>NC_090032.1:12724274-13024274 GCF_037176765.1 Anolis sagrei
TAAAAGTTTGCAATTCCAATGTAAACTCAATGGGGAATGTATCAAATAGACAAAACTGACGGTTTTGCAGGTAATTTACTCTCTGGAAAAAGTTTGCAATTCCAATGTAAACTCAATGGGGATTGATCAAATAGACCAATACTGACAGTTTTGCAGGTACTTTACTCTCTGGGAAAAAGTTTGCAATTCCAATGTAAACTCAATGGGGAATGAATCAAATAGACCAAAACTGACAGTTTGTGCAGGTACTTTACTCTCTGGGAAAAAGTTTGCAATTCCAATGTAAACTCAATGGGGAATGATCAAATAGACCAAAACTGACAGTTTTTGCAGGTAATTTACTCTCTGGAAAAAGTTTGCAATTCCAATGTAAACTCAATGGGAATGATCAAATAGACAAAAACTGACAGTTTTGCAGGTACTTTACTCTCTGGGAAAAAGTTTGCAATTCCAATGTAAACTCAATGGGAATGATCAAATAGACCAAAACTGACAGTTTTGCAGGTACTTTACTCTCTGGGAAAAGTTTGCAATTCCAATGTAAACTCAATGGGGAATGATCAAATAGACAAAAACTGACAGTTTTGCAGGTAATTTACTCTCTGGGAAAAAGTTGCAATCCAATGTAAACTCAATGGGGAATGATCAAATAGACAAAAACTGACAGTTTTGCAGTACTTTACTCTCTAGGAAAAAGTTTGCAATTCCAATGTAAACTCAATGGGGAATGATCAAATAGACCAAAACTGACAGTTTTTGCAGGTACTTTACTCTCTGGGAAAAGTTTGCAATTCAATGTAAACTCAATGGGGAATGATCAAATAGACCAAAACTGACAGTTTTGCAGGTACTTTACTCTCTGGGAAAAAGTTTGCAATTCCAATGTAAACTCAATGGGGAATGATCAAATAGACAAAAACTGACATGTTTTTGCAGGTACTTTACTCTCTGGGAAAAAGTTTGCAATTCCAATGTAAACTCAATGGGGAATAATCAAATAGACAAAAACTGACGGTTTTTGCAGGTAATTTACCCTCTGGGAAAAAGTTTGCAATTCCAATGTAAACTCAATGGGGAATGATCAAATAGACCAAAACTGACATTTTTGCAGGTACTTTACTCTCTGGGAAAAAGTTTGCAATTCCAATGTAAACTCAATGGGGAATGATCAAATAGACCAAAACTGACAGTTTTGCAGGTACTTTACTCTCTGGGAAAAAGTTTGCAATTCCAATGTAAACTCAATGGGGAATGATCAAATAGACAAAAACTGAATCAGTTTTGCAAGGTACTTTACTCTCTGGGAAAAGTTCTGCAATTCAATGTAAACTCAATGGGGAATGATCAAATAGACCAAAACTGGACAGTTTTGCAGGTACTTACTCTCTGGGAAAAAGTTTGCAATTCCAATGTAAACTCAATGGGGAATAATCAAATAGACCAAAAACTGACAGTTTTGCAGGTACTTTACTCTCTGGGAAAAAGTTTGCAATTCCAATGTAAACTCAATGGGGAATGATCAAATAGACAAAAACTGACAGTTTTGCAGGTACTTTACTCTCTGGAAAAAGTTTGCAATTCCAATGTAAACTCAATGGGGAATAATCAAATAGGACAAAAACTGACGGTTTTGCAGGTAATTTACTCTCTGGGAAAAAGTTTGCAATTCCAATGTAAACTCAATGGGGAATGATCAAATAGACCAATACTGACAGTTTTGCAGGTACTTTACTCTCTGGGAATAAAGTTTGCAATTCCAATGTAAACTCAATGGGGAATGATCAAATAGACCAAAACTGACAGTTTTGCAGGTACTTTACTCTCTGGGAAAAAGTTTGCAATTCCAATGTAAACTCAATGGGGAATGATCAAATAGACCAAAACTGACAGTTTTGCAGGTAATTTACTCTCTGGGAAAAAGTTTGCAATTCCATGTAAACTCAATGGGGAATGATCAAATAGACCAAACTGACAGTTTTGCAGGTAATTTACTCTCTGGGAAAAAGTTTGCAATTCCAATGTAAACTCAATGGGGAATGATCAAATAGACAAAAACTGACAGTTTTGCAGGTACTTTACTCTCTGGGAAAAGTTTGCAATTCCAATGTAAACTCAATGGGGAATGATCAAATAGACCAAAACTGACAGTTTTGCAGGTACTTTACTCTCTGGGAAAAAGTTTGCAATTCCAATGTAAACTCAATGGGGGAATGAATCAAATAGACCCAAAACTGACAGTTTTGCAGGTACTTTACTCTCTGGGAAAAAGTTTGCAATTCCAATGTAAACTCAATGGGGAATGATCAAATAGACAAAAACTGACAGTTTTGCAGGTAATTTACTCTCTGGGAAAAAGTTTGCAATTCCAATGTAAACTCAATGGGGAATGATCAAAATAGACAAAAACTGACAGTTTTGCAGGTACTTTACTCTCTGGGAAAAAGTTTGCAATTCCAATGTAAACTCAATGGGGAATGATCAAATAGACCAAAACTGACAGTTTTGCAGGTACTTTACTCTCTGGGAAAAAGTTTGCAATTCCAATGTAAACTCAATGGGGAATGATCAAATAGACAAAACTGACAGTTTTGCAGGTACTTTACTCTCTGGGAAAAAGTTTGCAATTCCAATGTAAACTCAATGGGGAATGATCAAATAGACAAAAACTGACAGTTTTGCAGTACTTACTCTCTGGGAAAAAGTTTGCAATTCCAATGTAAACTCAATGGGGAATAATCAAATAGACAAAAACTGACGGTTTTGCAGGTAATTTACCCTCTGGGAAAAAGTTTGCAATTCCAATGTAAACTCAATGGGAATGATCAAATAGACCAATACTGACATTTTTTGCAGGTACTTTACTCTCTGGGAAAAAGTTTGCAATTCCAATGTAAACTCAATGGGGAATGATCCAAATAGACCAAAACTGACAGTTTTTGCAGGTACTTTACTCTCTGGGAAAAAGTTTGCAATTCCAATGTAAACTCATGGGGAATGATCAAATAGACAAAACTGACAGTTTTGCAGGTAATTTACTCTCTGGGAAAAAAGTTTGCAATTCCAATGTAAACTCAATGGGGAATGATCAAATAGACCAAAACTGACAGTTTTGCAGGTAATTTACTCTCTGGGAAAAAGTTTGCAATTCCAATGTAAACAATGGGAATGATCAAATAGACAAAAACTGACGGTTTTGCAGGTACTTTACTCTCTGGGAAAAAGTTTGCAATTCCAATGTAAACTCAATGGGGAATGATCAAATAGACCAAAACTGACAGTTTTGCAGGTATTTACTCTCTGGGAAAAAGTTTGCAATTCCATGTAAACTCAATGGGGAATGATCAAATAGACAAAAACTGACAGTTTTGCAGGTACTTTACTCTCTGGGAAAAAGTTGCAATTCCAATGTAAACTCAATGGGGAATGATCAAATAGACCAAAACTGACAGTTTTGCAGGTACTTTACTCTCTGGGAAAAAGTTTGCAATTCCAATGTAAACTCAATGGGGAATGATCAAATAGACAAAAACTGACAGTTTTGCAGGTAATTTACTCTCTGGGAAAAAGTTTGCAATTCCAATGTAAACTCAATGGGGAATGATCAAATAGACAAAAACTGACAGTTTTGCAGGTACTTTACTCTCTGGGAAAAAGTTTGCAATTCCAATGTAAACTCAATGGGGAATGATCAAATAGACCAAAACTGACAGTTTTGCAGGTACTTTACTCTCTGGGAAAAAGTTTGCAATTCCAATGTAATGCTCAATGGGGAATGATCAAATAGACCAAAACTGACAGTTTTGCAGGTAATTTACTCTCTGGGAAAAAGTTTGCAATTCCAATGTAAACTCAATGGGGAATGATCAAATAGACCAAAACTGACAGTTTTGCAGGTAATTTACTCTCTGGGAAAAAGTTTGCAATTCCAATGTAAACAATGGGGAATGATCAAATAGACAAAAACTGACGGTTTTGCAGGTACTTTACTCTCTGGGAAAAAGTTTGCAATTCCAATGTAAACTCAATGGGGAATGATCAAATAGACCAAAACTGACAGTTTTGCAGGTAATTTACTCTCTGGGAAAAAGTTTGCAATTCCAATGTAAACTCAATGGGGATGATCAAATAGACAAAAACTGACAGTTTTGCAGGTACTTTACTCTCTGGGAAAAAGTTTGCAATTCCAATGTAAACTCAATGGGGAATGATCAAATAGACCAAAACTGACAGTTTTGCAGGTACTTTACTCTCTGGGAAAAAGTTTGCAATTCCAATGTAAACTCAATGGGGAATGATCAAATAGACAAAAACTGACAGTTTTTGCAGGGTAATTTACTCTCTGGGAAAAAGTTTGCAATTCCAATGTAAACTCAATGGGGAATGATCAAATAGACAAAAACTGACAGTTTTGCAGGTACTTTACTCTCTGGGAAAAAGTTTTGCAATTCCAATGTAAACTCAAATGGGGAATGATCAAATAGACAAAAACTGACAGTTTTTGCAGGTACTTTACTCTCTGGGAAAAAGTTTGCAATTCCAATGTAAACTCAATGGGGAATGATCAAATAGACCAAAACTGACAGTTTTGCAGGTACTTTACTCTCTGGGAAAAAGTTTGCAATTCCAATGTAAACTCAATGGGAAATGATCAAATAGGCAAAAACTGACATTTTTGCAGGTACTTTACTCTCTGGGAAAACGTTTGCAATTCCAATGTAAACTCAATGGGAAATGATCAAATAGGCAAAAACTGACATTTTGCAGGTACTTTACTCTCTGGAAAAGTTGGCAATTCCAATGTAAACTCAATGGGAAATGATCAAATAGGCAAAAACTGACATTTTTGCAGGTACTTTGGTGTCTGGGAAAAAGTTTGCAATTCCAATGTAAACTCAATGGGAAATGATCAAATAGGCAAAAACTGACATTTTTGCAGGTACTTTACTCTCTGGGAAAAAGTTTGCAATTCCAATGTAACTCAATGGGAAATGATCAAATAGGCCAAAACTGAAATGTAATTTATGCAGGTACTTTGCTGCTCTGGGAAAAAGTTTGCAATTCAATGTAAACTCAATGGGAAATGATCAAAATAGGTGAAAAACTGACATTTTTGCAGGGTACTTTGCTGTTTGGAAAAAATTTTGCAATTCCAATGTAAACTCAATGGGAAATGATCAAATTAGGCAATGAACATATTTGCAGGTTCAGGTACTTTGGTGTCTGGGAAAAGTTTGGATTCCAATGTAAACTCATTGGGAATGATCAATAGGCCAAAATGACATTTTTGCAGGTACTGTGGTGTTGGGAAAAAGTTTTTTGCAATTCAAATGTAACTCAATGGGAAATGATCAAATAGGCAGAACTGACTTTTTTGCAGGTACTTTGGTTGTCTGGGAAGTATGTTTGGCAATGGTCTTTGGTGGTTGGAAAGTTTGCTTCAATGTGGGGAAATGATCAATAGACCAAAACTGACAGTTTTGCAAGGTAATTTAGCTCTCTGGGAAAAAGTTTGCAATCCAATGTAAACTCAATGGGGAATGATCAAATAGACCAAAACTGACAGTTTTGCAGGTAATTTACTCTCTCGGAAAAGTTTGCAATTCCAATGTAAACTCAATGGGGAATGATCAAATAGACCAAAACTGACAGTTTTGCAGGTACTTTACTCTCTGGGAAAAAGTTTGCAATTCCAATGTAAACTCAATGGGGAATGATCAAATAGACAAAAACTGACGGTTTTGCAGGTAATTTACTCTCTGGGAAAAAGTTTGCAATTCCAATGTAAACTCAATGGGGAATGATCAAATAGACAAAACTGACGGTTTTGCAGGTACTTTACTCTCTGGGAAAAAGTTTGCAATTCCAATGTAAACTCAATGGGGAATGATCAAATAGACAAAAACTGACGGTTTTGCAGGTAATTTACTCTCTGGGAAGAAAGTTTGCAGATTCCAATGTAAACTCAATGGGAATGATCAAATAGACCAAAACTGACAGTTTTGCAGGTAATTTACTCTCTGGGAAAAAGTTTGCAATTCCAATGTAAACTCAATGGGGAATGATCAAATAGACAAAAACTGACAGTTTTGCAGGTACTTTACTCTCTGGGAAAAAGTTTGCAATTCCAATGTAAAGTCAATGGGGAATGATCAAATAGACAAAAACTGACGTTTTGCAGGTAATTTACTCTCTGGGAAAAAGTTTGCAATTCCAATGTAAACTCAATGGGGAATGATCAAATAGACAAAAACTGACAGTTTTGCAGGTACTTTACTCTCTGGGAAAACGTTTGCAATTCCAATGTAAACTCAATGGGAAATGATCAAATATTCAAAACTGACATTTTTGCAGGTACTTTACTCTCTGGAAGAAGTTGGCAATTCCAATGTAAACTCAATGGGAAATGATCAAATAGGCAAAAACTGGACATTTTTGCAGGTACTTTGGTGTCTGGAGAAAAAGTTTGCAATTCCAATGTAAACTCAATGGGAAATGATCAAATAGGCAAAAACTGACATTTTGCAGGTACTTTACTCTCTGGGAAAAAGTTTGCAATTCCAATGTAAACTCAATGGGAAATGATCAAATTAGGGCCAAAACTGACATTTTGCAGGTACTTCACTCTGTGGGAAAAAGTTTGCAATTCCAATGTAAACTCAATGGGAAATGATCAAATAGGTGAAAACTGACATTTTTGCAGGTACTTTGCTTGTTTGGGAAAAAGTTTGCAATTCCAATGTAAACTCAATGGGAAATGATCAAATAGGCAAGAACTGACATTTTTGCAGGTACTTTGGTGTATGGGAAAAAGTTTGCAATTCCAATGTAAACTCAATGGGAAATGATCAAATAGGCCAAACTGACATTTTTGCAGGGTACTTTGGTGTCTGGGAAAAAGTTTGCAATTCAATGTAACTCAATGGGAAATGATCAAATAGGCCAAAACTGACATTTTTGCAGGTACTTGGTGTCTGGAAAAGTTGCAATTCCAATGTAAACTCAATGGGAAATGATCAAATAGGCCAAAACTGACATTTTTGCAGGTACTTTGGTGTCTGGGAAAAAAGTTTGCAATTCCAATGTAAACTCAATGGGAAATGATCAAATAGGCCAAAACTGACATTTTTGCAGGTACTTTGGTGTCTGGGAAAAAGTTTGCAATTCCAATTGTAAACTCAATGGGAAATGATCAAATAGGCCAAAACTGACATTTTTGCAGGTACTTTGACTCTCTGGGAAAAAGTTTGCAATTCCAATGTAAACTGAATGGGAAATGATCAAATAGGCGAAAACTGACATTTTTGCAGGTACTTTGGTGTCTGGGAAAAAGTTTGCAATTCCATGTAAACTCAATGGGAAATGATCAAATAGGCCAAAACTGACATTTTTTGCAGGTACTTTGGTGTCTGGGGAAAAAGTTTGCAATTCCAATGTAAACTCAATGGGAAATGATCAAATAGGCAAAAACTGACATTTTTGCAGGTACTTTGGTGTCTGGGAAAAAGTTTGCAATTCCAATGTAAACTCAATGGGAAATGATCAAATAGGCCAAAACTGACATTTTTGCAGGTACTTTGTGTCTGGGAAAAAGTTTGCAATTCCAATGTAAACTCAATGGGAAATGATCAAATAGGCAAAAACTGACATTTTTGCAGGTACTTTCTCTCTGGGAAAAAGTTTGCAATTCCAATGTAAACTCAATGGGAAATGATCAAATAGGCCAAAACTGACATTTTTGCAGGTACTTTGGGTGTCTGGGAAAAACTTTGCAATTCCAATGTAAACTCAATGGGAAATGATCAAATAAGCCAAAAACTGACATTTTTGCAGGTACTTTACTCTCTGGGAAAAAGTTGCAATTCCAATGTAAACTCAATGGGAAATGATCAAATAGGCCAAAACTGACATTTTTGCAGGTACTTTGGTGTCTGGGAAAAACTTTGCAATTCCAATGTAAACTTAATGGGAAATGATCAAATAGGCCAAAACTGACATTTTTGCAGGTACTTTACTCTCTGGGAAAAGTTTGCAATTCCAATGTAAACTCAATGGGAAATGATCAAATAGGCGAAAACTGACATTTTTGCAGTACTTTACTCTCTGGGAAAAAGTTTGCATTCCAATGTAAACGTCAATGGGGAAATGATCAAATAGGCAAAAACTGACATTTTTTGCAGGTACTTTACTCTCTGGAAAAAGTTTGCAATTCCAATGTAAACAATGGAAATGATCAAATAGGCGAAAACTGACATTTTTGCAGGTACTTTACTCTCTGGGGAAAAAGTTTGCAATTCCAATGTAAACTCAATGGGAAATGATCAAATAGGCAAAAACTGACATTTTTGCAGGTACTTTGCTGTCTGGGAAAAAGTTTGCAATTCCAATGTAAACCTTAATGGGAAATGATCAAATAGGCGAAAACTGACATTTTTGCAGGTACTTTACTCTCTGGGAAAAAGTTTGCAATTCCAATGTAAACTCAATGGAAATGATCAAATAGGCAAAAACTGACATTTTTGCAGGTACTTTACTCTCTGGGAAAAAGTTTGCAATTCCAATGTAAACTCAATGGGAAATGATCAAATAGGCCAAAACTGACATTTTTGCAGGTACTTTACTCTCTGGGAAAAAGTTTGCAATTCCAATGTAAACTCAATGGGGAATGATCAAATAGGCGAAAACTGACAGTTTTGCAGGTACTTTACTCTCTGGGAAAAAAGTTTGCAATTCCAATGTAAACTCAATGGGGAATGATCAAATAGACAAAAACTGACAGTTTTGCAGGTAATTTACTCTCTGGGAAAAAGTTTGCAATTCCAATGTAAACTCAATGGGGGAATGATCAAATAGAGAAAAACTGACAGTTTTGCAGGTACTTTACTCTCTGGAAAAAGTTTGCAATTCCAATGTAAACTCAATGGGGAATGATCAAATAGACAAAAAACTGACAGTTTTGCAGGTACTTTACTCTCTGGGAAAAAGTTTGCAATTCCAATGTAAACTCAATGGGGAATGATCAAATAGACCAAAACTGACAGTTTTGCAGGTACTTTACTCTCTGGGAAAAAGTTTGCAATTCCAATGTAAACTCAATGGGAAATGATCAAATAGGCAAAACTGACATTTTTGCAGGTACTTTACTCTCTGGAAAACGTTTGCAATTCCAATGTAAACTCAATGGGAAATGATCAAATAGGCAAAAACTGACATTTTTGCAGGTACTTTACTCTCTGGGAAAAAGTTGGCAATTCCAATGTAAACTCAATGGGAAATGATCAAATAGGCAAAAACTGACATTTTTGCAGGTACTTTGGTTGTCTGGGAAAAAGTTTGCAATTCCAATGTAAACTCAATGGGAAATTGATCAAATAGGCAAAAACTGACATTTTTGCAGGTACTTTACTCTCTGGGAAAAAGTTTGCAATTCCAATGTAAACTCAATGGGAAATGATCAAATAGGCCAAAACTGACATTTTTGCAGGTACTTTACTCTCTGGGAAAAAGTTTGCAATTCCAATGTAAACTCAATGGGAAATGATCAAATAGGTCAAAACTGACATTTTTGCAGGTAGTTTGCTGTTTGGGAAAAAGTTTGCAATTCCAATGTAAACTCAATGGGAAATGATCAAATAGGCAAGAACTGACATTTTTGCAGGTACTTTGGTGTCTGGAAAAAGTTTGCAATTCAATGTAAACTCAATGGGAAATGATCAAATAGGCCAAAACTGACATTTTTGCAGGTACTTTGGTGTCTGGGAAAAAGTTTGCAATTCAAATGTAAACTCAATGGGAAATGATCAAATAGGCCAAAACTGACATTTTTGCAGGTACTTTGGTGTCTGGGAAAAAGTTTGCAATTCCAATGTAAACTCAATGGGAAATGATCAAATAGGCCAAAACTGACATTTTTGCAGGTACTTTGGTGTCTGGGAAAAGTTTGCAATTCCAATGTAAACTCAATGGGAAATGATCAAATAGGCCAAAACTGACATTTTTGCAGGTACTTGGTGTCTGGAAAAAGTTTGCAATTCCAATGTAAACTCAATGGGAAATGATCAAATAGGCAAAAACTGACATTTTTGCAGGTACTTTACTCTCTGGGAAAAAGTTTGCAATTCCAATGTAAACTGAATGGGAAATGATCAAATAGGCGAAAACTGACATTTTTGCAGGTACTTGGTGTCTGGGAAAAAGTTTGCAATTCCAATGTAAACTCAATGGGAAATGATCAAATAGGCCAAAACTGACATTTTGCAGGTACTTTGGTCGTCTGGGGAAAAAGTTTGCAATTCAAATGTAAACTCAATGGGAAATGATCAATAGGCCAAAACTGACATTTTTGCAGGTACTTTGGTGTCTGGGAAAAAGTTTGCAATTCCAATGTAAACTCAATGGGAAATGATCAAATAGGCCAAAACTGACATTTTTGCAGGTACTTTGGTGTCTGGGAAAAAGTTTGCAATTCCAATGTAAACTCAATGGGAAATGATCAAATAGGCCAAAACTGACATTTTTGCAGGTACTTTGGTGTCTGGGAAAAAGTTTGCAATTCCAATGTAAACTCAATGGGAAATGATCAAATAGGCGAAAACTGACATTTTTGCAGGTACTTTACTCCTGGGAAAAAGTTTGCAATTCCAATGTAAACTCAATGGGAAATGATCAAATAGGCCAAAACTGACATTTCTGCAGGTACTTTGGTGTCTGGGAAAAAGGTTTGCAATTCCAATGTAAACTCAATGGGAAATGATCAAATAGGCAAAACTGACATTTTTGCAGGTACTTTGGTGTCTGGGAAAAAGTTTGCAATTCCAATGTAAACTCAATGGGAAATGATCAAATAGGCCAAAACAGACATTTTTGCAGGTACTTTACTCTCTGGGAAAAAGTTTGCAATTCCAATGTAAACTCAATGGGAAATGATCAAATAGGCCAAAACTGACATTTTTGCAGGTACTTTGGTGTCTGGGAAAAAGTTTGCAATTCCAATGTAAACTCAATGGGAAATGATCAAATAGGCCAAAACTGACATTTTTGCAGGTACTTTGGTGTCTGGGAAAAAGTTTGCAATTCAATGTAAACTCAATGGGAAATGATCAAATAGGCCAAAACTGACATTTTTGCAGGTACTTTGGTGTCTGGGAAAAAGTTTGCAATTCCAATGTAAACTCAATGGGAAATGATCAAATAGGCCAAAACTGACATTTTTGCAGGTACTTTGGTGTCTGGGAAAAAGTTTGCAATTCCAATGTAAACTCAATGGGAAATGATCAAATAGGCCAAAACTGACATTTTTGCAGGTACTTTGGTGTCTGGGAAAAGTTTGCAATTCCAATGTAAACTCAATGGGAAATGATCAAATAGGCGAAAACTGACATTTTTGCAGGTACTTTACTCTCTGGGAAAAAGTTTGCAATTCCAATGTAAACTCAATGGAAATGATCAAATAGGCCAAAACTGACATTTTTGCAGGTACTTTATTCTCTGGGAAAAAGTTTGCAATTCCAATGTAAACTCAATGGGAAATGATCAAATAGGCCAAAACTGACATTTTTGCAGGTACTTTGGTGTCTGGGAAAATGTTTGCAATTCCAATGTAAACTCAATGGAAATGATCAAATAGGCAAAAACTGACATTTTTGCAGGTACTTTGGTGTCTGGGAAAAAGTTTGCAATTCCAATGTAAACTCAATGGGAAATGATCAAATAGGCCAAAACTGACATTTTTGCAGGTACTTTGGTGTCTGGGAAAAAGTTTGCAATTCCAATGTAAACTCAATGGGAAATGATCAAATAGGCAAAAACTGACATTTTTGCAGGTACTTTACTCTCTGGGAAAAAGTTTGCAATTCCAATGTAAACTCAATGGGAAATGATCAAATAGGCCAAAACTGACATTTTTGCAGGTACTTGGTGTCTGGGAAAAACTTTTGCAATTCCAATGTAAACTCAATGGGAAATGATCAAATAAGCCAAAACTGACATTTTTGCAGGTACTTTACTCTCTGGGAAAAAGTTTGCAATTCCAATGTAAACTCAATGGAAATGATCAAATAGGCCAAAACTGACATTTTTGCAGGTACTTTGGTGTCTGGGAAAAACTTTGCAATTCCAATGTAAACTTAATGGGAAATGATCAAATAGGCCAAAACTGACATTTTTGCAGGTACTTTACTCTCTGGGAAAAAGTTTGCAATTCCAATGTAAACTCAATGGGAAATGATCAAATAGGCGAAAACTGACATTTTTGCAGGTACTTTACTCTCTGGGAAAAAGTTTGCAATTCCAATGTAAACTCAATGGGAAATGATCAAATAGGCAAAAACTGACATTTTTGCAGGTACTTTGCTGTCTGGGAAAAAGTTTGCAATTCCATGTAAACTTAATGGGAAATGATCAAATAGGCGAAAACTGACATTTTTTGCAGGTACTTTACTCTCTGGGAAAAGTTTGCAATTCCAATGTAAACAATGGGAAATGATCAAATAGGCGAAAACTGACATTTTTGCAGGTACTTTACTCTCTGGGAAAAAGTTTGCAATTCCAATGTAACTCAATGGGAAATGATCAAATAGGCAAAAACTGACATTTTTGCAGGTACTTTGCTGTCTGGGAAAAAGGTTTGCAATTCCAATGTAAACTTAATGGGAAATGATCAAATAGGCGAAAACTGACATTTTTGCAGGTACTTTACTCTCTGGGAAAAAGTTTGCAATTCCAATGTAAACTCAATGGAAATGATCAAATAGGCAAAAACTGACATTTTTGCAGGTACTTTACTCTCTGGGAAAAAGTTTGCAATTCCAATGTAAACTCAATGGGAAATGATCAAATAGGCCAAAACTGACATTTTGCAGGTACTTTACTCTCTGGGAAAAAGTTTGCAATTCCAATGTAAACTCAATGGGGAATGATCAAATAGGCGAAAACTGACAGTTTTGCAGGTACTTTACTCTCTGGGAAAAAGTTTGCAATTCCAATGTAAACTCAATGGGGAATGATCAAATAGACAAAAACTGACAGTTTTGCAGGTAATTTACTCTCTGGGAAAAAGTTTGCAATTCCAATGTAAACTCAATGGGGAATGATCAAATAGAGAAAAACTGACAGTTTTGCAGGTACTTTACTCTCTGGGAAAAAGTTTGCAATTCCAATGTAAACTCAATGGGGAATGATCAAATAGACAAAAACTGACAGTTTTGCAGGTACTTTACTCTCTGGGGAAAAAGTTTGCAATTCCAATGTAAACTCAATGGGGAATGATCAAATAGACCAAAACTGACAGGTTTGCAGGTACTTTACTCTCTGGGAAAAAGTTTGCAATTCCAATGTAAACTCAATGGGAAATGATCAAATAGGCAAAAACTGACATTTTTGCAGGTACTTTACTCTCTGGGAAAACGTTTGCAATTCCAATGTAAACTCAATGGGAAATGATCAAAATAGGCAAAAACTGACATTTTTGCAGGTACTTTACTCTCTGGGAAAAAGTTGGCAATTCCAATGTAAACTCAATGGGAAATGATCAAATAGGCAAAAACTGACATTTTTGCAGGTACTTTGGTGTCTGGGAAAAAGTTTGCAATTCCAATGTAAACTCAATGGGAAATGATCAAATAGGCAAAAACTGACATTTTTGCAGGTACTTTACTCTCTGGGAAAAAGTTTGCAATTCCAATGTAAACTCAATGGGAAATGATCAAATAGGCCAAAACTGACATTTTTGCAGGTACTTTACTCTCTGGGAAAAAGTTTGCAATTCCAATGTAAACTCAATGGGAAATGATCAAATAGGCAAAAACTGACATTTTTGCAGGTACTTTGGTGTCTGGGAAAAAGTTTGCAATTCCAATGTAAACTTAATGGGGAAATGATCAAATAGGCGAAAACTGAACATTTTTGCAGGTACTTTACTCTCTGGGAAAAGTTTGCAATTCCAATGTAAACAATGGGAAATGATCAAATAGGCGAAAACTGACATTTTTGCAGGTACTTTACTCTCTGGGAAAAGTTTGCAATTCCAATGTAAACTCAATGGGAAATGATCAAATAGGCAAAAACTGACATTTTTGCAGGTACTTTGCTGTCTGGGAAAAAGTTTGCAATTCCAATGTAAACTTAATGGGAAATGATCAAATAGGCGAAAACTGACATTTTTGCAGGTACTTTACTCTCTGGGAAAAAGTTTGCAATTCCAATGTAAACTCAATGAAAATGATCAAATAGGCAAAAACTGACATTTTTGCAGGTACTTTACTCTCTGGGAAAAAGTTTGCAATTCCAATGTAAACTCAATGGGAAATGATCAAATAGGCCAAAACTGACATTTTTGCAGGTACTTTACTCTCTGGGAAAAAGTTTGCAATTCCAATGTAAACTCAATGGGGAATGATCAAATAGGGCGAAAACTGACAGTTTTGCAGGTACTTTACTCTCTGGGAAAAAGTTTTGCAATTCCAATGTAAACTCAATGGGGAATGATCAAATAGACAAAAACTGACAGTTTTGCAGGTAATTTACTCTCTGGGAAAAAGTTTGCAATTCCAATGTAAACTCAATGGGAATGATCAAATAGACAAAAACTGACAGTTTTGCAGGTACTTTACTCTCTGGGAAAAAGTTTGCAATTCCAATGTAAACTCAATGGTGAATGATCAAATAGACAAAAACTGACAGTTTGCAGGTACTTTACTCTCTGGGAAAAAGTTTGCAATTCCAATGTAAACTCAATGGGGAATGATCAAATAGACGAAAACTGACAGTTTTGCAGGTACTTTACTCTCTGGAAAAAGTTTGCAATTCCAATGTAAACTCAATGGGGAATGATCAAATAGACCAAAACTGACAGTTTTGCAGGTACTTTACTCTCTGGGAAAAAGTTTGCAATTCCAATGTAAACTCAATGGAAATGATCAAATAGGCAAAAACTGACATTTTTGCAGGTACTTTACTCTCTGGGAAAACGTTTGCATTCCAATGTAAACTCAATGGGAATGATCAAATAGGCAAAAACTGACATTTTGCAGGTACTTTACTCTCTGGGAAAAGTTGGCAATTCCAATGTAAACTCAATGGGAAATGATCAAATAGGCAAAAACTGACATTTTTGCAGGTACTTTGGTGTCTGGGAAAAAGTTTGCAATTCCAATGTAAACTCAATGGGGAATGATCAAATAGGCGAAAACTGACAGTTTTGCAGGTACTTTACTCTCTGGGAAAAAGTTTGCAATTCCAATGTAAACTCAATGGGGAATGATCAAATAGACAAAAACTGACAGTTTTGCAGGTAATTTACTCTCTGGGAAAAAGTTTGCAATTCCAATGTAAACTCAATGGGGGAATGATCAAATAGAGAAAAACTGACAGTTTTGCAGGTACTTTACTCTCTGGGAAAAAAGTTTTGCAATTCCAATGTAAACTCATGGGGAAGTGATCAAATAGACAAAAACTGACAGTTTTGCAGGTACTTTACTCTCTGGGAAAAAGTTTGCAATTCCAATGTAAACTCAATGGGGAATGATCAAATAGACCAAAACTGACAGTTTTGCAGGTACTTTACTCTCTGGGAAAAAGTTTGCAATTCCAATGTAAACTCAATGGGAAATGATCAAATAGGCAAAAACTGACATTTTTGCAGGTACTTTACTCTCTGGGAAAACGTTTGCAATTCCAATGTAAACTCAATGGGAAATGATCAAATAGGCAAAAACTGACATTTTTGCAAGGTACTTTACTCTCTGGGAAAAAGTTGGCAATTCCAATGTAAACTCAATGGGAAATGATCAAATAGGCAAAAACTGACATTTTTGCAGGTACTTTGGTGTCTGGGAAAAAGTTTGCAATTCCAATGTAAACTCAATGGGAAATGATCAAATAGGCAAAAACTGACATTTTTGCAGGTACTTTACTCTCTGGGAAAAAGTTTGCAATTCCAATGTAAACTCAATGGGAAATGATCAAATAGGCCAAAACTGACATTTTTGCAGGTACTTTACTCTCTGGGAAAAGTTTGCAATTCCAATGTAAACTCAATGGGAAATGATCAAATAGGCAAAAACTGACATTTTTGCAGGTACTTTGGTGTCTGGGAAAAAGTTTGCAATTCCAATGTAAACTTAATGGGAAATGATCAAATAGGCGAAAACTGACATTTTTGCAGGTACTTTACTCTCTGGGAAAAAGTTTGCAATTCCAATGTAAACAATGGGAAATGATCAAATAGGCGAAAACTGACATTTTTGCAGGTACCTTTACTCTCTGGGAAAAAGTTTGCAATTCCAATGGTAAACTCAATGGGAAATGATCAAATAGGCAAAAACTGACATTTTTGCAGGTACTTTGCTGTCTGGGAAAAAGTTTGCAATTTCCAATGTAAACTTAATGGGAATGATCAAATAGGCGAAAATGACATTTTTGCATGTACTTTACTCTCTGGGAAAAAGTTTGCAATTCCAATGTAAACTCAATGGAAATGATCAAATAGGCAAAAACTGACATTTTTGCAGGTACTTTACTCTCTGGGAAAAGTTTGCAATTCCAATGTAAACTCAATGGGAAATGATCAAATAGGCCAAAACTGACATTTTTGCAGGTACATTACTCTCTGGGAAAAAGTTTGCAATTCCAATGTAAACTCAATGGGGAATGATCAAATAGGCGAAAACTGACAGTTTTGCAGGTACTTTACTCTCTGGGAAAAAGTTTGCAATTCCAATGTAAACTCAATGGGGAATGATCAAATAGACAAAAACTGACAGTTTTGCAGGTAATTTACTCTCTGGGAAAAAGTTTGCAATTCCAATGTAAACTCAATGGGGGAATGATCAAATAGACAAAAACTGACAGTTTTTGCAGGTACTTTACTCTCTGGGAAAAAGTTTGCAATTCCAATGTAAACTCAATGGGGAATGATCAAATAGACAAAAACTGACAGTTTTGCAGGTACTTTACTCTCTGGGAAAAAGTTTGCAATTCCAATGTAAACTCAATGGGGAATGATCAAATAGACGAAAACTGACAGTTTTGCAGGTACTTTACTCTCTGGAAAAAAGTTTGCAATTCCAATGTAAACTCAATGGGGATGATCAAATAGACCAAAACTGACAGTTTTGCAGGTACTTTACTCTCTGGGAAAAAGTTTGCAATTCCAATGTAAACTCAATGGGAAATGATCAAATAGGCAAAAACTGACATTTTTGGCAGGTACTTTACTCTCTGGGAAAACGTTTGCAATTCCAATGTAAACTCAATGGGAAATGATCAAATAGGCAAAAACTGACATTTTTGCAGGTACTTTACTCTCTGGGAAAAGTTGCAAATTCCAATGTAAACTCAATGGGAAATGATCAAATAGGCAAAAACTGACATTTTTGCAGGTACTTTGGTGTCTGGGAAAAAGTTTGCAATTCCAATGTAAACTCAATGGGGAAATGATCAAATAGGCAAAAACTGACATTTTTGCAGGTACTTTACTCTCTGGGAAAAAGTTTGCAATTCCAATGTAAACTCAATGGGAAATGATCAAATAGGCCAAAACTGACATTTTTGCAGGTACTTTACTCTCTGGGAAAAAGTTTGCAATTCCAATGTAACTCAATGGGAAATGATCAAATAGGCAAAAACTGACATTTTTTGCAGGTACTTTGGTGTCTGGGAAAAGTTTGCAATTCCAATGTAAACTTAATGGGAAATGATCAAATAGGCGAAAACTGACATTTTTGCAGGTACTTTACTCTCTGGAAAAAGTTTGCAATTCCAATGTAAACAATGGGAAATGATCAAATAGGCGAAAACTGACATTTTTGCAGGTACTTTACTCTCTGGGAAAAAGTTTGCAATTCCAATGTAAACTCAATGGGAAATGATCAAATAGGCAAAAACTGACATTTTTGCAGGTACTTTGCTGTCTGGGAAAAAGTTTGCAATTCCAATGTAAACTTAATGGGAAATGATCAAATAGGCGAAAACTGACATTTTTGCAGGTACTTTACTCTCTGGGAAAAAGTTTGCAATTCCAATGTAAACTCAATGGAAATGATCAAATAGGCAAAAACTGACATTTTTGCAGGTACTTTACTCTCTGGGAAAAAGTTTGCAATTCCAATGTAAACTCAATGGGAAATGATCAAATAGGCCAAAACTGACATTTTTGCAGGTACTTTACTCTCTGGGAAAAAGTTGCAATTCCAATGTAAACTCAATGGGAATGATCAAATAGGCGAAAACTGACAGTTTTGCAGGTACTTTACTCTCTGGGAAAAAAGTTTGCAATTCCAATGTAAACTCAATGGGGGAATGATCAAATAGACAAAAACTGACAGTTTTGCAGGTAATTTACTCTCTGGGAAAAGTTTGCAATTCCAATGTAAAACTCAATGGGGAATGATCAAATAGACAAAAAACTGACAGTTTTGCAGGTACTTTACTCTCTGGAAAAAGTTTGCAATTCCAATGTAAACTCAATGGGGAATGATCAAATAGACAAAACTGACAGTTTTGCAGGTACTTTACTCTCTGGGAAAAAGTTTGCAATTCCAATGTAAACTCAATGGGGAATGATCAAATAGGCGAAACTGACAGTTTTGCAGGTACTTTACTCTCTGGGAAAAAGTTTGCAATTCCAATGTAAACTCAATGGGGAATGATCAAATAGACAAAAACTGACAGTTTTGCAGGTAATTTACTCTCTGGGAAAAAGTTTGCAATTCCAATGTAAACTCAATGGGGAATGATCAAATAGACAAAAACTGACAGTTTTGCAGGTACTTTACTCTCTGGGAAAAAGTTTGCAATTCCAATGTAAACTCAATGGGGAATGATCAAATAGACAAAACTGACAGTTTTGCAGGGTACTTTACTCTCTGGGAAAAAGTTTGCAATTCCAATGTAAACTCAATGGGGGAATGATCAAATAGACGAAAACTGACAGTTTTGCAGGTACTTTACTCTCTGGGAAAAAAGTTTGCAATTCCAATGTAAACTCAATGGGGAATGATCAAATAGACAAAAACTGACAGTTTTGCAGTACTTTACTCTCTGGGAAAAAGTTTGCAATTCCAATGTAAACTCAATGGGAAATGATCAAATAGGCAAAAACTGACATTTTTGGCAGGTACTTTACTCTCTGGGAAAACGTTTGCAATTCCAATGTAAACTCAATGGGAAATGATCAAATAGGCAAAAACTGACATTTTTGCAGGTACTTTACTCTCTGGGAAAAAGTTGGCAATTCCAATGTAAACTCAATGGGAAATGATCAAATAGGCAAAAACTGACATTTTTGCAGGTACTTTGGTGTCTGGGAAAAAGTTTGCAATTCCAATGTAAACTCAATGGGAAATGATCAAATAGGCAAAAACTGACATTTTTGCAGGTACTTTACTCTCTGGGAAAAAGTTTGCAATTCCAATGTAAACTCAATGGGAAATGATCAATAGGCCAAAAACTGACATTTTTGCAGGTACTTTACTCTCTGGGGAAAAAGTTGCAATTCCAATGTAAACTCAAGGGAAATGATCAAATAGGCAAAAACTGACATTTTTGCAGGTACTTTGGTGTCTGGGAAAAAGTTTGCAATTCCAATGTAAACTTAATTGGGAAATGATCAAATAGGCGAAAACTGACATTTTTGCAGGTACTTACTCTCTGGGAAAAAGTTTGCAATTCCAATGTAAACAATGGGAAATGATCAAATAGGCGAAAACTGACATTTTTGCAGGTACTTTACTCTCTGGGAAAAAGTTTGCAATTCCAATGGTAAACTCAATGGGAAATGATCAAATAGGCAAAAACTGACATTTTTGCAGGTACTTTGCTGTCTGGGAAAAAGTTTGCAATTCCAATGTAAACTTAATGGGAAATGATCAAATAGGCGAAAACTGACATTTTTGCAGGTACTTTACTCTCTGGAAAAAGTTTGCAATTCCAATGTAAACTCAATGGAAATGATCAAATAGGCAAAAACTGACATTTTTGCAGGTACTTTACTCTCTGGGAAAAGTTTGCAATTCCAATGTAAACTCAATGGGAAATGATCAAATAGGCCAAAACTGACATTTTTGCAGGTACTTTACTCTCTGGGAAAAAGTTTGCAATTCCAATGTAAACTCAATGGGGAATGATCAAATAGGCGAAAACTGACAGTTTTGCAGGTACTTTACTCTCTGGGAAAAAGTTTGCAATTCCAATGTAAACTCAATGGGGAATGATCAAATAGACAAAAACTGACAGTTTTGCAGGTAATTTACTCTCTGGGAAAAAGTTTGCAATTCCAATGTAAACTCAATGGGGAATGATCAAATAGACAAAAACTGACAGTTTTGCAGGTACTTTACTCTCTGGGAAAAAGTTTGCAATTCCAATGTAAACTCAATGGGGAATGATCAAATAGACAAAAACTGACAGTTTTGCAGGTACTTTACTCTCTGGGAAAAAGTTTGCAATTCCAATGTAAACTCAATGGGGAATGATCAAATAGACGAAAACTGACAGTTTTGCAGGTACTTTACTCTCTGGGAAAAAGTTTGCAATTCCAATGTAAACTCAATGGGAAATGATCAAATAGGCAAAAACTGACATTTTTGCAGTACTCTCTGGGAAAACGTTTGCAATTCCAATGTAAACTCAATGGGAAATGATCAAATAGGCAAAAACTGACATTTTTGCAGGTACTTTACTCTCTGGGAAAAAGTTGGCAATTCCAATGTAAACTCAATGGGAAATGATCAAATAGGCCAAAACTGACATTTTTGCAGGTACTTTGGTGTCTGGGAAAAAGTTTGCAATTCCAATGTAAACTCAATGGGAAATGATCAAATAGGCAAAAACTGACATTTTTGCAGGTACTTTACTCTCTGGGAAAAAGTTTGCAATTCCAATGTAAACTCAATGGGAAATGATCAAATAGGCCAAAACTGACATTTTTGCAGGTACTTTACTCTCTGGAAAAAGTTTGCCATTCAATGTAAACTCAATGGGAAATGATCAAATAGGTGAAAACTGACATTTTTGCAGGTACTTTGCTGTTTGGAAAAAGTTGCAATTCCAATGTAAACTCAATGGGAAATGATCAAATAGGCAAGAACTGACATTTTTGCAGGTACTTTGGTGTCTGGGAAAAAGTTTGCAATTCCAATGTAAACTCAATGGGAAATGATCAAATAGGCCAAAACTGACATTTTTGCAGGTACTTTGGTGTCTGGGAAAAAGTTTGCAATTCAAATGTAAACTCAATGGGAAATGATCAAATAGGCCAAAACTGACATTTTTGCAGGTACTTTGGTGTCTGGGAAAAAGTTTGCAATTCCAATGTAAACTCAATGGGAAATGATCAAATAGGCCAAAACTGACATTTTTGCAGGTACTTTGGTGTCTGGGAAAAAGTTTGCAATTCCAATGTAAACTCAATGGGAAATGATCAAATAGGCCAAAACTGACATTTTTGCAGGTACTTTGGTGTCTGGGAAAAAGTTTGCAATTCCAATGTAAACTCAATGGGAAATGATCAAATAGGCAAAAACTGACATTTTTGCAGGTACTTTACTCTCTGGGAAAAAGTTTGCAATTCCAATGTAAACTGAATGGGAAATGATCAAATAGGCGAAAACTGACATTTTTGCAGGTACTTTGGTGTCTGGGAAAAAGTTTGCAATTCCAATGTAAACTCAATGGGAAATGATCAAATAGGCCAAAACTGACATTTTTGCAGGTACTTTGGTGTCTGGGAAAAAGTTTGCAATTCAAATGTAAACTCAATGGGAAATGATCAAATAGGCCAAAACTGACATTTTTGCAGGTACTTTGGTGTCTGGGAAAAAGTTTGCAATTCCAATGTAAACTCAATGGGAAATGATCAAATAGGCCAAAACTGACATTTTTGCAGGTACTTTGGTGTCTGGGAAAAAGTTTGCAATTCCAATGTAAACTCAATGGGAAATGATCAAATAGGCCAAAACTGACATTTTTGCAGGTACTTTGGTGTCTGGGAAAAAGTTTGCAATTCCAATGTAAACTCAATGGGAAATGATCAAATAGGCGAAAACTGACATTTTTGCAGGTACTTTACTCTCTGGGAAAAAGTTTGCAATTCCAATGTAAACAATGGGAAATGATCAAATAGGCGAAAACTGACATTTTTGCAGGTACTTTACTCTCTGGGAAAAAGTTTGCAATTCCAATGTAAACTCAATGGGAAATGATCAAATAGGCAAAAACTGACATTTTTTGCAGGTACTTTGCTGTCTGGGAAAAAGTTTGCAATTCCAATGTAAACTTAATGGGAAATGATCAAATAGGCGAAAACTGACATTTTTGCAGGTACTTTACTCTCTGGGAAAAAGTTTGCAATTCCAATGTAAACTCAATGGGAAATGATCAAATAGGCCAAAACTGACATTTTTGCAGGTACTTTACTCTCTGGGAAAAAGTTTGCAATTCCAATGTAAACTCAATGGGGAATGATCAAATAGGCGAAAACTGACAGTTTTGCAGGTACTTTACTCTCTGGGAAAAAGTTTGCAATTCCAATGTAAACTCAATGGGGAATGATCAAATAGACAAAAACTGACAGTTTTGCAGGTAATTTACTCTCTGGGAAAAAGTTTGCAATTCCAATGTAAACTCAATGGGGAATGATCAAATAGACAAAAACTGACAGTTTTGCAGGTACTTTACTCTCTGGGAAAAAGTTTGCAATTCCAATGTAAACTCAATGGGGAATGATCAAATAGACAAAAACTGACAGTTTTGCAGGTACTTTACTCTCTGGGAAAAAGTTTGCAATTCCAATGTAAACTCAATGGGGAATGATCAAATAGACGAAAACTGACAGTTTTGCAGGTACTTTACTCTCTGGGAAAAAGTTTGCAATTCCAATGTAAACTCAATGGGAAATGATCAAATAGGCAAAAACTGACATTTTTGCAGGTACTTTACTCTCTGGGAAAACGTTTGCAATTCCAATGTAAACTCAATGGGAAATGATCAAATAGGCAAAAACTGACATTTTTGCAGGTACTTTACTCTCTGGGAAAAAGTTGGCAATTCCAATGTAAACTCAATGGGAAATGATCAAATAGGCCAAAACTGACATTTTTGCAGGTACTTTGGTGTCTGGGAAAAAGTTTGCAATTCCAATGTAAACTCAATGGGAAATGATCAAATAGGCAAAAACTGACATTTTTGCAGGTACTTTACTCTCTGGGAAAAAGTTTGCAATTCCAATGTAAACTCAATGGGAAATGATCAAATAGGCCAAAACTGACATTTTTGCAGGTACTTTACTCTCTGGGAAAAAGTTTGCCATTCAATGTAAACTCAATGGGAAATGATCAAATAGGTGAAAAACTGACATTTTTGCAGGTACTTTGCTGTTTGGGAAAAAGTTTGCAATTCCAATGTAAACTCAATGGGAAATGATCAAATAGGCAAGAACTGACATTTTTGCAGGTACTTTGGTGTCTGGGAAAAAGTTTGCAATTCCAATGTAAACTCAATGGGAAATGATCAAATAGGCCAAAACTGACATTTTTGCAGGTACTTTGGTGTCTGGGAAAAAGTTTGCAATTCAAATGTAAACTCAATGGGAAATGATCAAATAGGCCAAAACTGACATTTTTGCAGGTACTTTGGTGTCTGGGAAAAAGTTTGCAATTCCAATGTAAACTCAATGGGAAATGATCAAATAGGCCAAAACTGACATTTTTGCAGGTACTTTGGTGTCTGGGAAAAAGTTTGCAATTCCAATGTAAACTCAATGGGAAATGATCAAATAGGCCAAAACTGACATTTTTGCAGGTACTTTGGTGTCTGGGAAAAAGTTTGCAATTCCAATGTAAACTCAATGGGAAATGATCAAATAGGCAAAAACTGACATTTTTGCAGGTACTTTACTCTCTGGGAAAAAGTTTGCAATTCCAATGTAAACTGAATGGGAAATGATCAAATAGGCGAAAACTGACATTTTTGCAGGTACTTTGGTGTCTGGGAAAAAGTTTGCAATTCCAATGTAAACTCAATGGGAAATGATCAAATAGGCCAAAACTGACATTTTTGCAGGTACTTTGGTGTCTGGGAAAAAGTTTGCAATTCAAATGTAAACTCAATGGGAAATGATCAAATAGGCCAAAACTGACATTTTTGCAGGTACTTTGGTGTCTGGGAAAAAGTTTGCAATTCCAATGTAAACTCAATGGGAAATGATCAAATAGGCCAAAACTGACATTTTTGCAGGTACTTTGGTGTCTGGGAAAAAGTTTGCAATTCCAATGTAAACTCAATGGGAAATGATCAAATAGGCCAAAACTGACATTTTTGCAGGTACTTTGGTGTCTGGGAAAAAGTTTGCAATTCCAATGTAAACTCAATGGGAAATGATCAAATAGGCCAAAACTGACATTTTTGCAGGTACTTTGGTGTCTGGGAAAAAGTTTGCAATTCCAATGTAAACTCAATGGGAAATGATCAAATAGGCCCAAAACTGACATTTTTGCAGGTACTTTACTCTCTGGGAAAACGTTTGCAATTCCAATGTAAACTCAATGGGAAATGATCAAATAGGCAAAAACTGACATTTTTGCAGGTACTTTACTCTCTGGGAAAAAGTTGGCAATTCCAATGTAAACTCAATGGGAAATGATCAAATAGGCCAAAACTGACATTTTTGCAGGTACTTTGGTGTCTGGGAAAAAGTTTGCAATTCCAATGTAAACTCAATGGGAAATGATCAAATAGGCAAAAACTGACATTTTTGCAGGTACTTTACTCTCTGGGAAAAAGTTTGCAATTCCAATGTAAACTCAATGGGAAATGATCAAATAGGCCAAAACTGACATTTTTGCAGGTACTTTACTCTCTGGGAAAAAGTTTGCCATTCCAATGTAAACTCAATGGGAAATGATCAAATAGGTGAAAACTGACATTTTTGCAGGTACTTTGCTGTTTGGGAAAAAGTTTGCAATTCCAATGTAAACTCAATGGGAAATGATCAAATAGGCAAGAACTGACATTTTTGCAGGTACTTTGGTGTCTGGGAAAAAGTTTGCAATTCCAATGTAAACTCAATGGGAAATGATCAAATAGGCCAAAACTGACATTTTTGCAGGTACTTTGGTGTCTGGGAAAAAGTTTGCAATTCAAATGTAAACTCAATGGGAAATGATCAAATAGGCCAAAACTGACATTTTTGCAGGTACTTTGGTGTCTGGGAAAAAGTTTGCAATTCCAATGTAAACTCAATGGGAAATGATCAAATAGGCCAAAACTGACATTTTTGCAGGTACTTTGGTGTCTGGGAAAAAGTTTGCAATTCCAATGTAAACTCAATGGGAAATGATCAAATAGGCCAAAACTGACATTTTTGCAGGTACTTTGGTGTCTGGGAAAAAGTTTGCAATTCCAATGTAAACTCAATGGGAAATGATCAAATAGGCAAAAACTGACATTTTTGCAGGTACTTTACTCTCTGGGAAAAAGTTTGCAATTCCAATGTAAACTGAATGGGAAATGATCAAATAAGCCAAAACTGACATTTTTGCAGGTACTTTGGTGTCTGGGAAAAGTTTGCAATTCCAATGTAAACTCAATGGGAAATGATCAAATAGGCCAAAACTGACATTTTTGCAGGTACTTTGGTGTCCTGGGAAAAAGTTTGCAATTCAAATGTAAACTCAATGGGAATGATCAAATAGGCCAAAACTGACATTTTTGCAGGTACTTTGGTGTCTGGGAAAAAGTTTGCAATTCCAATGTAAACTCAATGGGGAATGATCAAATAGGCCAAAACTGACATTTTTGCAGGTACTTTGGTGTCTGGGAAAAAGTTTGCAATTCCAATGTAAACTCAATGGGAAATGATCAAATAGGCCAAAACTGACATTTCTGCAGGTACTTTGGTGTCTGGGAAAAAAGTTTGCAATTCC
Source organism: Anolis sagrei (assembly GCF_037176765.1). Taxonomy (NCBI): domain Eukaryota; kingdom Metazoa; phylum Chordata; class Lepidosauria; order Squamata; family Anolidae; genus Anolis; species Anolis sagrei. The sequence continues at coordinate 12,750,191 of NC_090032.1, forward strand.
AATGTAAACTCAATGGGAAATGATCAAATAGGCGAAAACTGACATTTTTGCAGGTACTTTACTCTCTGGGAAAAAGTTTGCAATTCCAATGTAAACTCAATGGGAAATGATCAAATAGGCCAAAACTGACATTTTTGCAGGTACTTTACTCTCTGGGAAAAAGTTTGCAATTCCAATGTAAACTCAATGGGAAATGATCAAATAGGCCAAAACTGACATTTTTGCAGGTACTTTGGTGTCTGGGAAAAAGTTTGCAATTCCAATGTAAACTCAATGGGAAATGATCAAATAGGCAAAAAACTGACATTTTTGCAGGTACTTTGGTGTCTGGGAAAAAGTTTGCAATTCCAATGTAAACTCAATGGGAAATGATCAAATAGGCCAAAACAGACATTTTTGCAGGTACTTTACTCTCTGGGAAAAAGTTTGCAATTCCAATGTAAACTCAATGGGAAATGATCAAATAGGCCAAAACTGACATTTTTGCAGGTACTTTGGTGTCTGGGAAAAAGTTTGCAATTCCAATGTAAACTCAATGGGAAATGATCAAATAGGCCAAAACTGACATTTTTGCAGGTACTTTGGTGTCTGGGAAAAAGTTTGCAATTCAAATGTAAACTCAATGGGAAATGATCAAATAGGCCAAAACTGACATTTTGCAGGTACTTTGGTGTCTGGGAAAAAGTTTGCAATTCCAATGTAAACTCAATGGGAAATGATCAAATAGGCCAAAACTGACATTTTTGCAGGTACTTTGGTGTCTGGGAAAAAGTTTGCAATTCAATGTAAACTCAATGGGAAATGATCAAATAGGCCAAAACTGACATTTTTGCAGGTACTTTGGTGTCTGGGAAAAAGTTTGCAATTCCAATGTAAACTCAATGGGAAATGATCAAATAGGCGAAAACTGACATTTTTGCAGGTACTTTACTCTCTGGGAAAAAGTTTGCAATTCCAATGTAAACTCAATGGGAAATGATCAAATAGGCCAAAACTGACATTTTTGCAGGTACTTTACTCTCTGGGAAAAAGTTTGCAATTCCAATGTAAACTCAATGGGAAATGATCAAATAGGCCAAAACTGACATTTTTGCAGGTACTTTGGTGTCTGGGAAAATGTTTGCAATTCCAATGTAAACTCAATGGGAAATGATCAAATAGGCAAAAACTGACATTTTTGCAGGTACTTTGGTGTCTGGGAAAAAGTTTGCAATTCCAATGTAAACTCAATGGGAAATGATCAAATAGGCCAAAACTGACATTTTTGCAGGTACTTGGTGTCTGGGAAAAAGTTTGCAATTCCAATGTAAACTCAATGGGAAATGATCAAATAGGCCAAAACTGACATTTTTGCAGGTACTTTGGTGTCTGGGAAAAAGTTTGCAATTCCAATGTAAACTCAATGGGAAATGATCAAATAGGCCAAAACTGACATTTTTGCAGGTACTTTGGTGTCTGGGAAAAACTTTGCAATTCCAATGTAAACTCAATGGGAAATGATCAAATAAGCCAAAACTGACATTTTTGCAGGTACTTTACTCTCTGGGAAAAAGTTTGCAATTCCAATGTAAACTCAATGGGAAATGATCAAATAGGCCAAAACTGACATTTTTGCAGGTACTTTGGTGTCTGGGAAAAACTTTGCAATTCCAATGTAAACTTAATGGGAAATGATCAAATAGGCCAAAACTGACATTTTTGCAGGTACTTTACTCTCTGGGAAAAAGTTTGCAATTCCAATGTAAACTCAATGGGAAATGATCAAATAGGCGAAAACTGACATTTTTGCAGGTACTTTACTCTCTGGGAAAAAGTTTGCAATTCCAATGTAAACTCAATGGAAATGATCAAATAGGCAAAAACTGACATTTTTGCAGGTACTTTGCTGTCTGGGAAAAAGTTTGCAATTCCAATGTAAACTTAATGGGAAATGATCAAATAGGCGAAAACTGACATTTTTGCAGGTACTTTACTCTCTGGGAAAAAAGTTTGCAATTCCAATGTAAACTCAATGGGAAATGATCAAATAGGCGAAAACTGACATTTTTGCAGGTACTTTACTCTCTGGGAAAAAGTTTGCAATTCCAATGTAAACTCAATGGGAAATGATCAAATAGGCAAAAACTGACATTTTTGCAGGTACTTTGCTGTCTGGGAAAAAGTTTGCAATTCCAATGTAAACTTAATGGGAAATGATCAAATAGGCGAAAACTGACATTTTTGCAGGTACTTTACTCTCTGGGAAAAAGTTTGCAATTCCAATGTAAACTCAATGGAAATGGTCAAATAGGCAAAAACTGACATTTTTGCAGGTACTTTACTCTCTGGGAAAAAGTTTGCAATTCCAATGTAAACTCAATGGGAAATGATCAAATAGGCCAAAACTGACATTTTTGCAGGTACTTTACTCTCTGGGAAAAAGTTTGCAATTCCAATGTAAAATCAATGGGGAATGATCAAATAGGCGAAAACTGACAGTTTTGCAGGTACTTTACTCTCTGGGAAAAAGTTTGCAATTCCAATGTAAACTCAATGGGGAATGATCAAATAGACAAAAACTGACAGTTTTGCAGGTAATTTACTCTCTGGGAAAAAGTTTGCAATTCCAATGTAAACTCAATGGGGAATGATCAAATAGAGAAAAACTGACAGTTTTGCAGGTACTTTACTCTCTGGGAAAAAGTTTGCAATTCCAATGTAAACTCAATGGGGAATGATCAAATAGACAAAAACTGACAGTTTTGCAGGTACTTTACTCTCTGGGAAAAAGTTTGCAATTCCAATGTAAACTCAATGGGGAATGATCAAATAGACCAAAACTGACAGTTTTGCAGGTACTTTACTCTCTGGGAAAAAGTTTGCAATTCCAATGTAAACTCAATGGGAAATGATCAAATAGGCAAAAACTGACATTTTTGCAGGTACTTTACTCTCTGGGAAAACGTTTGCAATTCCAATGTAAACTCAATGGGAAATGATCAAATAGGCAAAAACTGACATTTTTGCAGGTACTTTACTCTCTGGGAAAAAGTTTGCAATTCCAATGTAAACTCAATGGGAAATGATCAAATAGGCAAAAACTGACATTTTTGCAGGTACTTTGCTGTCTGGGAAAAAGTTTGCAATTCCAATGTAAACTCAATGGGAAATGATCAAATAGGCAAAAACTGACATTTTTGCAGGTACTTTACTCTCTGGGAAAAAGTTTGCAATTCCAATGTAAACTCAATGGGAAATGATCAAATAGGCCAAAACTGACATTTTTGCAGGTACTTTACTCTCTGGGAAAAAGTTTGCAATTCCAATGTAAACTCAATGGGAAATGATCAAATAGGCAAAAACTGACATTTTTGCAGGTACTTTGGTGTCTGGGAAAAAGTTTGCAATTCCAATGTAAACTTAATGGGAAATGATCAAATAGGCGAAAACTGACATTTTTGCAGGTACTTTACTCTCTGGGAAAAAGTTTGCAATTCCAATGTAAACAATGGGAAATGATCAAATAGGCGAAAACTGACATTTTTGCAGGTACTTTACTCTCTGGGAAAAAGTTTGCAATTCCAATGTAAACTCAATGGGAAATGATCAAATAGGCAAAAACTGACATTTTTGCAGGTACTTTGCTGTCTGGGAAAAAGTTTGCAATTCCAATGTAAACTTAATGGGAAATGATCAAATAGGCGAAAACTGACATTTTTGCAGGTACTTTACTCTCTGGGAAAAAGTTTGCAATTCCAATGTAAACTCAATGGAAATGATCAAATAGGCAAAAACTGACATTTTTGCAGGTACTTTACTCTCTGGGAAAAAGTTTGCAATTCCAATGTAAACTCAATGGGAAATGATCAAATAGGCCAAAACTGACATTTTTGCAGGTACTTTACTCTCTGGGAAAAAGTTTGCAATTCCAATGTAAACTGAATGGGGAATGATCAAATAGGCGAAAACTGACAGTTTTGCAGGTACTTTACTCTCTGGGAAAAAGTTTGCAATTCCAATGTAAACTCAATGGGGAATGATCAAATAGACAAAAACTGACAGTTTTGCAGGTAATTTACTCTCTGGGAAAAAGTTTGCAATTCCAATGTAAACTCAATGGGGAATGATCAAATAGACAAAAACTGACAGTTTTGCAGGTACTTTACTCTCTGGGAAAAAGTTTGCAATTCCAATGTAAACTCAATGGGGAATGATCAAATAGACAAAAACTGACAGTTTTGCAGGTACTTTACTCTCTGGGAAAAAGTTTGCAATTCCAATGTAAACTCAATGGGGAATGATCAAATAGACGAAAACTGACAGTTTTGCAGGTACTTTACTCTCTGGGAAAAAGTTTGCAATTCCAATGTAAACTCAATGGGAAATGATCAAATAGGCAAAAACTGACATTTTTGCAGGTACTTTACTCTCTGGGAAAACGTTTGCAATTCCAATGTAAACTCAATGGGAAATGATCAAATAGGCAAAAACTGACATTTTTGCAGGTACTTTACTCTCTGGGAAAAAGTTGGCAATTCCAATGTAAACTCAATGGGAAATGATCAAATAGGCCAAAACTGACATTTTTGCAGGTACTTTGGTGTCTGGGAAAAAGTTTGCAATTCCAATGTAAACTCAATGGGAAATGATCAAATAGGCAAAAACTGACATTTTTGCAGGTACTTTACTCTCTGGGAAAAAGTTTGCAATTCCAATGTAAACTCAATGGGAAATGATCAAATAGGCCAAAACTGACATTTTTGCAGGTACTTTACTCTCTGGGAAAAAGTTTGCAATTCCAATGTAAACTCAATGGGAAATGATCAAATAGGCCAAAACTGACATTTTTGCAGGTACTTTACTCTCTGGGAAAAAGTTTGCCATTCCAATGTAAACTCAATGGGAAATGATCAAATAGGTGAAAACTGACATTTTTGCAGGTACTTTGCTGTTTGGGAAAAAGTTTGCAATTCCAATGTAAACTCAATGGGAAATGATCAAATAGGCAAGAACTGACATTTTTGCAGGTACTTTGGTGTCTGGGAAAAAGTTTGCAATTCCAATGTAAACTCAATGGGAAATGATCAAATAGGCCAAAACTGACATTTTTGCAGGTACTTTGGTGTCTGGGAAAAAGTTTGCAATTCAAATGTAAACTCAATGGGAAATGATCAAATAGGCCAAAACTGACATTTTTGCAGGTACTTTGGTGTCTGGGAAAAAGTTTGCAATTCCAATGTAAACTCAATGGGAAATGATCAAATAGGCCAAAACTGACATTTTTGCAGGTACTTTGGTGTCTGGGAAAAAGTTTGCAATTCCAATGTAAACTCAATGGGAAATGATCAAATAGGCCAAAACTGACATTTTTGCAGGTACTTTGGTGTCTGGGAAAAAGTTTGCAATTCCAATGTAAACTCAATGGGAAATGATCAAATAGGCAAAAACTGACATTTTTGCAGGTACTTTACTCTCTGGGAAAAAGTTTGCAATTCCAATGTAAACTGAATGGGAAATGATCAAATAGGCGAAAACTGACATTTTTGCAGGTACTTTGGTGTCTGGGAAAAAGTTTGCAATTCCAATGTAAACTCAATGGGAAATGATCAAATAGGCCAAAACTGACATTTTTGCAGGTACTTTGGTGTCTGGGAAAAAGTTTGCAATTCAAATGTAAACTCAATGGGAAATGATCAAATAGGCCAAAACTGACATTTTTGCAGGTACTTTGGTGTCTGGGAAAAAGTTTGCAATTCCAATGTAAACTCAATGGGAAATGATCAAATAGGCGAAAACTGACATTTTTGCAGGTACTTTACTCTCTGGGAAAAAGTTTGCAATTCCAATGTAAACTCAATGGGAAATGATCAAATAGGCAAAAACTGACATTTTTGCAGGTACTTTGCTGTCTGGGAAAAAGTTTGCAATTCCAATGTAAACTTAATGGGAAATGATCAAATAGGCGAAAACTGACATTTTTGCAGGTACTTTACTCTCTGGGAAAAAGTTTGCAATTCCAATGTAAACAATGGGAAATGATCAAATAGGCGAAAACTGACATTTTTGCAGGTACTTTACTCTCTGGGAAAAAGTTTGCAATTCCAATGTAAACTCAATGGGAAATGATCAAATAGGCAAAAACTGACATTTTTGCAGGTACTTTGCTGTCTGGGAAAAAGTTTGCAATTCCAATGTAAACTTAATGGGAAATGATCAAATAGGCGAAAACTGACATTTTTGCAGGTACTTTACTCTCTGGGAAAAAGTTTGCAATTCCAATGTAAACTCAATGGAAATGATCAAATAGGCAAAAACTGACATTTTTGCAGGTACTTTACTCTCTGGGAAAAAGTTTGCAATTCCAATGTAAACTCAATGGGAAATGATCAAATAGGCCAAAACTGACATTTTTGCAGGTACTTTACTCTCTGGGAAAAAGTTTGCAATTCCAATGTAAACTCAATGGGGAATGATCAAATAGGCGAAAACTGACAGTTTTGCAGGTACTTTACTCTCTGGGAAAAAGTTTGCAATTCCAATGTAAACTCAATGGGGAATGATCAAATAGACAAAAACTGACAGTTTTGCAGGTAATTTACTCTCTGGGAAAAAGTTTGCAATTCCAATGTAAACTCAATGGGGAATGATCAAATAGAGAAAAACTGACAGTTTTGCAGGTACTTTACTCTCTGGGAAAAAGTTTGCAATTCCAATGTAAACTCAATGGGGAATGATCAAATAGACAAAAACTGACAGTTTTGCAGGTACTTTACTCTCTGGGAAAAAGTTTGCAATTCCAATGTAAACTCAATGGGGAATGATCAAATAGACCAAAACTGACAGTTTTGCAGGTACTTTACTCTCTGGGAAAAAGTTTGCAATTCCAATGTAAACTCAATGGGAAATGATCAAATAGGCAAAAACTGACATTTTTGCAGGTACTTTACTCTCTGGGAAAACGTTTGCAATTCCAATGTAAACTCAATGGGAAATGATCAAATAGGCAAAAACTGACATTTTTGCAGGTACTTTACTCTCTGGGAAAAAGTTGGCAATTCCAATGTAAACTCAATGGGAAATGATCAAATAGGCAAAAACTGACATTTTTGCAGGTACTTTGGTGTCTGGGAAAAAGTTTGCAATTCCAATGTAAACTCAATGGGAAATGATCAAATAGGCAAAAACTGACATTTTTGCAGGTACTTTACTCTCTGGGAAAAAGTTTGCAATTCCAATGTAAACTCAATGGGAAATGATCAAATAGGCCAAAACTGACATTTTTGCAGGTACTTTACTCTCTGGGAAAAAGTTTGCAATTCCAATGTAAACTCAATGGGAAATGATCAAATAGGCAAAAACTGACATTTTTGCAGGTACTTTGGTGTCTGGGAAAAAGTTTGCAATTCCAATGTAAACTTAATGGGAAATGATCAAATAGGCGAAAACTGACATTTTTGCAGGTACTTTACTCTCTGGGAAAAAGTTTGCAATTCCAATGTAAACAATGGGAAATGATCAAATAGGCGAAAACTGACATTTTTGCAGGTACTTTACTCTCTGGGAAAAAGTTTGCAATTCCAATGTAAACTCAATGGGAAATGATCAAATAGGCAAAAACTGACATTTTTGCAGGTACTTTGCTGTCTGGGAAAAAGTTTGCAATTCCAATGTAAACTTAATGGGAAATGATCAAATAGGCGAAAACTGACATTTTTGCAGGTACTTTACTCTCTGGGAAAAAGTTTGCAATTCCAATGTAAACTCAATGGAAATGATCAAATAGGCAAAAACTGACATTTTTGCAGGTACTTTACTCTCTGGGAAAAAGTTTGCAATTCCAATGTAAACTCAATGGGAAATGATCAAATAGGCCAAAACTGACAGTTTTGCAGGTAATTTACTCTCTGGGAAAAAGTTTGCAATTCCAATGTAAACTCAATGGGGAATGATCAAATAGACAAAAACTGACAGTTTTGCAGGTACTTTACTCTCTGGGAAAAAGTTTGCAATTCCAATGTAAACTCAATGGGGAATGATCAAATAGACAAAAACTGACAGTTTTGCAGGTACTTTACTCTCTGGGAAAAAGTTTGCAATTCCAATGTAAACTCAATGGGGAATGATCAAATAGACGAAAACTGACAGTTTTGCAGGTACTTTACTCTCTGGGAAAAAGTTTGCAATTCCAATGTAAACTCAATGGGAAATGATCAAATAGGCAAAAGTTGACATTTTTGCAGGTACTTTACTCTCTGGGAAAACGTTTGCAATTCCAATGTAAACTCAATGGGAAATGATCAAATAGGCAAAAACTGACATTTTTGCAGGTACTTTACTCTCTGGGAAAAAGTTGGCAATTCCAATGTAAACTCAATGGGAAATGATCAAATAGGCCAAAACTGACATTTTTGCAGGTACTTTGGTGTCTGGGAAAAAGTTTGCAATTCCAATGTAAACTCAATGGGAAATGATCAAATAGGCAAAAACTGACATTTTTGCAGGTACTTTACTCTCTGGGAAAAAGTTTGCAATTCCAATGTAAACTCAATGGGAAATGATCAAATAGGCCAAAACTGACATTTTTGCAGGTACTTTACTCTCTGGGAAAAAGTTTGCAATTCCAATGTAAACTCAATGGGAAATGATCAAATAGGCCAAAACTGACATTTTTGCAGGTACTTTACTCTCTGGGAAAAAGTTTGCCATTCCAATGTAAACTCAATGGGAAATGATCAAATAGGTGAAAACTGACATTTTTGCAGGTACTTTGCTGTTTGGGAAAAAGTTTGCAATTCCAATGTAAACTCAATGGGAAATGATCAAATAGGCAAGAACTGACATTTTTGCAGGTACTTTGGTGTCTGGGAAAAAGTTTGCAATTCAAATGTAAACTCAATGGGAAATGATCAAATAGGCCAAAACTGACATTTTTGCAGGTACTTTGGTGTCTGGGAAAAAGTTTGCAATTCCAATGTAAACTCAATGGGAAATGATCAAATAGGCCAAAACTGACATTTTTGCAGGTACTTTGGTGTCTGGGAAAAAGTTTGCAATTCCAATGTAAACTCAATGGGAAATGATCAAATAGGCCAAAACTGACATTTTTGCAGGTACTTTGGTGTCTGGGAAAAAGTTTGCAATTCCAATGTAAACTCAATGGGAAATGATCAAATAGGCAAAAACTGACATTTTTGCAGGTACTTTACTCTCTGGGAAAAAGTTTGCAATTCCAATGTAAACTGAATGGGAAATGATCAAATAGGCGAAAACTGAGATTTTTGCAGGTACTTTGGTGTCTGGGAAAAAGTTTGCAATTCCAATGTAAACTCAATGGGAAATGATCAAATAGGCCAAAACTGACATTTTTGCAGGTACTTTGGTGTCTGGGAAAAAGTTTGCAATTCAAATGTAAACTCAATGGGAAATGATCAAATAGGCCAAAACTGACATTTTTGCAGGTACTTTGGTGTCTGGGAAAAAGTTTGCAATTCCAATGTAAACTCAATGGGAAATGATCAAATAGGCCAAAACTGACATTTTTGCAGGTACTTTGGTGTCTGGGAAAAAGTTTGCAATTCCAATGTAAACTCAATGGGAAATGATCAAATAGGCCAAAACTGACATTTTTGCAGGTACTTTGGTGTCTGGGAAAAAGTTTGCAATTCCAATGTAAACTCAATGGGAAATGATCAAATAGGCGAAAACTGACATTTTTGCAGGTACTTTACTCTCTGGGAAAAAGTTTGCAATTCCAATGTAAACTCAATGGGAAATGATCAAATAGGCCAAAACTGACATTTTTGCAGGTACTTTACTCTCTGGGAAAACGTTTGCAATTCCAATGTAAACTCAATGGGAAATGATCAAATAGGCAAAAACTGACATTTTTGCAGGTACTTTACTCTCTGGGAAAAAGTTGGCAATTCCAATGTAAACTCAATGGGAAATGATCAAATAGGCCAAAACTGACATTTTTGCAGGTACTTTGGTGTCTGGGAAAAAGTTTGCAATTCCAATGTAAACTCAATGGGAAATGATCAAATAGGCAAAAACTGACATTTTTGCAGGTACTTTACTCTCTGGGAAAAAGTTTGCAATTCCAATGTAAACTCAATGGGAAATGATCAAATAGGCCAAAACTGACATTTTTGCAGGTACTTTACTCTCTGGGAAAAAGTTTGCCATTCCAATGTAAACTCAATGGGAAATGATCAAATAGGTGAAAACTGACATTTTTGCAGGTACTTTGCTGTTTGGGAAAAAGTTTGCAATTCCAATGTAAACTCAATGGGAAATGATCAAATAGGCAAGAACTGACATTTTTGCAGGTACTTTGGTGTCTGGGAAAAAGTTTGCAATTCCAATGTAAACTCAATGGGAAATGATCAAATAGGCCAAAACTGACATTTTTGCAGGTACTTTGGTGTCTGGGAAAAAGTTTGCAATTCAAATGTAAACTCAATGGGAAATGATCAAATAGGCCAAAACTGACATTTTTGCAGGTACTTTGGTGTCTGGGAAAAAGTTTGCAATTCCAATGTAAACTCAATGGGAAATGATCAAATAGGCCAAAACTGACATTTTTGCAGGTACTTTGGTGTCTGGGAAAAAGTTTGCAATTCCAATGTAAACTCAATGGGAAATGATCAAATAGGCCAAAACTGACATTTTTGCAGGTACTTTGGTGTCTGGGAAAAAGTTTGCAATTCCAATGTAAACTCAATGGGAAATGATCAAATAGGCAAAAACTGACATTTTTGCAGGTACTTTACTCTCTGGGAAAAAGTTTGCAATTCCAATGTAAACTGAATGGGAAATGATCAAATAAGCCAAAACTGACATTTTTGCAGGTACTTTGGTGTCTGGGAAAAAGTTTGCAATTCCAATGTAAACTCAATGGGAAATGATCAAATAGGCCAAAACTGACATTTTTGCAGGTACTTTGGTGTCTGGGAAAAAGTTTGCAATTCAAATGTAAACTCAATGGGAAATGATCAAATAGGCCAAAACTGACATTTTTGCAGGTACTTTGGTGTCTGGGAAAAAGTTTGCAATTCCAATGTAAACTCAATGGGGAATGATCAAATAGGCCAAAACTGACATTTTTGCAGGTACTTTGGTGTCTGGGAAAAAGTTTGCAATTCCAATGTAAACTCAATGGGAAATGATCAAATAGGCCAAAACTGACATTTTTGCAGGTACTTTGGTGTCTGGGAAAAAGTTTGCAATTCCAATGTAAACTCAATGGGAAATGATCAAATAGGCGAAAACTGACATTTTTGCAGGTACTTTACTCTCTGGGAAAAAGTTTGCAATTCCAATGTAAACTCAATGGGAAATGATCAAATAGGCCAAAACTGACATTTTTGCAGGTACTTTACTCTCTGGGAAAAAGTTTGCAATTCCAATGTAAACTCAATGGGAAATGATCAAATAGGCCAAAACTGACATTTTTGCAGGTACTTTGGTGTCTGGGAAAAAGTTTGCAATTCCAATGTAAACTCAATGGGAAATGATCAAATAGGCCAAAACTGACATTTTTGCAGGTACTTTGGTGTCTGGGAAAAAGTTTGCAATTCCAATGTAAACTCAATGGGAAATGATCAAATAGGCAAAAACTGACATTTTTGCAGGTACTTTGGTGTCTGGGAAAAAGTTTGCAATTCCAATGTAAACTCAATGGGAAATGATCAAATAGGCAAAAACTGACATTTTTGCAGGTACTTTACTCTCTGGGAAAAAGTTTGCAATTCCAATGTAAACTGAATGGGAAATGATCAAATAAGCCAAAACTGACATTTTTGCAGGTACTTTGGTGTCTGGGAAAAAGTTTGCAATTCCAATGTAAACTCAATGGGAAATGATCAAATAGGCCAAAACTGACATTTTTGCAGGTACTTTGGTGTCTGGGAAAAAGTTTGCAATTCAAATGTAAACTCAATGGGAAATGATCAAATAGGCCAAAACTGACATTTTTGCAGGTACTTTGGTGTCTGGGAAAAAGTTTGCAATTCCAATGTAAACTCAATGGGGAATGATCAAATAGGCCAAAACTGACATTTTTGCAGGTACTTTGGTGTCTGGGAAAAAGTTTGCAATTCCAATGTAAACTCAATGGGAAATGATCAAATAGGCCAAAACTGACATTTTTGCAGGTACTTTGGTGTCTGGGAAAAAGTTTGCAATTCCAATGTAAACTCAATGGGAAATGATCAAATAGGCGAAAACTGACATTTTTGCAGGTACTTTACTCTCTGGGAAAAAGTTTGCAATTCCAATGTAAACTCAATGGGAAATGATCAAATAGGCCAAAACTGACATTTTTGCAGGTACTTTACTCTCTGGGAAAAAGTTTGCAATTCCAATGTAAACTCAATGGGAAATGATCAAATAGGCCAAAACTGACATTTTTGCAGGTACTTTGGTGTCTGGGAAAAAGTTTGCAATTCCAATGTAAACTCAATGGGAAATGATCAAATAGGCAAAAACTGACATTTTTGCAGGTACTTTGGTGTCTGGGAAAAAGTTTGCAATTCCAATGTAAACTCAATGGGAAATGATCAAATAGGCCAAAACAGACATTTTTGCAGGTACTTTACTCTCTGGGAAAAAGTTTGCAATTCCAATGTAAACTCAATGGGAAATGATCAAATAGGCCAAAACTGACATTTTTGCAGGTACTTTGGTGTCTGGGAAAAAGTTTGCAATTCCAATGTAAACTCAATGGGAAATGATCAAATAGGCCAAAACTGACATTTTTGCAGGTACTTTGGTGTCTGGGAAAAAGTTTGCAATTCAAATGTAAACTCAATGGGAAATGATCAAATAGGCCAAAACTGACATTTTTGCAGGTACTTTGGTGTCTGGGAAAAAGTTTGCAATTCCAATGTAAACTCAATGGGGAATGATCAAATAGGCCAAAACTGACATTTTTGCAGGTACTTTGGTGTCTGGGAAAAAGTTTGCAATTCCAATGTAAACTCAATGGGAAATGATCAAATAGGCCAAAACTGACATTTTTGCAGGTACTTTGGTGTCTGGGAAAAAGTTTGCAATTCCAATGTAAACTCAATGGGAAATGATCAAATAGGCGAAAACTGACATTTTTGCAGGTACTTTACTCTCTGGGAAAAAGTTTGCAATTCCAATGTAAACTCAATGGGAAATGATCAAATAGGCCAAAACTGACATTTTTGCAGGTACTTTACTCTCTGGGAAAAAGTTTGCAATTCCAATGTAAACTCAATGGGAAATGATCAAATAGGCCAAAACTGACATTTTTGCAGGTACTTTGGTGTCTGGGAAAATGTTTGCAATTCCAATGTAAACTCAATGGGAAATGATCAAATAGGCAAAAACTGACATTTTTGCAGGTACTTTGGTGTCTGGGAAAAAGTTTGCAATTCCAATGTAAACTCAATGGGAAATGATCAAATAGGCCAAAACTGACATTTTTGCAGGTACTTTGGTGTCTGGGAAAAAGTTTGCAATTCCAATGTAAACTCAATGGGAAATGATCAAATAGGCCAAAACTGACATTTTTGCAGGTACTTTGGTGTCTGGGAAAAAGTTTGCAATTCCAATGTAAACTCAATGGGAAATGATCAAATAGGCCAAAACTGACATTTTTGCAGGTACTTTGGTGTCTGGGAAAAACTTTGCAATTCCAATGTAAACTCAATGGGAAATGATCAAATAAGCCAAAACTGACATTTTTGCAGGTACTTTACTCTCTGGGAAAAAGTTTGCAATTCCAATGTAAACTCAATGGGAAATGATCAAATAGGCCAAAACTGACATTTTTGCAGGTACTTTGGTGTCTGGGAAAAACTTTGCAATTCCAATGTAAACTTAATGGGAAATGATCAAATAGGCCAAAACTGACATTTTTGCAGGTACTTTACTCTCTGGGAAAAAGTTTGCAATTCCAATGTAAACTCAATGGGAAATGATCAAATAGGCGAAAACTGACATTTTTGCAGGTACTTTACTCTCTGGGAAAAAGTTTGCAATTTCAATGTAAACTCAATGGGAAATGATCAAATAGGCGAAAACTGACATTTTTGCAGGTACTTTACTCTCTGGGAAAAAGTTTGCAATTCCAATGTAAACTCAATGGGAAATGATCAAATAGGCAAAAACTGACATTTTTGCAGGTACTTTGCTGTCTGGGAAAAAGTTTGCAATTCCAATGTAAACTTAATGGGAAATGATCAAATAGGCGAAAACTGACATTTTTGCAGGTACTTTACTCTCTGGGAAAAAGTTTGCAATTCCAATGTAAACTCAATGGAAATGATCAAATAGGCAAAAACTGACATTTTTGCAGGTACTTTACTCTCTGGGAAAAAGTTTGCAATTCCAATGTAAACTCAATGGGAAATGATCAAATAGGCCAAAACTGACATTTTTGCAGGTACTTTACTCTCTGGGAAAAAGTTTGCAATTCCAATGTAAACTTAATGGGAAATGATCAAATAGGCGAAAACTGACATTTTTGCAGGTACTTTACTCTCTGGGAAAAAGTTTGCAATTCCAATGTAAACTCAATGGGAAATGATCAAATAGGCCAAAACTGACATTTTTGCAGGTACTTTACTCTCTGGGAAAAAGTTTGCAATTCCAATGTAAACTCAATGGGAAATGATCAAATAGGCAAAAACTGACATTTTTGCAGGTACTTTACTCTCTGGGAAAAAGTTTGCAATTCCAATGTAAACTCAATGGGAAATGATCAAATAGGCGAAAACTGACATTTTTGCAGGTACTTTACTCTCTGGGAAAAAGTTTGCAATTCCAGTGTAAACTCAATGGGAAATGATCAAATAGGCAAAAACTGACATTTTTGCAGGTACTTTGCTGTCTGGGAAAAAGTTTGCAATTCCAATGTAAACTTAATGGGAAATGATCAAATAGGCGAAAACTGACATTTTTGCAGGTACTTTACTCTCTGGGAAAAAGTTTGCAATTCCAATGTAAACTCAATGGGAAATGATCAAATAGGCGAAAACTGACATTTTTGCAGGTACTTTACTCTCTGGGAAAAAGTTTGCAATTCCAATGTAAACTCAATGGGAAATGATCAAATAGGCAAAAACTGACATTTTTGCAGGTACTTTACTCTCTGGGAAAAGGTTTGCAATTCCAATGTAAACTCAATGGGAAATGATCAAATAGGCGAAAACTGACATTTTTGCAGGTACTTTACTCTCTGGGAAAAAGTTTGCAATTCCAATGTAAACTCAATGGGAAATGATCAAATAGGCGAAAACTGATATTTTTGCAGGTACTTTACTCTCTGGGAAAAAGTTTGCAATTCCAATGTAAACTCAATGGGAAATGATCAAATAGGCGAAAACTGACATTTTTGCAGGTACTTTACTCTCTGGGAAAAAGTTTGCAATTCCAATGTAAACTCAATGGGAAATGATCAAATAGGCGAAAACTGACATTTTTGCAGGTACTTTACTCTCTGGGAAAAAGTTTGCAATTCCAATGTAAACTCAATGGGAAATGATCAAATAGGCGAAAACTGACATTTTTTAAGGTACTTTACTCTCTGGGAAAAAGTTTGCAATTCCAATGTAAACTCAATGGGAAATGATCAAATAGGCGAAAACTGACATTTTTGCAGGTACTTTACTCTCTGGGAAAAAGTTTGCAATTCCAATGTAAACTCAATGGGAAATGATCAAATAGGCAAAAACTGACATTTTTGCAGGTATTTTGCTGTTTGGGAAAAAGTTTGCAATTCCAATGTAAACTTAATGGGAAATGATCAAATAGGCGAAAACTGACATTTTTGCAGGTACTTTATCTCTGGGAAAAAGTTTGCAATTCCAATGTAAACTCAATGGGAAATGATCAAATAGGCAAAAACTGACATTTTTGCAGGTACTTTACTCTCTGGGAAAAAGTTTGCAATTCCAATGTAAACTCAATGGGAAATGATCAAATAGGCAAAAACTGACATTTTTGCAGGTACTTTGCTGTCTGGGAAAAAGTTTGCAATTCCAATGTAAACTTAATGGGAAATGATCAAATTGGCGAAAACTGACATTTTTGCAGGTACTTTACTCTCTTGGAAAAAGTTTGCAATTCCAATGTAAACTCAATGGGAAATGATCAAATAGGCGAAAACTGACATTTTTGCAGGTACTTTACTCTCTGGGAAAAAGTTTGCAATTCCAATGTAAACTTAATGGGAAATGATCAAATAGGCAAAAACTGACATTTTTGCAGGTACTTTACTCTCTGGGAAAAAGTTTGCAATTCCAATGTAAACTTAATGGGAAATGATCAAATAGGCGAAAACTGACATTTTTGCAGGTACTTTACTCTCTGGGAAAAAGTTTGCAATTCCAATGTAAACTCAATGGGAAATGATCAAATAGGCAAAAACTGACATTTTTGCAGGTACTTTGCTGTCTGGGAAAAAGTTTGCAATTCCAATATAAACTTAATGGGAAATGATCAAATAGGCGAAAACTGACATTTTTGCAGGTACTTTACTCTCTGGGAAAAAGTTTGCAATTCCAATGTAAACTCAATGGGAAATGATCAAATAGGCAAAAACTGACATTTTTGCAGGTACTTTGCTGTCTGGGAAAAAGTTTGCAATTCCAATGTAAACTTAATGGGAAATGATCAAATAGGCGAAAACTGACATTTTTGCAGGTACTTTACTCTCTGGGAAAAAGTTTGCAATTCCAATGTAAACTCAATGGAAATGATCAAATAGGCAAAAACTGACATTTTTGCAGGTACTTTACTCTCTGGGAAAAAGTTTGCAATTCCAATGTAAACTCAATGGGAAATGATCAAATAGGCCAAAACTGACATTTTTGCAGGTACTTTACTCTCTGGGAAAAAGTTTGCAATTCCAATGTAAACTTAATGGGAAATGATCAAATAGGCGAAAACTGACATTTTTGCAGGTACTTTACTCTCTGGGAAAAAGTTTGCAATTCCAATGTAAACTCAATGGGAAATGATCAAATAGGCCAAAACTGACATTTTTGCAGGTACTTTACTCTCTGGGAAAAAGTTTGCAATTCCAATGTAAACTCAATGGGAAATGATCAAATAGGCGAAAACTGACATTTTTGCAGGTACTTTACTCTCTGGGAAAAAGTTTGCAATTCCAGTGTAAACTCAATGGGAAATGATCAAATAGGCAAAAACTGACATTTTTGCAGGTACTTTGCTGTCTGGGAAAAAGTTTGCAATTCCAATGTAAACTTAATGGGAAATGATCAAATAGGCGAAAACTGACATTTTTGCAGGTACTTTACTCTCTGGGAAAAAGTTTGCAATTCCAATGTAAACTCAATGGGAAATGATCAAATAGGCGAAAACTGACATTTTTTGCAGGTACTTTACTCTCTGGGAAAAAGTTTGCAATTCCAATGTAAACTCAATGGGAAATGATCAAATAGGTAAAAACTGACATTTTTTCAGGTATTTTGCTGTCTGGGAAAAAGTTTGCAATTCCAATGTAAACTTAATGGGAAATGATCAAATAGGCGAAAACTGACATTTTTGCAGGTACTTTACTCTCTGGGAAAAAGTTTGCAATTCCAATGTAAACTCAATGGGAAATGATCAAATAGGCAAAAACTGACATTTTTGCAGGTACTTTACTCTCTGGGAAAAAGTTTGCAATTCCAATGTAAACTCAATGGAAATGATCAAATAGGCAAAAACTGACATTTTTGCAGGTATTTTGCTGTCTGGGAAAAAGTTTGCAATTCCAATGTAAACTTAATGGGAAATGATCAAATAGGCGAAAACTGACATTTTTGCAGTACTTTACTCTCTGGAAAAAGTTTGCAATTCCAATGTAAACTCAATGGGAAATGATCAAATAGGCAAAAAACTGACATTTTTGCAGGTACTTTGCTGTCTGGGAAAAAGTTTGCAATTCCAATGTAAACTTAATGGGAAATGATCAAATAGGCGAAAACTGACATTTTCCAGGTACTTTACTCTCTGGAAAAAGTTGCAATTCCAATGTAAACTCAATGGGAAATGATCAAATAGGCGAAAACTGACATTTTTGCAGGTACTTTACTCTCTGGGAAAAAGTTTGCAATTCCAATGTAAACTCAATGGGAAATGATCAAATAGGCAAAAACTGACATTTTTGCAGGTACTTTACTCTCTGGGAAAAAGTTTGCAATTCCAATGTAAACTCAATGGGAAATGATCAAATAGGCGAAACTGACATTTTTGCAGGTACTTTACTCTCTGGGAAAAAGTTTGCAATTCCAATGTAAACTCAATGGAAATGATCAAATAGGCGAAACTGACATTTTTGCAGGTACTTTACTCTCTGGGAAAAAGTTTGCAATTCCAATGTAAACTCAATGGAAATGATCAAATAGGCGAAAACTGACATTTTTGCAGGTACTTTACTCTCTGGGAAAAAGTTTGCAATTCCAATGTAAACTCATGGGAAATGATCAAATAGGCGAAAACTGACATTTTTGCAGGTACTTTACTCTCTGGGAAAAAGTTTGCAATTCCAATGTAAACTCAATGGGAAATGATCAATAGGCGAAAACTGACATTTTTGCAGGTACTTTACTCTCTGGGAAAAAGTTTGCAATTCCAATGTAAACTCAATGGAAATGATCAAATAGGCGAAACTGACATTTTTGCAGGTACTTTACTCTCTGAGAAAAAGTTTGCAATTCCAATGTAAACTCAATGGGAAATGATCAAATAGGCAAAAACTGACATTTTTGCAGGTATTTTGCTGTCTGGGAAAAAGTTTGCAATTCCAATGTAAACTTAATGGGAAATGATCAAATAGGCGAAAACTGACATTTTTGCAGGTACTTTACTCTCTGGGAAAAAGTTTGCAATTCAATGTAAACTCAATGGGAAATGATCAAATAGGCAAAAACTGACATTTTTGCAGGTACTTTACTCTCTGGGAAAAAGTTGCAATTCCAATGTAAACTCAATGGGAAATGATCAAATAGGCAAAAACTGACATTTTTGCAGGTACTTTGCTGTCTGGGAAAAAGTTTGCAATTCCAATGTAAACTTAATGGGAAATGATCAAATTGCGAAAACTGACATTTTTGCAGGTACTTACTCTCTTGGAAAAGTTTGCAATTCCAATGTAAACTCAATGGGAAATGATCAAATAGGCGAAAACTGACATTTTTGCAGGTACTTTACTCTCTGGGAAAAAGTTTTGCAATTCCAATGTAAACTCAATGGGAAATGATCAAATAGGCAAAAACTGACATTTTTGCAGGAACTTTGCTGTCTGGGAAAAAGTTTGCAATTCCAATGTAAACTTAATGGAAATGATCAAATAGGCAAAAACTGACATTTTTGCAGGTACTTTACTCTCTGGGAAAAGTTTGCAATTCCAATGTAAACTCAATGGAAATGATCAAATAGGCAAAAACTGACATTTTTGCAGGTACTTTGCTGTCTGGGAAAAAGTTTGCAATTCCAATGTAAACTTAATGGGAAATGATCAAATAGGCGAAAACTGACATTTTTCCAGGTACTTTACTCTCTGGGAAAAGTTTGCAATTCCAATGTAAACTTAATGGAAATGATCAAATAGGCGAAAACTGACATTTTTGCAGGTACTTTACTCTCTGGAAAAAAGTTTGCAATTCCAATGTAAACTCAATGGGAAATGATCAAATAGGCAAAAACTGACATTTTTGCAGGTACTTTGCTGTCTGGGAAAAAGTTTGCAATTCCAATATAAACTTAATGGGAAATGATCAAACAGGCGAAAACTGACATTTTTGCAGGTACTTTACTCTCTGGGAAAAAGTTTGCAATTCCAATGTAAACTCAATGGGAAATGACCAAATAGGCAAAAACTGACATTTTTGCAGGTACTTTGCTGTCTGGGAAAAAGTTTGCAATTCCAATGTAAACTCAATGGGAAATGATCAAATAGGAGAAAACTGACATTTTTGCAGGTACTTTACTCTCTGGAAAAAGTTTGCAATTCCAATGTAAACTCAATGGGAAGTGATCAAATAGGCAAAAACTGACATTTTTGCAGGTACTTTACTCTCTGGGAAAAAGTTTGCAATTCCAATGTAAACTCAATGGGAAATGATCAATTAGGCAAAAACTGACATTTTTGCAGTACTTTGCTGTCTGGGAAAAAGTTTGCAATTCCAATGTAAACTTAATGGGAAATGATCAAATAGGCGAAAACTGACATTTTTGCAGGTACTTTGTGTCTGGAAAAAGTTTGCAATTCCAATGTAAACTCAATGGGAAATGATCAAATAGGAGAAAACTGACATTTTTGCAGGTACTTTGCTGTCTGGGAAAAAGTTTGCAATTCCAATGTAAACTCAATGGGAAATGAGCAAATAGGCCAAAACTGACCTTTTTGCAGGTACTTTGGTGTCTGGGAAAAAGTTTGCAATTCCAATGTAAACTCAATGGGAAATGATCAAATAGGCGAAAACTGACATTTTCCACGTACTTTACTCTCTTGGAAAAAGTTTGCAATTCCAATGTAAACTCAATGGGAAATGATCAAATAGGCAAAAACTGACATTTTTGCAGGTACTTTGCTGTCTGGGAAAAAGTTTGCAATTCAATGTAAACTCAATGGGGAATGATCAAATAGACCAAAACTGACATTTTTGCAGGTACTTTACTCTCTGGGAAAAAGTTTGCAATTCCAATGTAAACTCAATGGGAAATGATCAAATAGGCGAAACTGACATTTTTGCAGGTACTTTACTCTCTGGGAAAAAGTTTGCAATTCCAATGTAAACTCAATGGAAATGATCAAACAGGCAAAAACTGACATTTTTGCAGGTACTTTGCTGTCTGGGAAAAGTTTGCAATTCCAATGTAAACTTAATGGGAAATGATCAAATAGGCGAAAACTGACATTTTTGCAGGTACTTTACTCTCTGGGAAAAAGTTTGCAATTCCAATGTAAACTCAATGGGAAATGATCAAATAGGCAAAAACTGACATTTTTGCAGGTACTTTGCTGTCTGGGAAAATGTTTGCAATTCCAATGTAAACTTAATGGGAAATGATCAAATAGGCGAAAACTGACATTTTTGCAGGTACTTTACTCTCTGGGAAAAAGTTTGCAATTCCAATGTAAACTCAATGGGAAATGATCAAATAGGCAAAAACTGACATTTTTGCAGGTACTTTGCTGTCTCGGAAAAAGTTTGCAATTCCAATGTAAACTTAATGGGAAATGATCAAATAGGCGAAAACTGACATTTTTGCAGGTACTTTACTCTCTGGGAAAAAGTTTGCAATTCCAATGTAAACTCAATGGGAAATGATCAAATAGGCAAAAACTGACATTTTTGCAGGTACTTTGCTGTTAAACTTAATGGAAATGATCAAATAGGCGAAAACTGACATTTTTGCAGGTACTTTACTCTCTGGGAAAAAGTTTGCAATTCCAATGTAAACTCAATGGGAAATGATCAAATAGGCAAAAACTGACATTTTTGCAGGTACTTTGCTGTCTGGGAAAAAGTTTGCAATTCCAATGTAAACTTAATGGGAAATGATCAAATAGGCGAAAACTGACATTTTTGCAGGTACTTTACTCTCTGGGAAAAAGTTTGCAATTCCAATGTAAACTCAATGGGAAATGATCAAATAGGCCAAAACTGACATTTTTGCAGGTACTTTACTCTCTGGGAAAAAGTTTGCAATTCCAATGTAAACTCAATGGGAAATGATCAAATAGGCAAAAACTGACATTTTTGCAGGTACTTTTGCTGTCTGGGAAAAAGTTTGCAATTCCAATGTAAACTTAATGGGAAATGATCAAATAGGCGAAAACTGACATTTTTGCAGGTACTTTACTCTCTGGGAAAAAGTTTGCAATTCCAATGTAAACTCACTGGGAAATGATCAAATAGGCAAAAACTGACATTTTTGCAGGTACTTTACTCTCTGGGAAAAAGTTTGCAATTCCAATGTAAACTCAATGGGAAATGATCAAATAGGCAAAAACTGACATTTTTGCAGGTACTTTGCTGTCTGGGAAAAAGTTTGCAATTCCAATGTAAACTTAATGGGAAATGATCAAATAGGCGAAAACTGACATTTTTCCAGGTACTTTACTCTCTTGGAAAAAGTTTGCAATTCCAATGTAAACTCAATGGGAAATGATCAAATAGGCGAAAACTGACATTTTTGCAGGTACTTTACTCTCTGGGAAAAAGTTTGCAATTCCAATGTAAACTCAATGGGAAATGATCAAATAGGCAAAAACTGACATTTTTGCAGGTACTTTGCTGTCTGGGAAAAAGTTTGCAATTCCAATGTAAACTTAATGGGAAATGATCAAATAGGCAAAAACTGACATTTTTGCAGGTACTTTACTCTCTGGGAAAAAGTTTGCAATTCCAATGTAAACTCAATGGGAAATGATCAAATAGGCAAAAACTGACATTTTTGCAGGTACTTTGCTGTCTGGGAAAAAGTTTGCAATTCCAATGTAAACTTAATGGGAAATGATCAAACAGGCGAAAACTGACATTTTTGCAGGTAATTTACTCTCTGGGAAAAAGTTTGCAATTCCAATGTAAACTCAATGGGAAATGATCAAATAGGCAAAAACTGACATTTTTGCAGGTACTTTGCTGTCTGGGAAAAAGTTTGCAATTCCAATGTAAACTCAATGGGAAATGATCAAATAGGAGAAAACTGACATTTTTGCAGGTACTTTACTCTCTGGGAAAAAGTTTGCAATTCCAATGTAAACTCAATGGGAAATGATCAAATAGGCAAAAACTGACATTTTTGCAGGTACTTTACTCTCTGGGAAAAAGTTTGCAATTCCAATGTAAACTCAATGGGAAATGATCAAATAGGCAAAAACTGACATTTTTGCAGTTACTTTGCTGTCTGGGAAAAAGTTTGCAATTCCAATGTAAACTCAATGGAAATGATCAAATAGGCGAAAACTGACATTTTTGCAGGTACTTTGGTGTCTGGGAAAAAGTTTGCAATTCCAATGTAAACTCAATGGGAAATGATCAAATAGGAGAAAACTGACATTTTTGCAGGTACTTTGCTGTCTGGGAAAAAGTTTGCAATTCCAATGTAAACTCAATGGGAAATGAGCAAATAGGCCAAAACTGACCTTTTTGCAGGTACTTTACTCTCTGGGGAAAAGTTTGCAATTCCAATGTAAACTCAATGGGAAATGATCAAATAGGCCAAAACTGACATTTTTGCAGGTACTTTGGTGTCTGGGAAAAAGTTTGCAATTCCAATGTAAACTCAATGGGAAATGATCAAATAGGCCAAAACTGACATTTTTCCAGGTACTTTACTCTCTGGGAAAAAGTTTGCAATTCCAATGTAAACTCAATGGGAAATGATCAAATAGGCAAAAACTGACATTTTTGCAGGTACTTTACTCTCTGGGAAAAAGTTTGCAATTCCAATGTAAACTCAATGGGAAATGATCAAATAGGCAAAAACTGACATTTTTGCAGGTACTTTGCTGTCTGGGAAAATGTTTGCAATTCCAATGTAAACTCAATGGGAAATGATCAAATAGGCAAAAACTGACATTTTTGCAGGTACTTTGCTGTCTGGGAAAATGTTTGCAATTCCAATGTAAACTTAATGGGAAATGATCAAATAGGCAAAAACTGACATTTTTGCAGGTACTTTACTCTCTGGGAAAAAGTTTGCAATTCCAATGTAAACTCAATGGAAATGATCAAATAGGCAAAAACTGACATTTTTGCAGGTACTTTGCTGTCTGGGAAAAAGTTTGCAATTCCAATGTAAACTTAATGGGAAATGATCAAATAGGCGAAAACTGACATTTTTGCAGGTACTTTACTCTCTGGGAAAAAGTTTGCAATTCCAATGTAAACTCAATGGGAAATGATCAAATAGGCGAAAACTGACATTTTTGCAGGTACTTTACTCTCTGGGAAAAAGTTTGCAATTCCAATGTAAACTCAATGGGAAATGATCAAATAGGCAAAAACTGACATTTTTGCAGGTACTTTGCTGTCTGGGAAAAAGTTTGCAATTCCAATGTAAACTCAATGGGAAATGATCAAATAGGCCAAAACTGACATTTTTGCAGGTACTTTACTCTCTGGGAAAAAGTTTGCAATTCCAATGTAAACTCAATGGGAAATGATCAAATAGGCAAAAACTGACATTTTTGCAGGTACTTTGGTGTCTGGGAAAAAGTTTGCAATTCCAATGTAAACTTAATGGGAAATGATCAAATAGGCAAAAACTGACATTTTTGCAGGTGCTTTACTCTCTGGGAAAAAGTTTGCAATTCCAATGTAAACTCAATGGGAAATGATCAAATAGGCAAAAACTGACATTTTTGCAGGTACTTTGCTGTCTGGGAAAAAGTTTGCAATTCCAATGTAAACTTAATGGGAAATGATCAAATAGGCGAAAACTGACATTTTTCCAGGTACTTTACTCTCTGGGAAAAAGTTTGCAATTCCAATGTAAACTCAATGGGAAATGATCAAATAGGCAAAAACTGACATTTTTGCAGGTACTTTGCTGTCTGGGAAAATGTTTGCAATTCCAATGTAAACTCAATGGGAAATGATCAAATAGGCAAAAACTGACATTTTTGCAGGTACTTTGCTGTCTGGGAAAAAGTTTGCAATTCTAATGTAAACTCAATGGGAAATGATCAAATAGGCCAAAACTGACATTTTTGCAGGTACATTACTCTCTGGGAAAAAGTTTGCAATTCCAATGTAAACTCAATGGGAAACGATCAAATAGGCAAAAACTGACATTTTTGCAGGTACTTTGCTGTCTGGGAAAAAGTTTGCAATTCCAATGTAAACTTAATGGGAAATGATCAAATAGGCGAAAACTGACATTTTTGCAGGTACTTTACTCTCTGGGAAAAAGTTTGCAATTCCAATGTAAACTCAATGGGAAATGATCAAATAGGCAAAAACTGACATTTTTGCAGGTACTTTACTCTCTGGGAAAAAGTTTGCAATTCCAATGTAAACTCAATGGGAAATGATCAAATAGGCAAAAACTGACATTTTTGCAGGTACTTTGCTGTCTGGGAAAAAGTTTGCAATTCCAATGTAAACTTAATGGGAAATGATCAAATAGGCGAAAACTGACATTTTTCCAGGTACTTTACTCTCTGGGAAAAAGTTTGCAATTCCAATGTAAACTCAATGGGAAATGATCAAATAGGCGAAAACTGACATTTTTGCAGGTACTTTACTCTCTGGGAAAAAGTTTGCAATTCCAATGTAAACTCAATGGGAAATGATCAAATAGGCGAAAACTGACATTTTTGCAGGTACTTTACTCTCTGGGAAAAAGTTTGCAATTCCAATGTAAACTCAATGGGAAATGATCAAATAGGCAAAAACTGACATTTTTGCAGGTACTTTGCTGTCTGGGAAAAAGTTTGCAATTCCAATGTAAACTTAATGGAAATGATCAAATAGGCGAAAACTGACATTTTTGCAGGTACTTTACTCTCTGGGAAAAAGTTTGCAATTCCAATGTAAACTCAATGGGAAATGATCAAATAGGCAAAAACTGACATTTTTGCAGGTACTTTGCTGTCTGGGAAAATGTTTGCAATTCCAATGTAAACTTAATGGGAAATGATCAAATAGGCGAAAACTGACATTTTTGCAGGTACTTTACTCTCTGGGAAAAAGTTTGCAATTCCAATGTAAACTCAATGGAAATGATCAAATAGGCAAAAACTGACATTTTTGCAGGTACTTTGCTGTCTGGGAAAAAGTTTGCAATTCCAATGTAAACTTAATGGGAAATGATCAAATAGGCGAAAACTGACATTTTTGCAGGTACTTTACTCTCTGGGAAAAAGTTTGCAATTCCAATGTAAACTCAATGGGAAATGATTAAATAGGCCAAAACTGACATTTTTGCAGGTACTTTACTCTCTGGGAAAAAGTTTGCAATTCCAATGTAAACTCAATGGGAAATGATCAAATAGGCAAAAACTGACATTTTTGCAGGTACTTTGCTGTCTGGGAAAAAGTTTGCAATTCCAATGTAAACTTAATGGGAAATGATCAAATAGGCGAAAACTGACATTTTTGCAGGTACTTTACTCTCTGGGAAAAAGTTTGCAATTCCAATGTAAACTCAATGGGAAATGATCAAATAGGCCAAAACTGACATTTTTGCAGGTACTTTACTCTCTGGAAAAAGTTTGCAATTCCAATGTAAACTCAATGGGAAATGATCAAATAGGCAAAAACTGACATTTTTGCAGGTACTTTGCTGTCTGGGAAAAAGTTTGCAATTCCAATGTAAACTTAATGGGAAATGATCAAATAGGCGAAAACTGACATTTTTCCAGGTACTTTACTCTCTTGGAAAAAGTTTGCAATTCCAATGTAAACTCAATGGGAAATGATCAAATAGGCGAAAACTGACATTTTTGCAGGTACTTTACTCTCTGGGAAAAAGTTTGCAATTCCAATGTAAACTCAATGGGAAATGATCAAACAGGCAAAAACTGACATTTTTGCAGGTACTTTGCTGTCTGGGAAAAAGTTTGCAATTCCAATGTAAACTTAATGGGAAATGATCAAATAGGCGAAAACTGACATTTTTGCAGGTACTTTACTCTCTGGGAAAAAGTTTGCAATTCCAATGTAAACTCAATGGGAAATGATCAAAAAACTGACATTTTTGCAGGTACTTTGCTGTCTGGGAAAAAGTTTGCAATTCCAATGTAAACTTAATGGGAAATGATCAAATAGGCGAAAACTGACATTTTTGCAGGTACTTTACTCTCTGGGAAAAAGTTTGCAATTCCAATGTAAACTCAATGGGAAATGATCAAATAGGCAAAAACTGACATTTTTGCAGGTACTTTGCTGTCTGGGAAAATGTTTGCAATTCCAATGTAAACTTAATGGGAAATGATCAAATAGGCGAAAACTGACATTTTTGCAGGTACTTTACTCTCTGGGAAAAAGTTTGCAATTCCAATGTAAACTCAATGGGAAATGATCAAATAGGCAAAAACTGACATTTTTGCAGGTACTTTGCTGTCTGGGAAAATGTTTGCAATTCCAATGTAAACTTAATGGGAAATGATCAAATAGGCGAAAACTGACATTTTTGCAGGTACTTTACTCTCTGGGAAAAAGTTTGCAATTCCAATGTAAACTCAATGGGAAATGATCAAATAGGCAAAAACTGACATTTTTGCAGGTACTTTGCTGTCTGGGAAAAAGTTTGCAATTCCAATGTAAACTTAATGGGAAATGATCAAATAGGCGAAAACTGACATTTTTGCAGGTACTTTACTCTCTGGGAAAAAGTTTGCAATTCCAATGTAAACTCAATGGGAAATGATCAAATAGGCAAAAACTGACATTTTTGCAGGTACTTTACTCTCTGGGAAAAAGTTTGCAATTCCAATGTAAACTCAATGGGAAATGATCAAATAGGCGAAAACTGACATTTTTGCAGGTACTTTACTCTCTGGGAAAAAGTTTGCAATTCCAATGTAAACTTAATGGGAAATGATCAAATAGGCAAAAACTGACATTTTTGCAGGTACTTTACTCTCTGGGAAAAAGTTTGCAATTCCAATGTAAACTCAATGGGAAATGATCAAATAGGCAAAAACTGACATTTTTGCAGGTACTTTACTCTCTGGGAAAAAGTTTGCAATTCCAATGTAAACTCAATGGGAAATGATCAAATAGGCAAAAACTGACATTTTTGCAGGTACTTTACTGCTCTGGGAAAAAGTTTGCAATTCCAATGTAAACTCAATGGGAAATGATCAAATAGGCGAAAAACTGACATTTTTGCAGGTACTTTACTCTCTGGGAAAAAGTTTGCAATTCCAATGTAAACTCAATGGGAAATGATCAAATAGGCGAAAACTGACATTTTTGCAGGTACTTTACTCTCTGGGAAAAAGTTTGCAATTCCAATGTAAACTCAATGGGAAATGATCAAATAGGCAAAAACTGACATTTTTGCAGGTACTTTACTGTCTGGGAAAAAGTTTGCAATTCCAATGTAAACTCTAATGGGAAATGATCAAATAGGCAAAAACTGACATTTTTGCAGGTACTTTACTCTCTGGGAAAAAGTTTGCAATTCCAATGTAAACTCAATGGGAAATGATCAAATAGGCAAAAACTGACATTTTTGCAGGTACTTTGCTGTCTGGGAAAAAGTTTGCAATTCCAATGTAAACTTAATGGGAAATGATCAAATAGGCGAAAAACTGACATTTTTGCAGGTACTTTACTCTCTGGGAAAAAGTTTGCAATTCCAATGTAAACTCAATGGGAAATGATCAAATAGGCAAAAACTGACATTTTTGCAGGTACTTTGCTGTCTGGGAAAAAGTTTGCAATTCCAATGTAAACTCAATGGGAAATGATCAAATAGGCGAAAACTGACATTTTTGCAGGTACTTTACTCTCTGGGAAAAAGTTTGCAATTCCAATGTAAACTCAATGGGAAATGATCAAATAGGCAAAAACTGACATTTTTGCAGGTACTTTACTCTCTGGGAAAAAGTTTGCAATTCCAATGTAAACTCAATGGGAAATGATCAAATAGGCAAAAACTGACATTTTTGCAGGTACTTTGCTCGTCTGGGAAAAAGTTTGCAATTCCAATGTAAACTCAATGGGAAATGATCAAATAGGCAAAAACTGACATTTTTGCAGGTACTTTGCTGTCTGGGAAAAAGTTTGCAATTCCAATGTAAACTCAATGGGAAATGATCAAATAGGAGAAAACTGACATTTTTGCAGGTACTTTGCTGTCTGGGAAAAAGTTTGCAATTCCAATGTAAACTCAATGGGAAATGATCAAATAGGCAAAAACTGACCTTTTTGCAGGTACTTTACTCTCTGGGGAAAAAGTTTGCAATTCCAATGTAAACTCAATGGGAAATGATCAAATAGGCCAAAACTGACATTTTTGCAGGTACTTTGGCTGTCTGGGAAAAAGTTTGCAATTCCAATGTAAACTCAATGGGAAATGATCAAATAGGCCAAAACTGACATTTTTGCAGGTACTTTGCTGTCTGGGAAAAAGTTTGCAATTCCAATGTAAACTCAATGGGAAATGATCAAATAGGCGAAAACTGACATTTTTGCAGGTACTTTACTCTCTGGGAAAAAGTTTGCAATTCCAATGTAAACTCAATGGGAAATGATCAAATAGGCAAAAACTGACATTTTTGCAGGTACTTTACTCTCTGGGAAAAAGTTTGCAATTCCAATGTAAACTCAATGGGAAATGATCAAATAGGCAAAAACTGACATTTTTGCAGGTACTTTGCTGTCTGGGAAAATGTTTGCAATTCCAATGTAAACTCAATGGGAAATGATCAAATAGGCAAAAACTGACATTTTTGCAGGTACTTTGCTGTCTGGGAAAATGTTTGCAATTCCAATGTAAACTTAATGGGAAATGATCAAATAGGCAAAAACTGACATTTTTGCAGGTACTTTACTCTCTGGGAAAAAGTTTGCAATTCCAATGTAAACTCAATGGGAAATGATCAAATAGGCAAAAACTGACATTTTTGCAGGTACTTTGCTGTCTGGGAAAAAGTTTGCAATTCCAATGTAAACTTAATGGGAAATGATCAAATAGGCGAAAACTGACATTTTTGCAGGTACTTTACTCTCTGGGAAAAAGTTTGCAATTCCAATGTAAACTCAATGGGAAATGATCAAATAGGCGAAAACTGACATTTTTGCAGGTACTTTACTCTCTGGGAAAAAGTTTGCAATTCCAATGTAAACTCAATGGGAAATGATCAAATAGGCAAAAACTGACATTTTTGCAGGTACTTTGCTGTCTGGGAAAAAGTTTGCAATTCCAATGTAAACTCAATGGGAAATGATCAAATAGGCCAAAACTGACATTTTTGCAGGTACTTTACTCTCTGGGAAAAAGTTTGCAATTCCAATGTAAACTCAATGGGAAATGATCAAATAGGCAAAAACTGACATTTTTGCAGGTACTTTGGTGTCTGGGAAAAAGTTTGCAATTCCAATGTAAACTTAATGGGAAATGATCAAATAGGCAAAAACTGACATTTTTGCAGGTGCTTTACTCTCTGGGAAAAAGTTTGCAATTCCAATGTAAACTCAATGGGAAATGATCAAATAGGCAAAAACTGACATTTTTGCAGGTACTTTGCTGTCTGGGAAAAAGTTTGCAATTCCAATGTAAACTTAATGGGAAATGATCAAATAGGCGAAAACTGACATTTTTCCAGGTACTTTACTCTCTGGGAAAAAGTTTGCAATTCCAATGTAAACTCAATGGGAAATGATCAAATAGGCAAAAACTGACATTTTTGCAGGTACTTTGCTGTCTGGGAAAATGTTTGCAATTCCAATGTAAACTCAATGGGAAATGATCAAATAGGCAAAAACTGACATTTTTGCAGGTACTTTGCTGTCTGGGAAAAAGTTTGCAATTCTAATGTAAACTCAATGGGAAATGATCAAATAGGCCAAAACTGACATTTTTGCAGGTACATTACTCTCTGGGAAAAAGTTTGCAATTCCAATGTAAACTCAATGGGAAACGATCAAATAGGCAAAAACTGACATTTTTGCAGGTACTTTGCTGTCTGGGAAAAAGTTTGCAATTCCAATGTAAACTTAATGGGAAATGATCAAATAGGCGAAAACTGACATTTTTGCAGGTACTTTACTCTCTGGGAAAAAGTTTGCAATTCCAATGTAAACTCAATGGGAAATGATCAAATAGGCAAAAACTGACATTTTTGCAGGTACTTTACTCTCTGGGAAAAAGTTTGCAATTCCAATGTAAACTCAATGGGAAATGATCAAATAGGCAAAAACTGACATTTTTGCAGGTACTTTGCTGTCTGGGAAAAAGTTTGCAATTCCAATGTAAACTTAATGGGAAATGATCAAATAGGCGAAAACTGACATTTTTCCAGGTACTTTACTCTCTGGGAAAAAGTTTGCAATTCCAATGTAAACTCAATGGGAAATGATCAAATAGGCGAAAACTGACATTTTTGCAGGTACTTTACTCTCTGGGAAAAAGTTTGCAATTCCAATGTAAACTCAATGGGAAATGATCAAATAGGCGAAAACTGACATTTTTGCAGGTACTTTACTCTCTGGGAAAAAGTTTGCAATTCCAATGTAAACTCAATGGGAAATGATCAAATAGGCAAAAACTGACATTTTTGCAGGTACTTTGCTGTCTGGGAAAAAGTTTGCAATTCCAATGTAAACTTAATGGGAAATGATCAAATAGGCGAAAACTGACATTTTTGCAGGTACTTTACTCTCTGGGAAAAAGTTTGCAATTCCAATGTAAACTCAATGGGAAATGATCAAATAGGCAAAAACTGACATTTTTGCAGGTACTTTGCTGTCTGGGAAAATGTTTGCAATTCCAATGTAAACTTAATGGGAAATGATCAAATAGGCGAAAACTGACATTTTTGCAGGTACTTTACTCTCTGGGAAAAAGTTTGCAATTCCAATGTAAACTCAATGGGAAATGATCAAATAGGCAAAAACTGACATTTTTGCAGGTACTTTGCTGTCTGGGAAAAAGTTTGCAATTCCAATGTAAACTTAATGGGAAATGATCAAATAGGCGAAAACTGACATTTTTGCAGGTACTTTACTCTCTGGGAAAAAGTTTGCAATTCCAATGTAAACTCAATGGGAAATGATTAAATAGGCCAAAACTGACATTTTTGCAGGTACTTTACTCTCTGGGAAAAAGTTTGCAATTCCAATGTAAACTCAATGGGAAATGATCAAATAGGCAAAAACTGACATTTTTGCAGGTACTTTGCTGTCTGGGAAAAAGTTTGCAATTCCAATGTAAACTTAATGGGAAATGATCAAATAGGCGAAAACTGACATTTTTGCAGGTACTTTACTCTCTGGGAAAAAGTTTGCAATTCCAATGTAAACTCAATGGGAAATGATCAAATAGGCCAAAACTGACATTTTTGCAGGTACTTTACTCTCTGGGAAAAAGTTTGCAATTCCAATGTAAACTCAATGGGAAATGATCAAATAGGCAAAAACTGACATTTTTGCAGGTACTTTGCTGTCTGGGAAAAAGTTTGCAATTCCAATGTAAACTTAATGGGAAATGATCAAATAGGCGAAAACTGACATTTTTCCAGGTACTTTACTCTCTTGGAAAAAGTTTGCAATTCCAATGTAAACTCAATGGGAAATGATCAAATAGGCGAAAACTGACATTTTTGCAGGTACTTTACTCTCTGGGAAAAAGTTTGCAATTCCAATGTAAACTCAATGGGAAATGATCAAATAGGCAAAAACTGACATTTTTGCAGGTACTTTGCTGTCTGGGAAAAAGTTTGCAATTCCAATGTAAACTTAATGGGAAATGATCAAATAGGCAAAAACTGACATTTTTGCAGGTACTTTACTCTCTGGGAAAAAGTTTGCAATTCCAATGTAAACTCAATGGGAAATGATCAAATAGGCAAAAACTGACATTTTTGCAGGTACTTTGCTGTCTGGGAAAAAGTTTGCAATTCCAATGTAAACTTAATGGGAAATGATCAAACAGGCGAAAACTGACATTTTTGCAGGTAATTTACTCTCTGGGAAAAAGTTTGCAATTCCAATGTAAACTCAATGGGAAATGATCAAATAGGCAAAAACTGACATTTTTGCAGGTACTTTGCTGTCTGGGAAAAAGTTTGCAATTCCAATGTAAACTCAATGGGAAATGATCAAATAGGAGAAAACTGACATTTTTGCAGGTACTTTACTCTCTGGGAAAAAGTTTGCAATTCCAATGTAAACTCAATGGGAAATGATCAAATAGGCAAAAACTGACATTTTTGCAGGTACTTTACTCTCTGGGAAAAAGTTTGCAATTCCAATGTAAACTCAATGGGAAATGATCAAATAGGCAAAAACTGACATTTTTGCAGTTACTTTGCTGTCTGGGAAAAAGTTTGCAATTCCAATGTAAACTCAATGGGAAATGATCAAATAGGCGAAAACTGACATTTTTGCAGGTACTTTGGTGTCTGGGAAAAAGTTTGCAATTCCAATGTAAACTCAATGGGAAATGATCAAATAGGAGAAAACTGACATTTTTGCAGGTACTTTGCTGTCTGGGAAAAAGTTTGCAATTCCAATGTAAACTCAATGGGAAATGAGCAAATAGGCCAAAACTGACCTTTTTGCAGGTACTTTACTCTCTGGGGAAAAGTTTGCAATTCCAATGTAAACTCAATGGGAAATGATCAAATAGGCCAAAACTGACATTTTTGCAGGTACTTTGGTGTCTGGGAAAAAGTTTGCAATTCCAATGTAAACTCAATGGGAAATGATCAAATAGGCCAAAACTGACATTTTTGCAGGTACTTTGCTGTCTGGGAAAAAGTTTGCAATTCCAATTTAAACTCAATGGGAAATGATCAAATAGGCGAAAACTGACATTTTTGCAGGTACTTTACTCTCTGGGAAAAAGTTTGCAATTCCAATGTAAACTCAATGGGAAATGATCAAATAGGCAAAAACTGACATTTTTGCAGGTACTTTACTCTCTGGGAAAAAGTTTGCAATTCCAATGTAAACTCAATGGGAAATGATCAAATAGGCAAAAACTGACATTTTTGCAGGTACTTTGCTGTCTGGGAAAATGTTTGCAATTCCAATGTAAACTCAATGGGAAATGATCAAATAGGCAAAAACTGACATTTTTGCAGGTACTTTGCTGTCTGGGAAAATGTTTGCAATTCCAATGTAAACTTAATGGGAAATGATCAAATAGGCAAAAACTGACATTTTTGCAGGTACTTTACTCTCTGGGAAAAAGTTTGCAATTCCAATGTAAACTCAATGGGAAATGATCAAATAGGCAAAAACTGACATTTTTGCAGGTACTTTGCTGTCTGGGAAAAAGTTTGCAATTCCAATGTAAACTTAATGGGAAATGATCAAATAGGCGAAAACTGACATTTTTGCAGATACTTTACTCTCTGGGAAAAAGTTTGCAATTCCAATGTAAACTCAATGGGAAATGATCAAATAGGCGAAAACTGACATTTTTGCAGGTACTTTACTCTCTGGGAAAAAGTTTGCAATTCCAATGTAAACTCAATGGGAAATGATCAAATAGGCAAAAACTGACATTTTTGCAGGTACTTTGCTGTCTGGGAAAAAGTTTGCAATTCCAATGTAAACTCAATGGGAAATGATCAAATAGGCCAAAACTGACATTTTTGCAGGTACTTTACTCTCTGGGAAAAAGTTTGCAATTCCAATGTAAACTCAATGGGAAATGATCAAATAGGCCAAAACTGACATTTTTGCAGGTACTTTACTCTCTGGGAAAAAGTTTGCAATTCCAATGTAAACTCAATGGGAAATGATCAAATAGGCAAAAACTGACATTTTTGCAGGTACTTTGCTGTCTGGGAAAAAGTTTGCAATTCCAATGTAAACTTAATGGGAAATGATCAAATAGGCAAAAACTGACATTTTTGCAGGTACTTTACTCTCTGGGAAAAAGTTTGCAATTCCAATGTAAACTCAATGGGAAATGATCAAATAGGCAAAAACTGACATTTTTGCAGGTACTTTGCTGTCTGGGAAAAAGTTTGCAATTCCAATGTAAACTTAATGGGAAATGATCAAATAGGCGAAAACTGACATTTTTCCAGGTACTTTACTCTCTGGGAAAAAGTTTGCAATTCCAATGTAAACTCAATGGGAAATGATCAAATAGGCAAAAACTGACATTTTTGCAGGTACTTTGCTGTCTGGGAAAATGTTTGCAATTCCAATGTAAACTCAATGGGAAATGATCAAATAGGCAAAAACTGACATTTTTGCAGGTACTTTGCTGTCTGGGAAAAAGTTTGCAATTCCAATGTAAACTCAATGGGAAATGATCAAATAGGCCAAAACTGACATTTTTGCAGGTACTTTACTCTCTGGGAAAAAGTTTGCAATTCCAATGTAAACTCAATGGGAAATGATCAAATAGGCAAAAACTGACATTTTTGCAGGTACTTTGCTGTCTGGGAAAAAGTTTGCAATTCCAATGTAAACTTAATGGGAAATGATCAAATAGGCGAAAACTGACATTTTTGCAGGTACTTTACTCTCTGGGAAAAAGTTTGCAATTCCAATGTAAACTCAATGGGAAATGATCAAATAGGCAAAAACTGACATTTTTGCAGGTACTTTACTCTCTGGGAAAAAGTTTGCAATTCCAATGTAAACTCAATGGGAAATGATCAAATAGGCAAAAACTGACATTTTTGCAGGTACTTTGCTGTCTGGGAAAAAGTTTGCAATTCCAATGTAAACTTAATGGGAAATGATCAAATAGGCGAAAACTGACATTTTTCCAGGTACTTTACTCTCTTGGAAAAAGTTTGCAATTCCAATGTAAACTCAATGGGAAATGATCAAATAGGCGAAAACTGACATTTTTGCAGGTACTTTACTCTCTGGGAAAAAGTTTGCAATTCCAATGTAAACTCAATGGGAAATGATCAAATAGGCAAAAACTGACATTTTTGCAGGTACTTTGCTGTCTGGGAAAAAGTTTGCAATTCCAATGTAAACTTAATGGGAAATGATCAAATAGGCAAAAACTGACATTTTTGCAGGTACTTTACTCTCTGGGAAAAAGTTTGCAATTCCAATGTAAACTCAATGGGAAATGATCAAATAGGCAAAAACTGACATTTTTGCAGGTACTTTGCTGTCTGGGAAAAAGTTTGCAATTCCAATGTAAACTCAATGGGAAATGATCAAATAGGAGAAAACTGACATTTTTGCAGGTACTTTACTCTCTGGGAAAAAGTTTGCAATTCCAATGTAAACTCAATGGGAAATGATCAAATAGGCAAAAACTGACATTTTTGCAGGTACTTTACTCTCTGGGAAAAAGTTTGCAATTCCAATGTAAACTCAATGGGAAATGATCAAATAGGCAAAAACTGACATTTTTGCAGTTACTTTGCTGTCTGGGAAAAAGTTTGCAATTCCAATGTAAACTTAATGGGAAATGATCAAATAGGCGAAAACTGACATTTTTGCAGGTACTTTGGTGTCTGGGAAAAAGTTTGCAATTCCAATGTAAACTCAATGGGAAATGATCAAATAGGAGAAAACTGACATTTTTGCAGGTACTTTGCTGTCTGGGAAAAAGTTTGCAATTCCAATGTAAACTCAATGGGAAATGAGCAAATAGGCCAAAACTGACCTTTTTGCAGGTACTTTACTCTCTGGGAAAAAGTTTGCAATTCCAATGTAAACTCAATGGGAAATGATCAAATAGGCCAAAACTGACATTTTTGCAGGTACTTTGGTGTCTGGGAAAAAGTTTGCAATTCCAATGTAAACTCAATGGGAAATGATCAAATAGGCCAAAACTGACATTTTTGCAGGTACTTTGCTGTCTGGGAAAAAGTTTGCAATTCCAATTTAAACTCAATGGGAAATGATCAAATAGGCGAAAACTGACATTTTTGCAGGTACTTTACTCTCTGGGAAAAAGTTTGCA
The DNA here is from genome assembly GCF_037176765.1 of Anolis sagrei. NCBI lineage: Eukaryota > Metazoa > Chordata > Lepidosauria > Squamata > Anolidae > Anolis > Anolis sagrei. The sequence goes on from NC_090032.1 coordinate 12,786,737, forward strand.
ATTCCAATGTAAACTCAATGGGAAATGATCAAATAGGCAAAAACTGACATTTTTGCAGGTACTTTACTCTCTGGGAAAAAGCTTGCAATTCCAATGTAAACTCAATGGGAAATGATCAAATAGGCAAAAACTGACATTTTTGCAGGTACTTTGCTGTCTGGGAAAAAGTTTGCAATTCCAATGTAAACTTAATGGGAAATGATCAAATAGGCGAAAACTGACATTTTTCCAGGTACTTTACTCTCTTGGAAAAAGTGTGCAATTCCAATGTAAACTCAATGGGAAATGATCAAATAGGCGAAAACTGACATTTTTGCAGGTACTTTACTCTCTGGGAAAAAGTTTGCAATTCCAATGTAAACTCAATGGGAAATGATCAAATAGGCAAAAACTGACATTTTTGCAGGTACTTTGCTGTCTGGGAAAAAGTTTGCAATTCCAATGTAAACTTAATGGGAAATGATCAAATAGGCAAAAACTGACATTTTTGCAGGTACTTTACTCTCTGGGAAAAAGTTTGCAATTCCAATGTAAACTCAATGGGAAATGATCAAATAGGCAAAAACTGACATTTTTGCAGGTACTTTGCTGTCTGGGAAAAAGTTTGCAATTCCAATGTAAACTTAATGGGAAATGATCAAATAGGCGAAAACTGACATTTTTGCAGGTACTTTACTCTCTGGGAAAAAGTTTGCAATTCCAATGTAAACTCAATGGGAAATGATCAAATAGGCCAAAACTGACATTTTTGCAGGTACTTTGCTGTCTGGGAAAAAGTTTGCAATTCCAATGTAAACTTAATGGGAAATGATCAAATAGGCGAAAACTGACATTTTTGCAGGTACTTTACTCTCTGGGAAAAAGTTTGCAATTCCAATGTAAACTCAATGGGAAATGATCAAATAGGCAAAAACTGACATTTTTGCAGGTACTTTGCTGTCTGGGAAAACGTTTGCAATTCCAATGTAAACTTAATGGGAAATGATCAAATAGGCGAAAACTGACATTTTTGCAGGTACTTTACTCTCTGGAAAAAGTTTGCAATTCCAATGTAAACTCAATGGGAAATGATCAAATAGGCAAAAACTGACATTTTTGCAGGTACTTTACTCTCTGGGAAAAAGTTTGCAATTCCAATGTAAACTCAATGGGAAATGATCAAATAGGCAAAAACTGACATTTTTGCAGGTACTTTACTCTCTGGGAAAAAGCTTGCAATTCCAATGTAAACTCAATGGGAAATGATCAAATAGGCAAAAACTGACATTTTTGCAGGTACTTTGCTGTCTGGGAAAAAGTTTGCAATTCCAATGTAAACTTAATGGGAAATGATCAAATAGGCGAAAACTGACATTTTTCCAGGTACTTTACTCTCTTGGAAAAAGTGTGCAATTCCAATGTAAACTCAATGGGAAATGATCAAATAGGCGAAAACTGACATTTTTGCAGGTACTTTACTCTCTGGGAAAAAGTTTGCAATTCCAATGTAAACTCAATGGGAAATGATCAAATAGGCAAAAACTGACATTTTTGCAGGTACTTTACTCTCTGGGAAAAAGTTTGCAATTCCAATGTAAACTCAATGGGAAATGATCAAATAGGCAAAAACTGACATTTTTGCAGGTACTTTGCTGTCTGGGAAAAAGTTTGCAATTCCAATGTAAACTTAATGGGAAATGATCAAATAGGCGAAAACTGACATTTTTGCAGGTACTTTACTCTCTGGGAAAAAGTTTGCAATTCCAATGTAAACTCAATGGGAAATGATCAAATAGGCCAAAACTGACATTTTTGCAGGTACTTTGCTCTCTGGGAAAAAGTTTGCAATTCCAATGTAAACTCAATGGGAAATGATCAAATAGGCAAAAACTGACATTTTTGCAGGTACTTTGCTGTCTGGGAAAACGTTTGCAATTCCAATGTAAACTTAATGGGAAATGATCAAATAGGCGAAAACTGACATTTTTGCAGGTACTTTACTCTCTGGAAAAAGTTTGCAATTCCAATGTAAACTCAATGGGAAATGATCAAATAGGCAAAAACTGACATTTTTGCAGGTACTTTACTCTCTGGGAAAAAGTTTGCAATTCCAATGTAAACTCAATGGGAAATGATCAAATAGGCAAAAACTGACATTTTTGCAGGTACTTTACTCTCTGGGAAAAAGTTTGCAATTCCAATGTAAACTTAATGGGAAATGATCAAATAGGCGAAAACTGACATTTTTCCAGGTACTTTACTCTCTTGGAAAAAGTTTGCAATTCCAATGTAAACTCAATGGGAAATGATCAAATAAGCGAAAACTGACATTTTTGCAGGTACTTTACTCTCTGGGAAAAAGTTTGCAATTCCAATGTAAACTCAATGGGAAATGATCAAATAGGCAAAAACTGACATTTTTGCAGGTACTTTGCTGTCTGGGAAAAAGTTTGCAATTCCAATGTAAACTTAATGGGAAATGATCAAATAGGCAAAAACTGACATTTTTGCAGGTACTTTACTCTCTGGGAAAAAGTTTGCAATTCCAATGTAAACTCAATGGGAAATGATCAAATAGGCAAAAACTGACATTTTTGCAGGTACTTTGCTGTCTGGGAAAAAGTTTGCAATTCCAATGTAAACTTAATGGGAAATGATCAAATAGGCGAAAACTGACATTTTTCCAGGTACTTTACTCTCTGGGAAAAAGTTTGCAATTCCAATGTAAACTCAATGGGAAATGATCAAATAGGAGAAAACTGACATTTTTGCAGGTACTTTACTCTCTGGGAAAAAGTTTGCAATTCCAATGTAAACTCAATGGGAAATGATCAAATAGGCAAAAACTGACATTTTTGCAGGTACTTTGCTGTCTGGGAAAAAGTTTGCAATTCCAATGTAAACTTAATGGGAAATGATCAAATAGGCAAAAACTGACATTTTTGCAGGTACTTTACTCTCTGGGAAAAAGTTTGCAATTCCAATGTAAACTCAATGGGAAATGATCAAATAGGCAAAAACTGACATTTTTGCAGGTACTTTGCTGTCTGGGAAAAAGTTTGCAATTCCAATGTAAACTTAATGGGAAATGATCAAATAGGCGAAAACTGACATTTTTCCAGGTACTTTACTCTCTGGGAAAAAGTTTGCAATTCCAATGTAAACTCAATGGGAAATGATCAAATAGGAGAAAACTGACATTTTTGCAGGTACTTTGGTGTCTGGGAAAAAGTTTGCAATTCCAATGTAAACTCAATGGGAAATGAGCAAATAGGCAAAAACTGACATTTTTGCAGGTACTTTACTCTCTGGGAAAAAGTTTGCAATTCTAATGTAAACTCAATGGGAAATGATCAAATAGGCCAAAACTGACATTTTTGCAGGTACTTTGCTCTCTGGGAAAAAGTTTGCAATTCCAATTTAAACTCAATGGGAAATGATCAAATAGGCGAAAACTGACATTTTTGCAGGTACTTTACTCTCTGGGAAAAAGTTTGCAATTCCAATGTAAACTCAATGGGAAATGATCAAATAGGCAAAAACTGACATTTTTGCAGGTACTTTACTCTCTGGGAAAAAGTTTGCAATTCCAATGTAAACTCAATGGGAAATGATCAAATAGGCAAAAACTGACATTTTTGCAGGTACTTTACTCTCTGGGAAAAAGTTTGCAACTCCAATGTAAACTCAATGGGAAATGATCAAATAGGCAAAAACTGACATTTTTGCAGGTACTTTGCTGTCTGGGAAAAAGTTTGCAATTCCAATGTAAACTTAATGGGAAATGATCAAATAGGCAAAAACTGACATTTTTGCAGGTACTTTACTCTCTGGGAAAAAGTTTGCAATTCCAATGTAAACTCAATGGGAAATGATCAAATAGGCAAAAACTGACATTTTTGCAGGTACTTTGCTGTCTGGGAAAAAGTTTGCAATTCCAATGTAAACTTAATTGGAAATGATCAAACAGGCAAAAACTGACATTTTTGCAGGTACTTTACTCTCTGGGAAAAAGTTTGCAATTCCAATGTAAACTCAATGGGAAATGATCAAATAGGCCAAAACTGACATTTTTGCAGGTACTTTGCTGTCTGGGAAAAAGTTTGCAATTCCAATGTAAACTCAATGGGAAATGATCAAATAGGAGAAAACTGACATTTTTGCAGGTACTTTACTCTCTGGGAAAAAGTTTGCAATTCCAATGTAAACTCAATGGGAAATGATCAAATAGGCAAAAACTGACATTTTTGCAGGTACTTTACTCTCTGGGAAAAAGTTTGCAATTCCAATGTAAACTCAATGGGAAATGATCAAATAGGCAAAAACTGACATTTTTGCAGTTACTTTGCTGTCTGGGAAAAAGTTTGCAATTCCAATGTAAACTTAATGGGAAATGATCAAATAGGCGAAAACTGACATTTTTGCAGGTACTTTGCTGTCTGGGAAAAAGTTTGCAATTCCAATGTAAACTCAATGGGAAATGATCAAATAGGCCAAAACTGACATTTTTGCAGGTACTTTACTCTCTGGGAAAAAGTTTGCAATTCCAATGTAAACTCAATGGGAAATGATCAAATAGGCAAAAACTGACATTTTTGCAGGTACTTTACTCTCTGGGAAAAAGTTTGCAATTCCAATGTAAACTCAATGGGAAATGATCAAATAGGCAAAAACTGACATTTTTGCAGGTACTTTGCTGTCTGGGAAAAAGTTTGCAATTCCAATGTAAACTTAATGGGAAATGATCAAATAGGCAAAAACTGACATTTTTGCAGGTACTTTACTCTCTGGGAAAAAGTTTGCAATTCCAATGTAAACTCAATGGGAAATGATCAAATAGGCAAAAACTGACATTTTTGCAGGTACTTTGCTGTCTGGGAAAAAGTTTGCAATTCCAATGTAAACTTAATGGGAAATGATCAAACAGGCGAAAACTGACATTTTTGCAGGTACTTTACTCTCTGGGAAAAAGTTTGCAATTCCAATGTAAACTCAATGGGAAATGATCAAATAGGCAAAAACTGACATTTTTGCAGGTACTTTGCTGTCTGGGAAAAAGTTTGCAATTCCAATGTAAACTCAATGGGAAATGATCAAATAGGAGAAAACTGACATTTTTGCAGGTACTTTACTCTCTGGGAAAAAGTTTGCAATTCCAATGTAAACTCAATGGGAAATGATCAAATAGGCAAAAACTGACATTTTTGCAGGTACTTTACTCTCTGGGAAAAAGTTTGCAATTCCAATGTAAACTCAATGGGAAATGATCAAATAGGCAAAAACTGACATTTTTGCAGTTACTTTGCTGTCTGGGAAAAAGTTTGCAATTCCAATGTAAACTTAATGGGAAATGATCAAATAGGCGAAAACTGACATTTTTGCAGGTACTTTGGTGTCTGGGACAAAGTTTGCAATTCCAATGTAAACTCAATGGGAAATGATCAAATAGGAGAAAACTGACACTTTTGCAGGTACTTTGCTGTCTGGGAAAAAGTTTGCAATTCCAATGTAAACTCAATGGGAAATGAGCAAATAGGCCAAAACTGACCTTTTTGCAGGTACTTTACTCTCTGGGAAAAAGTTTGCAATTCCAATGTAAACTCAATGGGAAATGATCAAATAGGCCAAAACTGACATTTTTGCAGGTACTTTGGTGTCTGGGAAAAAGTTTGCAATTCCAATGTAAACTCAATGGGAAATGATCAAATAGGTCAAAACTGACATTTTTGCAGGTACTTTGCTGTCTGGGAAAAAGTTTGCAATTCCAATTTAAACTCAATGGGAAATGATCAAATAGGCGAAAACTGACATTTTTGCAGGTACTTTACTCTCTGGGAAAAAGTTTGCAATTCCAATGTAAACTCAATGGGAAATGATCAAATAGGCAAAAACTGACATTTTTGCAGGTACTTTACTCTCTGGGAAAAAGTTTGCAATTCCAATGTAAACTCAATGGGAAATGATCAAATAGGCAAAAACTGACATTTTTGCAGGTACTTTGGTGTCTGGGAAAAAGTTTGCAATTCCAATGTAAACTTAATGGGAAATGATCAAATAGGCGAAAACTGACATTTTTCCAGGTACTTTACTCTCTTGGAAAAAGTTTGCAATTCCAATGTAAACTCAATGGGAAATGATCAAATAGGCGAAAACTGACATTTTTGCAGGTACTTTACTCTCTGGGAAAAAGTTTGCAATTCCAATGTAAACTCAATGGGAAATGATCAAATAGGCAAAAACTGACATTTTTGCAGGTACTTTGCTGTCTGGGAAAAAGTTTGCAATTCCAATGTAAACTTAATGGGAAATGATCAAATAGGCAAAAACTGACATTTTTGCAGGTACTTTACTCTCTGGGAAAAAGTTTGCAATTCCAATGTAAACTCAATGGGAAATGATCAAATAGGCAAAAACTGACATTTTTGCAGGTACTTTGCTGTCTGGGAAAAAGTTTGCAATTCCAATGTAAACTTAATGGGAAATGATCAAATAGGCGAAAACTGACATTTTTCCAGGTACTTTACTCTCTGGGAAAAAGTTTGCAATTCCAATGTAAACTCAATGGGAAATGATCAAATAGGAGAAAACTGACATTTTTGCAGGTACTTTGGTGTCTGGGAAAAAGTTTGCAATTCCAATGTAAACTCAATGGGAAATGAGCAAATAGGCAAAAACTGACATTTTTGCAGGTACTTTACTCTCTGGGAAAAAGTTTGCAATTCCAATGTAAACTCAATGGGAAATGATCAAATAGGCCAAAACTGACATTTTTGCAGGTACTTTGGTGTCTGGGAAAAAGTTTGCAATTCCAATGTAAACTCAATGGGAAATGATCAAATAGGCCAAAACTGACATTTTTGCAGGTACTTTGCTGTCTGGGAAAAAGTTTGCAATTCCAATTTAAACTCAATGGGAAATGATCAAATAGGCGAAAACTGACATTTTTGCAGGTACTTTACTCTCTGGGAAAAAGTTTGCAATTCCAATGTAAACTCAATGGGAAATGATCAAATAGGCAAAAACTGACATTTTTGCAGGTACTTTACTCTCTGGGAAAAAGTTTGCAATTCCAATGTAAACTCAATGGGAAATGATCAAATAGGCAAAAACTGACATTTTTGCAGGTACTTTACTCTCTGGGAAAAAGTTTGCAATTCCAATGTAAACTCAATGGGAAATGATCAAATAGGCAAAAACTGACATTTTTGCAGGTACTTTGCTGTCTGGGAAAAAGTTTGCAATTCCAATGTAAACTTAATGGGAAATGATCAAATAGGCAAAAACTGACATTTTTGCAGGTACTTTACTCTCTGGGAAAAAGTTTGCAATTCCAATGTAAACTCAATGGGAAATGATCAAATAGGCAAAAACTGACATTTTTGCAGGTACTTTGCTGTCTGGGAAAAAGTTTGCAATTCCAATGTAAACTTAATGGGAAATGATCAAACAGGCAAAAACTGACATTTTTGCAGGTATTTTACTCTCTGGGAAAAAGTTTGCAATTCCAATGTAAACTCAATGGGAAATGATCAAATAGGCAAAAACTGACATTTTTGCAGGTACTTTGCTGTCTGGGAAAAAGTTTGCAATTCCAATGTAAACTCAATGGGAAATGATCAAATAGGAGAAAACTGACATTTTTGCAGGTACTTTACTCTCTGGGAAAAAGTTTGCAATTCCAATGTAAACTCAATGGGAAATGATCAAATAGGCAAAAACTGACATTTTTGCAGGTACTTTACTCTCTGGGAAAAAGTTTGCAATTCCAATGTAAACTCAATGGGAAATGATCAAACAGGCAAAAACTGACATTTTTGCAGGTACTTTGGTGTCTGGGAAAAAGTTTGCAATTCCAATGTAAACTTAATGGGAAATGATCAAATAGGCGAAAACTGACATTTTTCCAGGTACTTTACTCTCTTGGAAAAAGTTTGCAATTCCAATGTAAACTCAATGGGAAATGATCAAATAGGCGAAAACTGACATTTTTGCAGGTACTTTACTCTCTGGGAAAAAGTTTGCAATTCCAATGTAAACTCAATGGGAAATGATCAAATAGGCAAAAACTGACATTTTTGCAGGTACTTTGCTGTCTGGGAAAAAGTTTGCAATTCCAATGTAAACTTAATGGGAAATGATCAAATAGGCAAAAACTGACATTTTTGCAGGTACTTTACTCTCTGGGAAAAAGTTTGCAATTCCAATGTAAACTCAATGGGAAATGATCAAATAGGCAAAAACTGACATTTTTGCAGGTACTTTGCTGTCTGGGAAAAAGTTTGCAATTCCAATGTAAACTTAATGGGAAATGATCAAATAGGCGAAAACTGACATTTTTCCAGGTACTTTACTCTCTGGGAAAAAGTTTGCAATTCCAATGTAAACTCAATGGGAAATGATCAAATAGGAGAAAACTGACATTTTTGCAGGTACTTTGGTGTCTGGGAAAAAGTTTGCAATTCCAATGTAAACTCAATGGGAAATGAGCAAATAGGCAAAAACTGACATTTTTGCAGGTACTTTGCTGTCTGGGAAAAAGTTTGCAATTCCAATTTAAACTCAATGGGAAATGATCAAATAGGCGAAAACTGACATTTTTGCAGGTACTTTACTCTCTGGGAAAAAGTTTGCAATTCCAATGTAAACTCAATGGGAAATGATCAAATAGGCAAAAACTGACATTTTTGCAGGTACTTTACTCTCTGGGAAAAAGTTTGCAATTCCAATGTAAACTCAATGGGAAATGATCAAATAGGCAAAAACTGACATTTTTGCAGGTACTTTACTCTCTGGGAAAAAGTTTGCAATTCCAATGTAAACTCAATGGGAAATGATCAAATAGGCAAAAACTGACATTTTTGCAGGTACTTTGCTGTCTGGGAAAAAGTTTGCAATTCCAATGTAAACTTAATGGGAAATGATCAAATAGGCAAAAACTGACATTTTTGCAGGTACTTTACTCTCTGGGAAAAAGTTTGCAATTCCAATGTAAACTCAATGGGAAATGATCAAATAGGCAAAAACTGACATTTTTGCAGGTACTTTGCTGTCTGGGAAAAAGTTTGCAATTCCAATGTAAACTTAATGGGAAATGATCAAACAGGCAAAAACTGACATTTTTGCAGGTATTTTACTCTCTGGGAAAAAGTTTGCAATTCCAATGTAAACTCAATGGGAAATGATCAAATAGGCAAAAACTGACATTTTTGCAGGTACTTTGCTGTCTGGGAAAAAGTTTGCAATTCCAATGTAAACTCAATGGGAAATGATCAAATAGGAGAAAACTGACATTTTTGCAGGTACTTTACTCTCTGGGAAAAAGTTTGCAATTCCAATGTAAACTCAATGGGAAATGATCAAATAGGCAAAAACTGACATTTTTGCAGGTACTTTACTCTCTGGGAAAAAGTTTGCAATTCCAATGTAAACTCAATGGGAAATGATCAAACAGGCAAAAACTGACATTTTTGCAGGTACTTTGGTGTCTGGGAAAAAGTTTGCAATTCCAATGTAAACTTAATGGGAAATGATCAAATAGGCGAAAACTGACATTTTTCCAGGTACTTTACTCTCTTGGAAAAAGTTTGCAATTCCAATGTAAACTCAATGGGAAATGATCAAATAGGCGAAAACTGACATTTTTGCAGGTACTTTACTCTCTGGGAAAAAGTTTGCAATTCCAATGTAAACTCAATGGGAAATGATCAAATAGGCAAAAACTGACATTTTTGCAGGTACTTTGCTGTCTGGGAAAAAGTTTGCAATTCCAATGTAAACTTAATGGGAAATGATCAAATAGGCAAAAACTGACATTTTTGCAGGTACTTTACTCTCTGGGAAAAAGTTTGCAATTCCAATGTAAACTCAATGGGAAATGATCAAATAGGCAAAAACTGACATTTTTGCAGGTACTTTGCTGTCTGGGAAAAAGTTTGCAATTCCAATGTAAACTTAATGGGAAATGATCAAATAGGCGAAAACTGACATTTTTCCAGGTACTTTACTCTCTGGGAAAAAGTTTGCAATTCCAATGTAAACTCAATGGGAAATGATCAAATAGGAGAAAACTGACATTTTTGCAGGTACTTTGGTGTCTGGGAAAAAGTTTGCAATTCCAATGTAAACTCAATGGGAAATGAGCAAATAGGCAAAAACTGACATTTTTGCAGGTACTTTGCTGTCTGGGAAAAAGTTTGCAATTCCAATTTAAACTCAATGGGAAATGATCAAATAGGCGAAAACTGACATTTTTGCAGGTACTTTACTCTCTGGGAAAAAGTTTGCAATTCCAATGTAAACTCAATGGGAAATGATCAAATAGGCAAAAACTGACATTTTTGCAGGTACTTTACTCTCTGGGAAAAAGTTTGCAATTCCAATGTAAACTCAATGGGAAATGATCAAACAGGCAAAAACTGACATTTTTGCAGGTACTTTGGTGTCTGGGAAAAAGTTTGCAATTCCAATGTAAACTTAATGGGAAATGATCAAATAGGCGAAAACTGACATTTTTCCAGGTACTTTACTCTCTTGGAAAAAGTTTGCAATTCCAATGTAAACTCAATGGGAAATGATCAAACAGGCAAAAACTGACATTTTTGCAGTTACTTTGCTGTCTGGGAAAAAGTTTGCAATTCCAATGTAAACTTAATGGGAAATGATCAAATAGGCGAAAACTGACATTTTTGCAGGTACTTTACTCTCTGGGAAAAAGTTTGCAATTCCAATGTAAACTCAATGGGAAATGATCAAATAGGCCAAAACTGACATTTTTGCAGGTACTTTGGTGTCTGGGAAAAAGTTTGCAATTCCAATGTAAACTCAATGGGAAATGATCAAATAGGCCAAAACTGACATTTTTGCAGGTACTTTGCTGTCTGGGAAAAAGTTTGCAATTCCAATTTAAACTCAATGGGAAATGATCAAATAGGCGAAAACTGACATTTTTGCAGGTACTTTACTCTCTGGGAAAAAGTTTGCAATTCCAATGTAAACTCAATGGGAAATGATCAAATAGGCAAAAACTGACATTTTTGCAGGTACTTTACTCTCTGGGAAAAAGTTTGCAATTCCAATGTAAACTCAATGGGAAATGATCAAATAGGCAAAAACTGACATTTTTGCAGGTACTTTACTCTCTGGGAAAAAGTTTGCAATTCCAATGTAAACTCAATGGGAAATGATCAAATAGGCAAAAACTGACATTTTTGCAGGTACTTTGCTGTCTGGGAAAAAGTTTGCAATTCCAATGTAAACTCAATGGGAAATGATCAAATAGGAGAAAACTGACATTTTTGCAGGTACTTTACTCTCTGGGAAAAAGTTTGCAATTCCAATGTAAACTCAATGGGAAATGATCAAATAGGCAAAAACTGACATTTTTGCAGGTACTTTACTCTCTGGGAAAAAGTTTGCAATTCCAATGTAAACTCAATGGGAAATGATCAAACAGGCAAAAACTGACATTTTTGCAGGTACTTTGGTGTCTGGGAAAAAGTTTGCAATTCCAATGTAAACTTAATGGGAAATGATCAAATAGGCGAAAACTGACATTTTTCCAGGTACTTTACTCTCTTGGAAAAAGTTTGCAATTCCAATGTAAACTCAATGGGAAATGATCAAATAGGCGAAAACTGACATTTTTGCAGGTACTTTACTCTCTGGGAAAAAGTTTGCAATTCCAATGTAAACTCAATGGGAAATGATCAAATAGGCAAAAACTGACATTTTTGCAGGTACTTTGCTGTCTGGGAAAAAGTTTGCAATTCCAATGTAAACTTAATGGGAAATGATCAAATAGGCAAAAACTGACATTTTTGCAGGTACTTTACTCTCTGGGAAAAAGTTTGCAATTCCAATGTAAACTCAATGGGAAATGATCAAATAGGCAAAAACTGACATTTTTGCAGGTACTTTGCTGTCTGGGAAAAAGTTTGCAATTCCAATGTAAACTTAATGGGAAATGATCAAATAGGCGAAAACTGACATTTTTCCAGGTACTTTACTCTCTGGGAAAAAGTTTGCAATTCCAATGTAAACTCAATGGGAAATGATCAAATAGGAGAAAACTGACATTTTTGCAGGTACTTTGGTGTCTGGGAAAAAGTTTGCAATTCCAATGTAAACTCAATGGGAAATGAGCAAATAGGCAAAAACTGACATTTTTGCAGGTACTTTGCTGTCTGGGAAAAAGTTTGCAATTCCAATTTAAACTCAATGGGAAATGATCAAATAGGCGAAAACTGACATTTTTGCAGGTACTTTACTCTCTGGGAAAAAGTTTGCAATTCCAATGTAAACTCAATGGGAAATGATCAAATAGGCAAAAACTGACATTTTTGCAGGTACTTTACTCTCTGGGAAAAAGTTTGCAATTCCAATGTAAACTCAATGGGAAATGATCAAATAGGCAAAAACTGACATTTTTGCAGGTACTTTACTCTCTGGGAAAAAGTTTGCAATTCCAATGTAAACTCAATGGGAAATGATCAAATAGGCAAAAACTGACATTTTTGCAGGTACTTTGCTGTCTGGGAAAAAGTTTGCAATTCCAATGTAAACTTAATGGGAAATGATCAAATAGGCAAAAACTGACATTTTTGCAGGTACTTTACTCTCTGGGAAAAAGTTTGCAATTCCAATGTAAACTCAATGGGAAATGATCAAATAGGCAAAAACTGACATTTTTGCAGGTACTTTGCTGTCTGGGAAAAAGTTTGCAATTCCAATGTAAACTTAATGGGAAATGATCAAACAGGCAAAAACTGACATTTTTGCAGGTATTTTACTCTCTGGGAAAAAGTTTGCAATTCCAATGTAAACTCAATGGGAAATGATCAAATAGGCAAAAACTGACATTTTTGCAGGTACTTTGCTGTCTGGGAAAAAGTTTGCAATTCCAATGTAAACTCAATGGGAAATGATCAAATAGGAGAAAACTGACATTTTTGCAGGTACTTTACTCTCTGGGAAAAAGTTTGCAATTCCAATGTAAACTCAATGGGAAATGATCAAATAGGCAAAAACTGACATTTTTGCAGGTACTTTACTCTCTGGGAAAAAGTTTGCAATTCCAATGTAAACTCAATGGGAAATGATCAAACAGGCAAAAACTGACATTTTTGCAGGTACTTTGGTGTCTGGGAAAAAGTTTGCAATTCCAATGTAAACTTAATGGGAAATGATCAAATAGGCGAAAACTGACATTTTTCCAGGTACTTTACTCTCTTGGAAAAAGTTTGCAATTCCAATGTAAACTCAATGGGAAATGATCAAATAGGCGAAAACTGACATTTTTGCAGGTACTTTACTCTCTGGGAAAAAGTTTGCAATTCCAATGTAAACTCAATGGGAAATGATCAAATAGGCAAAAACTGACATTTTTGCAGGTACTTTGCTGTCTGGGAAAAAGTTTGCAATTCCAATGTAAACTTAATGGGAAATGATCAAATAGGCAAAAACTGACATTTTTGCAGGTACTTTACTCTCTGGGAAAAAGTTTGCAATTCCAATGTAAACTCAATGGGAAATGATCAAATAGGCAAAAACTGACATTTTTGCAGGTACTTTGCTGTCTGGGAAAAAGTTTGCAATTCCAATGTAAACTTAATGGGAAATGATCAAATAGGCGAAAACTGACATTTTTCCAGGTACTTTACTCTCTGGGAAAAAGTTTGCAATTCCAATGTAAACTCAATGGGAAATGATCAAATAGGAGAAAACTGACATTTTTGCAGGTACTTTGGTGTCTGGGAAAAAGTTTGCAATTCCAATGTAAACTCAATGGGAAATGAGCAAATAGGCAAAAACTGACATTTTTGCAGGTACTTTACTCTCTGGGAAAAAGTTTGCAATTCCAATGTAAACTCAATGGGAAATGATCAAATAGGCCAAAACTGACATTTTTGCAGGTACTTTGGTGTCTGGGAAAAAGTTTGCAATTCCAATGTAAACTCAATGGGAAATGATCAAATAGGCCAAAACTGACATTTTTGCAGGTACTTTGCTGTCTGGGAAAAAGTTTGCAATTCCAATTTAAACTCAATGGGAAATGATCAAATAGGCGAAAACTGACATTTTTGCAGGTACTTTACTCTCTGGGAAAAAGTTTGCAATTCCAATGTAAACTCAATGGGAAATGATCAAATAGGCAAAAACTGACATTTTTGCAGGTACTTTACTCTCTGGGAAAAAGTTTGCAATTCCAATGTAAACTCAATGGGAAATGATCAAATAGGCAAAAACTGACATTTTTGCAGGTACTTTACTCTCTGGGAAAAAGTTTGCAATTCCAATGTAAACTCAATGGGAAATGATCAAATAGGCAAAAACTGACATTTTTGCAGGTACTTTGCTGTCTGGGAAAAAGTTTGCAATTCCAATGTAAACTTAATGGGAAATGATCAAATAGGCAAAAACTGACATTTTTGCAGGTACTTTACTCTCTGGGAAAAAGTTTGCAATTCCAATGTAAACTCAATGGGAAATGATCAAATAGGCAAAAACTGACATTTTTGCAGGTACTTTGCTGTCTGGGAAAAAGTTTGCAATTCCAATGTAAACTTAATGGGAAATGATCAAACAGGCAAAAACTGACATTTTTGCAGGTACTTTACTCTCTGGGAAAAAGTTTGCAATTCCAATGTAAACTCAATGGGAAATGATCAAATAGGCAAAAACTGACATTTTTGCAGGTACTTTGCTGTCTGGGAAAAAGTTTGCAATTCCAATGTAAACTCAATGGGAAATGATCAAATAGGAGAAAACTGACATTTTTGCAGGTACTTTACTCTCTGGGAAAAAGTTTGCAATTCCAATGTAAACTCAATGGGAAATGATCAAATAGGCAAAAACTGACATTTTTGCAGGTACTTTACTCTCTGGGAAAAAGTTTGCAATTCCAATGTAAACTCAATGGGAAATGATCAAATAGGCAAAAACTGACATTTTTGCAGTTACTTTGCTGTCTGGGAAAAAGTTTGCAATTCCAATGTAAACTTAATGGGAAATGATCAAATAGGCGAAAACTGACATTTTTGCAGGTACTTTACTCTCTGGGAAAAAGTTTGCAATTCCAATGTAAACTCAATGGGAAATGATCAAATAGGCCAAAACTGACATTTTTGCAGGTACTTTGGTGTCTGGGAAAAAGTTTGCAATTCCAATGTAAACTCAATGGGAAATGATCAAATAGGCCAAAACTGACATTTTTGCAGGTACTTTGCTGTCTGGGAAAAAGTTTGCAATTCCAATGTAAACTCAATGGGAAATGATCAAATAGGAGAAAACTGACATTTTTGCAGGTACTTTACTCTCTGGGAAAAAGTTTGCAATTCCAATGTAAACTCAATGGGAAATGATCAAATAGGCAAAAACTGACATTTTTGCAGGTACTTTACTCTCTGGGAAAAAGTTTGCAATTCCAATGTAAACTCAATGGGAAATGATCAAATAGGCAAAAACTGACATTTTTGCAGTTACTTTGCTGTCTGGGAAAAAGTTTGCAATTCCAATGTAAACTTAATGGGAAATGATCAAATAGGCGAAAACTGACATTTTTGCAGGTACTTTACTCTCTGGGAAAAAGTTTGCAATTCCAATGTAAACTCAATGGGAAATGATCAAATAGGCCAAAACTGACATTTTTGCAGGTACTTTGGTGTCTGGGAAAAAGTTTGCAATTCCAATGTAAACTCAATGGGAAATGATCAAATAGGCCAAAACTGACATTTTTGCAGGTACTTTGCTGTCTGGGAAAAAGTTTGCAATTCCAATTTAAACTCAATGGGAAATGATCAAATAGGCGAAAACTGACATTTTTGCAGGTACTTTACTCTCTGGGAAAAAGTTTGCAATTCCAATGTAAACTCAATGGGAAATGATCAAATAGGCAAAAACTGACATTTTTGCAGGTACTTTACTCTCTGGGAAAAAGTTTGCAATTCCAATGTAAACTCAATGGGAAATGATCAAATAGGCAAAAACTGACATTTTTGCAGGTACTTTACTCTCTGGGAAAAAGTTTGCAATTCCAATGTAAACTCAATGGGAAATGATCAAATAGGCAAAAACTGACATTTTTGCAGGTACTTTGCTGTCTGGGAAAAAGTTTGCAATTCCAATGTAAACTCAATGGGAAATGATCAAATAGGAGAAAACTGACATTTTTGCAGGTACTTTACTCTCTGGGAAAAAGTTTGCAATTCCAATGTAAACTCAATGGGAAATGATCAAATAGGCAAAAACTGACATTTTTGCAGGTACTTTACTCTCTGGGAAAAAGTTTGCAATTCCAATGTAAACTCAATGGGAAATGATCAAACAGGCAAAAACTGACATTTTTGCAGGTACTTTGGTGTCTGGGAAAAAGTTTGCAATTCCAATGTAAACTTAATGGGAAATGATCAAATAGGCGAAAACTGACATTTTTCCAGGTACTTTACTCTCTTGGAAAAAGTTTGCAATTCCAATGTAAACTCAATGGGAAATGATCAAATAGGCGAAAACTGACATTTTTGCAGGTACTTTACTCTCTGGGAAAAAGTTTGCAATTCCAATGTAAACTCAATGGGAAATGATCAAATAGGCAAAAACTGACATTTTTGCAGGTACTTTGCTGTCTGGGAAAAAGTTTGCAATTCCAATGTAAACTTAATGGGAAATGATCAAATAGGCAAAAACTGACATTTTTGCAGGTACTTTACTCTCTGGGAAAAAGTTTGCAATTCCAATGTAAACTCAATGGGAAATGATCAAATAGGCAAAAACTGACATTTTTGCAGGTACTTTGCTGTCTGGGAAAAAGTTTGCAATTCCAATGTAAACTTAATGGGAAATGATCAAATAGGCGAAAACTGACATTTTTCCAGGTACTTTACTCTCTGGGAAAAAGTTTGCAATTCCAATGTAAACTCAATGGGAAATGATCAAATAGGAGAAAACTGACATTTTTGCAGGTACTTTGGTGTCTGGGAAAAAGTTTGCAATTCCAATGTAAACTCAATGGGAAATGAGCAAATAGGCAAAAACTGACATTTTTGCAGGTACTTTACTCTCTGGGAAAAAGTTTGCAATTCCAATGTAAACTCAATGGGAAATGATCAAATAGGCCAAAACTGACATTTTTGCAGGTACTTTGGTGTCTGGGAAAAAGTTTGCAATTCCAATGTAAACTCAATGGGAAATGATCAAATAGGCCAAAACTGACATTTTTGCAGGTACTTTGCTGTCTGGGAAAAAGTTTGCAATTCCAATTTAAACTCAATGGGAAATGATCAAATAGGCAAAAACTGACATTTTTGCAGGTACTTTACTCTCTGGGAAAAAGTTTGCAATTCCAATGTAAACTCAATGGGAAATGATCAAATAGGCAAAAACTGACATTTTTGCAGGTACTTTACTCTCTGGGAAAAAGTTTGCAATTCCAATGTAAACTCAATGGGAAATGATCAAATAGGCAAAAACTGACATTTTTGCAGGTACTTTGCTGTCTGGGAAAAAGTTTGCAATTCCAATGTAAACTTAATGGGAAATGATCAAATAGGCAAAAACTGACATTTTTGCAGGTACTTTACTCTCTGGGAAAAAGTTTGCAATTCCAATGTAAACTCAATGGGAAATGATCAAATAGGCAAAAACTGACATTTTTGCAGGTACTTTGCTGTCTGGGAAAAAGTTTGCAATTCCAATGTAAACTTAATGGGAAATGATCAAACAGGCAAAAACTGACATTTTTGCAGGTACTTTACTCTCTGGGAAAAAGTTTGCAATTCCAATGTAAACTCAATGGGAAATGATCAAATAGGCAAAAACTGACATTTTTGCAGGTACTTTGCTGTCTGGGAAAAAGTTTGCAATTCCAATGTAAACTCAATGGGAAATGATCAAATAGGAGAAAACTGACATTTTTGCAGGTACTTTACTCTCTGGGAAAAAGTTTGCAATTCCAATGTAAACTCAATGGGAAATGATCAAATAGGCAAAAACTGACATTTTTGCAGGTACTTTACTCTCTGGGAAAAAGTTTGCAATTCCAATGTAAACTCAATGGGAAATGATCAAATAGGCAAAAACTGACATTTTTGCAGTTACTTTGCTGTCTGGGAAAAAGTTTGCAATTCCAATGTAAACTTAATGGGAAATGATCAAATAGGCGAAAACTGACATTTTTGCAGGTACTTTACTCTCTGGGAAAAAGTTTGCAATTCCAATGTAAACTCAATGGGAAATGATCAAATAGGCCAAAACTGACATTTTTGCAGGTACTTTGGTGTCTGGGAAAAAGTTTGCAATTCCAATGTAAACTCAATGGGAAATGATCAAATAGGCCAAAACTGACATTTTTGCAGGTACTTTGCTGTCTGGGAAAAAGTTTGCAATTCCAATTTAAACTCAATGGGAAATGATCAAATAGGCGAAAACTGACATTTTTGCAGGTACTTTACTCTCTGGGAAAAAGTTTGCAATTCCAATGTAAACTCAATGGGAAATGATCAAATAGGCAAAAACTGACATTTTTGCAGGTACTTTACTCTCTGGGAAAAAGTTTGCAATTCCAATGTAAACTCAATGGGAAATGATCAAATAGGCAAAAACTGACATTTTTGCAGGTACTTTGCTGTCTGGGAAAAAGTTTGCAATTCCAATTTAAACTCAATGGGAAATGATCAAATAGGCAAAAACTGACATTTTTGCAGGTACTTTACTCTCTGGGAAAAAGTTTGCAATTCCAATGTAAACTCAATGGGAAATGATCAAATAGGCAAAAACTGACATTTTTGCAGGTACTTTACTCTCTGGGAAAAAGTTTGCAATTCCAATGTAAACTCAATGGGAAATGATCAAATAGGCAAAAACTGACATTTTTGCAGGTACTTTACTCTCTGGGAAAAAGTTTGCAATTCCAATGTAAACTCAATGGGAAATGATCAAATAGGCAAAAACTGACATTTTTGCAGGTACTTTGCTGTCTGGGAAAAAGTTTGCAATTCCAATGTAAACTTAATGGGAAATGATCAAATAGGCAAAAACTGACATTTTTGCAGGTACTTTACTCTCTGGGAAAAAGTTTGCAATTCCAATGTAAACTCAATGGGAAATGATCAAATAGGCAAAAACTGACATTTTTGCAGGTACTTTGCTGTCTGGGAAAAAGTTTGCAATTCCAATGTAAACTTAATGGGAAATGATCAAACAGGCAAAAACTGACATTTTTGCAGGTACTTTACTCTCTGGGAAAAAGTTTGCAATTCCAATGTAAACTCAATGGGAAATGATCAAATAGGCAAAAACTGACATTTTTGCAGGTACTTTGCTGTCTGGGAAAAAGTTTGCAATTCCAATGTAAACTCAATGGGAAATGATCAAATAGGAGAAAACTGACATTTTTGCAGGTACTTTACTCTCTGGGAAAAAGTTTGCAATTCCAATGTAAACTCAATGGGAAATGATCAAATAGGCAAAAACTGACATTTTTGCAGGTACTTTACTCTCTGGGAAAAAGTTTGCAATTCCAATGTAAACTCAATGGGAAATGATCAAATAGGCAAAAACTGACATTTTTGCAGTTACTTTGCTGTCTGGGAAAAAGTTTGCAATTCCAATGTAAACTTAATGGGAAATGATCAAATAGGCGAAAACTGACATTTTTGCAGGTACTTTACTCTCTGGGAAAAAGTTTGCAATTCCAATGTAAACTCAATGGGAAATGATCAAATAGGCCAAAACTGACATTTTTGCAGGTACTTTGGTGTCTGGGAAAAAGTTTGCAATTCCAATGTAAACTCAATGGGAAATGATCAAATAGGCCAAAACTGACATTTTTGCAGGTACTTTGCTGTCTGGGAAAAAGTTTGCAATTCCAATTTAAACTCAATGGGAAATGATCAAATAGGCGAAAACTGACATTTTTGCAGGTACTTTACTCTCTGGGAAAAAGTTTGCAATTCCAATGTAAACTCAATGGGAAATGATCAAATAGGCAAAAACTGACATTTTTGCAGGTACTTTACTCTCTGGGAAAAAGTTTGCAATTCCAATGTAAACTCAATGGGAAATGATCAAATAGGCAAAAACTGACATTTTTGCAGGTACTTTACTCTCTGGGAAAAAGTTTGCAATTCCAATGTAAACTCAATGGGAAATGATCAAATAGGCAAAAACTGACATTTTTGCAGGTACTTTGCTGTCTGGGAAAAAGTTTGCAATTCCAATGTAAACTTAATGGGAAATGATCAAATAGGCAAAAACTGACATTTTTGCAGGTACTTTACTCTCTGGGAAAAAGTTTGCAATTCCAATGTAAACTCAATGGGAAATGATCAAATAGGCAAAAACTGACATTTTTGCAGGTACTTTGCTGTCTGGGAAAAAGTTTGCAATTCCAATGTAAACTTAATGGGAAATGATCAAACAGGCAAAAACTGACATTTTTGCAGGTACTTTACTCTCTGGGAAAAAGTTTGCAATTCCAATGTAAACTCAATGGGAAATGATCAAATAGGCAAAAACTGACATTTTTGCAGGTACTTTACTCTCTGGGAAAAAGTTTGCAATTCCAATGTAAACTCAATGGGAAATGATCAAATAGGCGAAAACTGACATTTTTGCAGGTACTTTACTCTCTGGGAAAAAGTTTGCAATTCCAATGTAAACTCAATGGGAAATGATCAAATAGGCGAAAACTGACATTTTTGCAGGTACTTTGGTGTCTGGGAAAAAGTTTGCAATTCCAATGTAAACTTAATGGGAAATGATCAAATAGGCGAAAACGGACATTTTTGCAGGTACTTTACTCTCTGGGAAAAAGTTTGCAATTCCAATGTAAACTCAATGGGAAATGATCAAATAGGCGAAAACTGACATTTTTGCAGGTACTTTACTCTCTGGGAAAAAGTTTGCAATTCCAATGTAAACTCAATGGGAAATGATCAAATAGGCCAAAACTGACATTTTTGCAGGTACTTTGCTGTCTGGGAAAAAGTTTGCAAAATGTCAGTTTTTGCCTATTTGATCATTTCCCATTAAGTTTACATTGGAATCGCAAACTGTTTCCCAGAGAGTCAAGTAACTGCAAAAATGTCAGTTTTTGCCTATTTGATCATTTCCCATTAAGTTTACATTGGAAACGCAAACTGTTTCCCAGAGAGTAAAGTACCTGCAAAAATGTCAGTTTCCCCCTATTTGATCATTTCCCATTAAGTTTACATTGGAAACGCAAACTTTTTCCCAGAGAGTCAAGTACCTGCAAAAATGTCAGTTTTTGCCTATTTGATCATTTCCCATTAAGTTTACATTGGAATCGCAAACTGTTTCCCAGAGAGTCAAGTAACTGCAAAAATGTCAGTTTTCGCCTATTTGATCATTTCCCATTAAGTTTACATTGGAAACGCAAACTGTTTCCCAGAGAGTCAAGTACCTGCAAAAATGTCAGTTTTTGCCTATTTGATCATTTCCCATTAAGTTTACATTGGAATCGCAAACTGTTTCCCAGAGAGTCAAGTAACTGCAAAAATGTCAGTTTTTGCCTATTTGATCATTTCCCATTAAGTTTACATTGGAATCGCAAACTGTTTCCCAGAGAGTAAAGTACCTGCAAAAATGCCAGTTTTCGCCTATTTGATCATTTCCCATTAAGTTTACATTGGAATCGCAAACTGTTTCCCAGAGAGTAAAGTAACTGCAAAAATGTCAGTTTTCGCCTATTTGATCATTTCCCATTAAGTTTACATTGGAATCGCAAACTGTTTCCCAGAGAGTCAAGTAACTGCAAAAATGTCAGTTTTTGCCTATTTGATCATTTCCCATTAAGTTTACATTGGAATCGCAAACTGTTTCCCAGAGAGTAAAGTACCTGCAAAAATGTCAGTTTTCGCCTATTTGATCATTTCCCATTAAGTTTACATTGGAATTGCAAACTGTTTCCCAGAGAGTAAAGTACCTGCAAAAATGTCAGTTTTTGCCTATTTGAACATTTCCCATTAAGTTTACATTGGAATCGCAAACTGTTTCCCAGAGAGTAAAGTACCTGCAAAAATGTCAGTTTTTGCCTATTTGATCATTTCCCATTAAGTTTACATTGGAATCGCAAACTGTTTCCCAGAGAGTAAAGTACCTGCAAAAATGTCAGTTTTCGCCTATTTGATCATTTCCCATTAAGTTTACATTGGAATCGCAAACTGTTTCCCAGAGAGTAAAGTAACTGCATAAATGTCAGTTTTCGCCTATTTGATCATTTCCCATTAAGTTTACATTGGAATCGCAAACTGTTTCCCAGAGAGTCAAGTAACTGCAAAAATGTCAGTTTTTGCCTATTTGATCATTTCCCATTAAGTTTACATTGGAAACGCAAACTGTTTCCCAGAGAGTAAAGTACCTGCAAAAATGTCAGTTTTCCCCTATTTGATCATTTCCCATTAAGTTTACATTGGAAACGCAAACTTTTTCCCAGAGAGTCAAGTACCTGCAAAAATGTCAGTTTTTGCCTATTTGATCATTTCCCATTAAGTTTACATTGGAATCGCAAACTGTTTCCCAGAGAGTAAAGTACCTGCAAAAATGTCAGTTTTCGCCTATTTGATCATTTCCCATTAAGTTTACATTGGAATCGCAAACTGTTTCCCAGAGAGTCAAGTAACTGCAAAAATGTCAGTTTTTGCCTATTTGATCATTTCCCATTAAGTTTACATTGGAATCGCAAACTGTTTCCCAGAGAGTCAAGTAACTGCAAAAATGTCAGTTTTTGCCTATTTGATCATTTCCCATTAAGTTTACACTGGAATCGCAAACTGTTTCCCAGAGAGTAAAGTACCTGCAAAAATGTCAGTTTTCGCCTATTTGATCATTTCCCATTAAGTTTACATTGGAATCGCAAACTGTTTCCCAGAGAGTCAAGTAACTGCAAAAATGTCAGTTTTCGCCTATTTGATCATTTCCCATTAAGTTTACATTGGAAACGCAAACTGTTTCCCAGAGAGTCAAGTAACTGCAAAAATGTCAGTTTTTGCCTATTTGATCATTTCCCATTAAGTTTACATTGGAATCGCAAACTGTTTCCCAGAGAGTCAAGTAACTGCAAAAATGTCAGTTTTTGCCTATTTGATCATTTCCCATTAAGTTTACATTGGAAACGCAAACTGTTTCCCAGAGAGTAAAGTACCTGCAAAAATGTCAGTTTTCCCCTATTTGATCATTTCCCATTAAGTTTACATTGGAAACGCAAACTTTTTCCCAGAGAGTCAAGTACCTGCAAAAATGTCAGTTTTTGCCTATTTGATCATTTCCCATTAAGTTTACATTGGAATCGCAAACTGTTTCCCAGAGAGTAAAGTACCTGCAAAAATGTCAGTTTTCGCCTATTTGATCATTTCCCATTAAGTTTACATTGGAATCGCAAACTGTTTCCCAGAGAGTCAAGTAACTGCAAAAATGTCAGTTTTTGCCTATTTGATCATTTCCCATTAAGTTTACATTGGAATCGCAAACTGTTTCCCAGAGAGTAAAGTAACTGCAAAAATGTCAGTTTTTGCCTATTTGATCATTTCCCATTAAGTTTACACTGGAATCGCAAACTGTTTCCCAGAGAGTAAAGTACCTGCAAAAATGTCAGTTTTTGCCTATTTGATCATTTCCCATTAAGTTTACATTGGAATCGCAAACTGTTTCCCAGAGAGTCAAGTAACTGCAAAAATGTCAGTTTTCGCCTATTTGATCATTTCCCATTAAGTTTACATTGGAAACGCAAACTGTTTCCCAGAGAGTCAAGTACCTGCAAAAATGTCAGTTTTTGCCTATTTGATCATTTCCCATTAAGTTTACATTGGAATCGCAAACTGTTTCCCAGAGAGTCAAGTAACTGCAAAAATGTCAGTTTTTGCCTATTTGATCATTTCCCATTAAGTTTACATTGGAATCGCAAACTGTTTCCCAGAGAGTCAAGTAACTGCAAAAATGTCAGTTTTTGCCTATTTGATCATTTCCCATTAAGTTTACATTGGAATCGCAAACTGTTTCCCAGAGAGTAAAGTACCTGCAAAAATGCCAGTTTTCGCCTATTTGATCATTTCCCATTAAGTTTACATTGGAATCGCAAACTGTTTCCCAGAGAGTAAAGTAACTGCAAAAATGTCAGTTTTCGCCTATTTGATCATTTCCCATTAAGTTTACATTGGAATCGCAAACTGTTTCCCAGAGAGTCAAGTAACTGCAAAAATGTCAGTTTTTGCCTATTTGATCATTTCCCATTAAGTTTACATTGGAATCGCAAACTGTTTCCCAGAGAGTAAAGTACCTGCAAAAATGTCAGTTTTCGCCTATTTGATCATTTCCCATTAAGTTTACATTGGAATTGCAAACTGTTTCCCAGAGAGTAAAGTACCTGCAAAAATGTCAGTTTTTGCCTATTTGAACATTTCCCATTAAGTTTACATTGGAATCGCAAACTGTTTCCCAGAGAGTAAAGTACCTGCAAAAATGTCAGTTTTTGCCTATTTGATCATTTCCCATTAAGTTTACATTGGAATCGCAAACTGTTTCCCAGAGAGTAAAGTACCTGCAAAAATGTCAGTTTTCGCCTATTTGATCATTTCCCATTAAGTTTACATTGGAATCGCAAACTGTTTCCCAGAGAGTAAAGTACCTGCAAAAATGTCAGTTTTCGCCTATTTCGCATTTTCCAGTATTTATTTATTCTTTCACACGACCACCACAGATGGTAAAACGTTCCCTCTTGTCGCTTACATTTCCAACATTTATTATCAACCTGTTTATTCATAATGCTTAATTTTTGTGGCATCATGTACTACCTGTGTAGCATTTTTAGCCAGTTTTCTTGTAGGTCTGATGCGTAGGTGTATTTCAATCTCTTTGTCCATATTTCTTCCCATTCGCTAAGTTGTTCTCCCAATATTTTTAGCCCATCGAATCTGAGTCTTTTATCACTTCCCTTTCTGTCTCCCATTCTAATAATTTGCTATAAAGTTTTGTAATTATCTTTTTCCCCCACTTTGTATTTTGTCCCAAAAGTCTTCTTTATCTCCAAATCCTTTTTTATTGTCTAAACTATATACGTCCTTCACTTGCCTATACTGAAACCATGATACATTTTAAAATTGTCCCATGATATCTTCCTGCGTTTTCAGTTCATAAGTATTACCTTTTTTGTACAACAAATCCTTGTACGTCGGCCAACATGTCCAACCCAAAAGTCTTCTTTGGTTTGCCTCTAAGGGCGAAATCCATTGGGGGGTTTTCCCAAATATGTGTTTTTTATATTGTTCCCAGACTTATCAGCGACGATCTAATAAAATGGTTTCCAAAGTTCTTTTCCTTTTGCATCCCTTCATACCACATGTATGAATGCCATCCTTTTCTCAGATCAAAACCCTCTAACGTCAAAATTTTAATTTTAGATAATTTGCTCCATTCTCTAACCCACATTAGGGCTGCTGCTTCATGATATAGTTTCAGGTTCAGTAGGCCAAAGCCTCCTTTTTCTTTGGGGGTACTCATTATTGTTGCATTGATTCTTGGTTTTTTGTTTTTCCAAACAAATTTCATAATGTCCTTATTCCATTCTTTAAAGTATTTGTTGTTCCTTATTATAGGGAGATTTTGAAAAAGATAAAGCATTCTTGGTAGAATGTTCATTTTGACAGCAGCAATTCTCCCTAACATGGATAATTTTAGCTTCTCCCAACTCTCCATTTCTTTTTTGATTTCTTTCAATTTACTTATATAATTATTTACAAGTAGTTGAAGATTTCTAGCAGTTAGCCAAATACCCAAATATTTAATTTTAGGTGGTTTTAATTCCAGCTATTTCTTGTAACCTTTTTTGGTTTTCGCGTGTGATATTCTTGGTCAACATCATTGTTTTGCTTTTGTTTATTTTTAAGCCTGCCACTTCTCCATATTCCTCTAATTTTTTAATCCACTTTGATATATTGTCTCTTGGGTTTTCAATTATACCTATAAGATCGTCGGCGAAGGGCCTGATTTTATATTCTTGTTTGTCAATTTTGATGCCTTTTAAAGAGTCATCTTTTCTAATATCTTTTAATAAAATTTCCAGAGCAAATATAAAAATTAGAGGTGATAAAGGGCACCCCTGTCTTGTTCCTTTTTCTATCCTTATCTCCTCTGTCATATTTCCATTGATTACCAATTTGGCTTTCTGTCCCTCATATATCGCTTCGATGGCATTTTGAAAATGAAAACCTATATCTATCTCTTGGAATAGGAATTTTTAAAAGTCCCAGTTCATGATGTCGAACGCTTTCTCTGCGTCGACAGTTAATAATGTCATTTCCTTTTGGTGATGGGTTTCAAAGTATTCCAAAGTATCTATAATAATTCTTACATTGTCTTTTATATTTCTATTCGGTAAAAAACAATTTTGGTCCTCCCCAATCCAGTCTTTTAGAAAGTCCTTAAATCTATTGGCTAATATACTCATAAAGATTTTATAGTCTGAGTTCAGTAACAATATAGGACGATAGTTCTTCATTTCTCCTATGCCTGTTCCTTCTTTGTTAATCAAGATAATGTTTGCTACTTTCCAAGAGTCTGGTATCTCTCGATTTGTAAGTGCTCTGTTCATTACCTTTTGTAAAGTTATTAAGATTTCCTCTTGCATTGATTTATAGAAGCTAGCTGAATATCCGTCTGGTCCAGGTGCTTGTTCTTCTGAGGTTCGCTCTAGCTTTTGTTTGTTCAAGTACTGCATAATTTTCTCTCTATCTATCTCTCCTTTAGTATAAAGTTGCTGAAAATAGTTTTAAAATTCTCTTATAATCTCTTTTTCTTTGGTTAATACCATATCTCCTAGTCTTATTTTGTTTATATTCTGTTCTTGTTTCTTTTTCCTTAATTTCCTTGCTAGCCACCTTCTAATCTTATTAGCGTTTTCAAAAGTTGTTTGTTTGATATATTTTAAATGTTTCGCCATGTCTTCTATCTCCATATTGTGTTTCTCTTTTTTGAGTAATTCTAAATCTTTATTGATTTCATTATTTCCTGGATCACTTTTTAGGTCTTGTTCTTTTATATATATTTTTCTTTGTACTTCCATAATTTTGGAACTTTTAACTTTATTTCTTATCATATTATGTTGAATCAGATGTCCTCTCATAACTGCTTTGTATGCATCCCATACCGTTTGAATTCTAATGTCCTCTTTATCGTTTAATTCAAAATATTCTCTCTATTTCGCCTTATACTTATCTATATCATCTTGAGTTTTTAGTAAGTTTTTGTTTAATCTCCACCTCCTTGTTGGTTTTTTATAGTTTATACCCATTGTTATTGGACAATGGTCCAATATGTCTCTTGGAAGTATTTTTATCTCATCTACCTTCGTTGTTAACGACCTCGCTGTCCATATCATATCGATTCTAGACCAGACTGCATGTCTGCTAGAATAATATGTAAAGTCTTTCTCCTGAAAATTGTGTAGTCTCCATGTATCATCCAGATCGAATTCTTCCTTTAATGTAAGAAAACTTTTGGGCAGGTTACCTTGATTCTCTTTATTATATCTTCCCTGATGTCTTGTTCTGTCTATCTGCGTATCCATTATACCATTAAAGTCTCCCATTATAATCAAATGGTTAATTTGTTGGTTTAACACATTTTCCTTGAGTGCCGGACTTCCAGTGCAGGGAAATGGCGGAGAGCAGCATACACTGAGCGCTCTGCAAAAGTGTGTGCACGATGGGGAGATCGGGTAGAGCAGCAGCTCCCTTCCCCCCTTGGATCGAATTGGGGGGAACAGCGAAACCAAAGGGGATCAACCGATGGTCCAAAAGGGGGTCTTCTCCTCAAGAGGAGACTCCTGAAGGACCCGGTACATGGTCCCCCAGGTACGGCGGGTCACCCTGATCGTGGCGGGCAAAAACCCGCAAATCTCCAGCTGACTGCACTTTTAATTGAAGAAGAAAGGAGGAGGTAAGGAGGAAAGAAGAAAGAACAATAGATTCTAAGAAAAGGAGGGGTTGGAAGGAGGACTTAAGGCTCTTCTCGGAGAGAAGGAGAAGTGAAGGCTAAGGATCTCCTTAGAAGGGAGAAGGAAAAGGGGAGAGAAGGATTGGGACGCGGAAGGGATATAATCAACATCAACATAAACCATCATCTACCAATAATACCGATTATACCAATAATAGAGAATAATAGAGAATAAAGGAATTAAGGATTAAAGGAATAAAGGAATAGATGAATAGCAGAACAAAAGAAGAAAAGAATATAAAGAATATAAAGGAATAAAGGAATATAAGGGAATATAAGGAAATAATATTCAAAATATCAAGGAAAAGCAAGAGAAGGAATAAAGGAAAAAGGAATAAAATAATGCAATAAAATAGTAAAGTCACAAAGAGGAATATATAGAAGTATACAGAAGTTCGGGGGATAAAGAGATAAAGAGCGAAAATCCACCGGGGGCTCAAGATCAAGGACTCTTTGTGTATGTCTGTCGTTCTCTTTTTTCTATTATTGTAATATTAAAACTTAATTTAAAAAAAAAGATCAAGGACCTTAACAACAAATGGCAATAACTAATATTTTAACAAATAATAATATTTAATACTTAATAAATAACAACTAACAAGACAAGAAAGAGGGAGGAGGGAGGCAAAGATAAATAGAAGGAGCGGACTGACCTTGAGCTGGTTTGTTTTGTCTACAAAGAGCGTGCGGTGGGGTGGTTAGGATGCAGCGAGGGGGAGAAGGCGGAGAGCGAAGACGCACGTGGAGGGAGAAAGACAGGAAGTTAGAAAGGCAGGAAGTGACGAAAGTAGGAAGCGAACGCCAAAAAGCGCTGGAAATATCGCAAGAAACCTAGAGACGCTAGGAGAAGGGGAAATCCCGTGAGAACTGAGAAGACTAAATAGTGCGAGAAGAGAGCGGGAGAGCAGGAGAACATGAGAAAATAAAAGGAGGAGATAATCCCGCGAGAGTTAGAATAAAAACAGGAAGGAGGGCAAAAGAATATACAGGAAGAAGGTCAAAACAGCGAGAAAGGAAGGCGGAAGAGTAGCGCAAGAAGGGAAAAATGAGCAGAATCAAAAATAAATAATAAGAAATAGACGAAACAGACAGAGGAGGAACGAAGAAGAGGGGAAGCTGAGACAAGAGGGTCACCAAAACAAAATAAAGTAAGTGCGGAGGAGAAGGGGAGAAGGTGAAATAGGGGAAAAAATAAGATAAATATTAATAAATAATAATAAACAAGAAATAATAAGAAAAATAAGAAAAAAATAAATTAAAAAGAGAAGGGATTTGAAAGCAAAAGGTGCATTTATATATAATGGGAGGTGCATAAGACATTTAAATGGAGGATTGGAGGATTGGAAACAAGCTGGGAACAAAATGCAAATATGACAGATATTTAAATGCTTTAATAAACAGAGACAAGGAAGCAGAAGAAAATAAGCGGAAGGAAAAAGACACCAATATACCAAAGAGTGGAGAACTGACAGTAATAGGGGGGGGGGGGGGGAAACAATACATGAGAGAGTGGTTGGGCATAAAGAGAATATTGAAGACCACAATGGCAGCCAACAAACTAAAAGGAGAGAAAGAGGTAAAGGAAGCAAAAGGGACACCAAGGAGAATGTCAGTGACAGAAGAGATGAATTTAAAGGAAATGATGAAGGAAATGATGACGGAAGTACTGACAGAAATACAGACAATGAAAACCGAGGTCCAAACAATAAAAGAAAGACAGGATATATATCAGAAAATTGCACAGGAACAGATGTCAGACCTGAAAAAGGATATAAGAGAGGAAATGAATATAGAAAGAAAAAATACAAGGATGGAGGCGAAACAGGAAGAATTAGAAGCAAAAGAAATGGAATTTCAACTGAGGCTAAGGAATATTCAAGAAGACATGAATGAGAATATAAGAGAAAAAGTAATAGAAATATTGGCAGAGCTAATGGAATGTATGGGACAAGAAATGCAGGAACGGACAGATAGAATATATAGAGTAAATACAAATTTGCGAGAAGAAACAAGACGGCACGAGACGTGATTGTACATTTTGTGAAGAAGACAACGAGAGATGATATTCTGAGACTAAACAACAGAAGAACGATATACAGGGTTAGTCAAAACGCATAGGCCAATAAGCCATTCAATTGAATGGCTTATTGGCCTATGCATTTTGACTAACCCTGTACTATAAAGGAAAGAAGATAGCCATCCTAAAGGAATTCCCGGGAATAGTGTTGAAAAGAAGGAGGAAATACGCGTTGCTGACGGAAGAACTAAAGAGTCAGAAGATACGGTTTAGATGGGAAAGAGAAGAAGGGCTGATGCTGACATATAAAGAACAAAGATTCTGGATTAAGAGTGAAGAACGAGCAAAAGAATTTTTAAACAGAATAAAGATGGAAAAAGAGAGAGAGAAAGGGGAGCACACAAAGGGAGGGACAAAGAAGAAGAAATGCACGGACTCGTTAGAAGAAGAAGAGACAGAAAAGGAAGAACTGAGAAGAATTTCGGAAGAAGGAGCTGGATTACTGGACCTGAGTGACCCAGAGGAGGAAGAAATCGAGGAAGAAGGAATAAGAGAGG
The DNA here is from genome assembly GCF_037176765.1 of Anolis sagrei. Classification (NCBI taxonomy): domain Eukaryota; kingdom Metazoa; phylum Chordata; class Lepidosauria; order Squamata; family Anolidae; genus Anolis; species Anolis sagrei. The sequence goes on from NC_090032.1 coordinate 12,817,289, forward strand.
AAGAAGAGGAAGAACGAATAGAAGAGGAGGAGCAGATAACAAGAGAAAAAGAGGAAGCAAGGACAACATGTTGAATGACTTGAGAATCTACTCTAACAATGTTAATGGGATGAACTCTCTGAATAAAAGAAATAAAATTTTAATGGATTAAAGAAAAAAGGGTATCATATTATTGCATTGCAAGAAACACATATCATGAGCAGACACACAAAACACTTGGAAAATAAAAAAATTGATCAAGCATTTTATGCAGCTATACAAGAAAAAAAGAGAGGGCTAGTGACATATATAGATAAAAATATAAAGGAGGAACTAGCCTTTAAGGATGAAGAAGGAAGATTTTGAGGGGTGAATATTTGGTTACGAAATAAAAAAATACTTATATGCAATATATATGCGCCGAACAATGTGAAGACAAAATTTGTAGAGAGGCCGAGGAAGAGTATAGAAGAACAAGAGTTTGAGCAAATGATAATGCTAGGAGACTTTAATGGTGTTTTAAACAAGGCTCTAGACAGAAGTATAACAAAGAAAAAAGGAGGGAAGAACAACAACGAAAAGGGAGATTTGCCAAAGTTAATGATAGATATGATGCAGAAACTATATCTGGTCGATATATGGAGAAGTAGAAATGAAAGGAAGAAAGATTATACATACTATTCACCAAGACATCAAAATTGGTCTAGAATAGACATGATTTGGATAACATCATCACTACAAATAAATGTCTCAAAAGTACTAATCTTGCCCAGGATGAATTCGGACCACTGTGCGATGGAATTGGAGATAAAAATAACGGAGAAAACAAGAAGATGGAGGCTGGATGATAATCTTTTGAAGAGAGAGGAAGATATAGAAAGAAACAGAAAATTATTAAAAGAATATTTTGACATCAATGACGGACCGGAAACACAAATTTTTACACTTTGGGAGGCTGTCATGAGAGGGAATTTTATACAGCAAATGATAAGAAAGAGCAAAGAAAAAGCTGGAAAAATGAAGGATTTATTCAAAGGAATTGAAGAAGAGGAAGGAAAATTAAAAGTTAACCCAAAGGACAATGAGGCAAAACAAAGACTACAACATTTACATAAACAGAGAGAATTTCTGGAAACAGAAGACAGGGAAAAGGAGTTAAGATATATAAGAACTACTTTATGAATGCGAATAAACCCGGACGCTGGCTGGCAGATAAAATAAGAAAAAGAAAGGAGACAACATACATTAAGAAATTGAAAGACAAGGAAAGGTCTGTAACTCAAGAAGAGGAGATAAGAGAACAGTTCTTTGAATTTTATAAGAAATTATATCAGGAGGAATATATAGAAGAAGAGATTTACCAATATTTAACTAATCATAAGATTCAAAGGATTTCAGAGAAACAAAGAGAAAGTTTAAATAAAGAAATATCAGAGAAAGAAATCAAAGAAGCAATAAACAAATTGAAACCAAACAAAGCTCCGGGACCGGATGGAATATTGGTAATCTACTACAAGACCTTTCAACAGGAACTCTCACCTTACTTAAAGGAAATGATGAACAGAATAAGAATTTATAAGGAAATCCCAGAATCATGGAAACAAGTGAATATCTGTTTGATAAACAAAGAAAATTCGGATGAAGAGCAAGTTAAGAATTATAGACCAATCTCACTGTTGAATGTAGATTACAAGATTTTTAGTTTAATAATGGCGGAAAGATTTAAGTGGGTACTTAAACAGGCACCAAAATGAAAATGTGAGGACAATCGTGGATTTGATCGAATATTATGAAAGTAAGCATCAAAATAAAGTAATGTTATTAGCGCTGGACGCGGAGAAAGCGTTTGATAAAGTGAATTGGATTTTTTTTTAATTATAATGAAAGAAATGGATTTGGGTTTCTACTTTCAAAATGCAATTGAGGCCATATATGAAGAACAAAAAGCAAAAATCTTGGTAAATGGGAAAGAAACAGAGAACATTGAGATAAGAAAGGGAACAAGACAGGGATGCCCCCTATCACCTTTAATCTTTATTCTAACTCTAGAAGTATTACTAAATAAGATAAGAGAAGAAAAAAAATGGTAGGAGCAAAGATACAAGGCCAGGAATATAAAATCCGTGCATACGCAGATGATAGATAATAGCTAAGTTAAAATATTTAGGGATAATACTGACATCTAGGAACTTTCATTTATTACAAAACAACTATATAGAAAAGTGGAAGGAGATAAAGAAGGACCTGGGAAAGTGGAAAAACATCAACTTATTGCTACTCGGTAGGATAGCAACAGTGAAAATGGCAGTACTCCCAAAACTGGTTTTTCTTTTCCAAAATTTATCAATTATAAGGAATAAGAAAATTTTAAAGGATTGGAACAAAGACATCAAAAGATTTATCTGGAAAAATAAGAAACCGAGAATCAGTTATGACAATCTGACGGAAAAAAAGGAAAAAGGAGGATGGGCGGCACCTGATTTAGAGCTATATTTGGAAGCGAATACATTAATTTGGGCCAAAGATTGGGCAAAATTGAAAAAGAAGAAATTATTAATACTGGAAGGGTCGGAGCTGCGAGAAGGTTGGCATACTTACGTCTGGTACAAGGGGGAAAAGAAAGAAAAAAATTGGTAATCATTTTATAAGGTCGACAATTCTGAATATATGGGAAAAGTATAAAAAGAAATTGTACAACAAAACTCCGATGTGGGTATCTCCCTTAGAAGTGGGACAAAGACGTTGTACAGGCTGGCATGATTGGTTAAAATATAAGGACCTGTTAAAAACCGAGAGAGGTTTTTGAATCACAAGAGGTTTTGAAATCACAAGAGGTTTTGAAATCACAAGAGGAACTAAACACAGTGGACCAGAAAGTGTCATGGTTAGAATATTGGACGATAAAAAAAAAGTATAAAAATGACAAGAAGATTGGTTTTAATCAGGTTAAAAAATTTGGGGATAATATAATGGAGTCAAAAAAGAATTTAATAACAAAGATATATAAAAAGTTGTTAGAGTGGAAATTGGAATCTAAAGGGGGGGGGGAATTACAGAGAGGTGGAATGAAAACATTAGAAGAAATATAAAGCAAAAGGAATGGGAAAAAATTTGGAGAGAAAAAATAAAATATAGCTATGCTACTGATCTGAAGGAAAATTGGCTGAAGGCTGCACATCGCTGGTATATGACATCGAAAAAATTAGGGAAAAGCAATAGAAGTACCAGCACAAAGTGCTGGAATTGTAAAGAAAAGGAAGGCTCATACTTTCACATCTGGTGGACCTGTAAAAAGGCAAAAGAATACTGGAAAGAGGTTCAGAAAGAACTACAAAAAATCTTACAGATCAAAATACCATGGAAGGCAGAATTATTTCTCCTAGGGATGCACGAACTGAAAATAGAAAAAAATACAGACAAAATTCTTTTCCTGATAACAACGGCAGCAAGGATTTGCTATGCCAGAAGGTGGAAGCAAAAGGAAATACCAGACGAAAATGAGAGATTGACAAAAATTTTGGAAGTTAAGAATATGGACAGACTTACCTTTTTAATAAAAAGAAGTAAAGGAATGAACATGAAAGAAATGAATTGGAAAAAAGTGATGGAATACTTCAAGCAAAGGAACAAAAAGATCCTGACATAATTAAGGATGAGAAGGAGGGAAGAAGAAGAGAAAGAATACGAGGAGAGAGGAAGAAGAAGAAGGAAAGAAGGTCAGAAGAGTGGTAGAGAAGACCTCGAGAAGACCCCAGGAAGTCAAATGCAAAGTTTACTCTTTTCTTTTTAAAACTGGCTTCGGGCTCTAAATCTATATTCTCTTTTCCCCCCTCTCTTTTACTTTCTTTTTTCTTCTTCTCTCTGTCTTTTTTCACACATCTTTTCCTTTTCCTTTTCGAGGATATACTACTTATACAACCCTATATTTTCTGGTAGCATCGGCTACATGTCTATATTTTAAATGTAAATTGGAAACTGAATAACGATTATTTAAAAAAAAAACAAATTTTCCCTGAGTATTTTAACAAATTTTGATTTCGGGCCATTTGGAGCATATATATTGCATATTAAAATGGACTCCGTACCTAAAGTTATTTTGACCGCTACGATTCTGCATTCCTGGTCTCTAAAAGCCAGTTCTGATGGGATTCACTCATCGATATATAATACAACTAGGAAAATTCTATTATTCTTCAGCAGCAGAAAAGAATTGCTGCTGAAGAATAATAGAATTTTCCTAGTTGTTTTTGTTCTAAATGGGATATATGTTTTTGCAAGATATGTGTTTCCTGTAAGGCAATAGCGTTATATTTACCACATTTTAATTGGTTGAATAATCTTTTCCTTTTATTAGGGGAATTTAATCCATTTACATTGTTTGAGTAACAATTTATTTGATATGTGAACTCTGCCATTTTATTCTTCTATTGGTGCTACCTCCGACTCTTCTCCCTCTTCTTCGTCATCACCGTCCTCATTCGTGGATTGCATATTTGCCGTGGCTCCTTTTAGCTCCGGGGACCTGGATCTTTTTCTTTTTGGTTTTTTGCCCTTTTCCGCTGATTTGGGTGTTGTTTTTATCAGTTTCTCTTTTTCCAGTCTTTTGTAGAACTCCCTGGCCTTTTCCTGTGACGTGATCCAAAATTTCTCTCCCTTGTATGTTGTCATGATTCCTTCATGCTTCTCCCACCTAAATCTTATGTTGAGTCGCTTGAGCTCATCTGTCAAGAAGAAGTACTTTCTGCGTTTGTTCAGGACCGTAAGTGGGTATTCTTTGAGAATCATTATTTTAGTGTCCTTAAAAAATATTGGTTTTAGAGTGCTTTGTTTCAAGATGTCATTTTGGGTCTTTTTCTTTACGAATTTTATGATAGTATCCTTGGGAACTTTGTTTTTCTTAGCATAGCTCGTTTGGATTCTGAAGACTCTGTCATAGCTTGTTCTGAACAATCTAGTATTTTAGCCGTTAATTTTATCATTATTTCTCTTATATTTTCATTTTCAGTTTCGATAACGTTCCTAAACCTTAGCTGGTACTCCATTTCATTTTGCTCTAATTTCTCCTGAAGTTTTTCTAATTTTGTATTTTTATTATCTAATTGGTCTACTTTTTTTTGTATTTTAATTTGAGTTTTCTCTATTTTTACTTTGTCTTTTTTTTAAATCATTAATTTCTTTGCTCGTTTTTCCCAATTGGTATAAAGTAAAAATGGATGGCCATCTTTTGGGAGTGTTTTGATTCTGCCTTCCTGGACAGGCTTTGCTAACTCACAGAGCATGCCTTTTTGTCCCTTCTTTGAATACTGGACTTCATTTCCCAGAATGCCTTCCCATAACTCAGTATGGGTGAAGTTTGTGGGCACACAATCCCTGTGAGTTCCCAGCAGCCCAGCAGAGGCAGCGAGGGAAGAAGAAAAGGAACTCTCTCTCTCTCCCTTCCTCCCTCCCCCTCTCTCTCAATCCTTTGGGAAGAGAGAGGCAGGGGGTAGGCAGAGGGATAGACCAGCCACCTTTCCCTCTCTCTCTCTCTCTCTCTCAGCGGTTGGGTTTTTTCCCCTCGTGCAGGAGCGAGGGGCGAGGGAGAGTGTTCTTTTAACACAGGCTCTAAATAGGCATTTAGCCTTGTGGGGGTAAGTTCTTTCCAGTTAATTATTGTTTATTTTTTTTGAGTGGAGAACATAAATTGGGTTGTTAGGTGTATTGTGTCCAAATTTGGTGTCAATTCCCCAAGTGGTTTTTGAGTTCTGATGGTAGCACAAACGAACATTACATTTTAATTTATATAGATTACGGTCAATGTAGTTCAACTGCATCCAGAGAAACTGTGACCCCTAACGACAATGGACTGGGACCAAACTTGGCACAGAGAAGCCCCATGACCAACTGAACATACCACAGGGTTTTGTGGGAATTTACCATTTTGGGAATTGTAGTTCACCTGCATCCCAAGAGCACTGAACCCAGCCGACATTGGATCTGGACCAAACTTGGCACATTGACCCAACATGGCCCACTGTACATACAGGCTTGGTTTGGGAAGGATTACCCCATGATTCTGGGAGTTGTAGTCACCCACATCATTATGTATTTTCAAATGGGAGCATTCATAAACAACGGAATCAAAGACTGGCTTTTTTTTCCTAATTGTGTTACTAATAAACTAAATGATATTATTGAACACCCCAAAACAAACAATGTCATTTTCAAATAACCCGGACATTGCCGGGTCCCCAAGCTAGTGATAAACTGAAAATAGGAGATGACATATTTGCCTGATTTGCAAACTGGAGTTCTCAGTGATGCCTGCGATTCACCAGTTGCCTCGCTCTAGACGCTATATGTGGATAGGCCAAATCACTATTACCGCCAAAGATCTTTATCCAGAGTTGCAAATTCGTCAGAGAGGCCACAAGTAACAAAAGGTCCTCAAACAAAGCAGTGGGAGCAAATATGTTTATTGACCAATTTGCATGCATGTATGTTGCTATAACAGCCACTGCGGCATGCAGCTGGGGCACAGGGCAACCAACTCAAAACATGCTCTCATGGTTCAGGAGGAGAGAAACCAGCTCCTCCCTGAAACTGGATCCTAACTTTGGCCAAATGGTAAGGAATGCAATGTTTTGAAGCTGGCAAAGAGATGGGGAGCAGTACTTTATCACAGTAATCAATAGTTTCCCCACATTTTGAGCTCAGGCTACTTCAATTATGCGTATTGGCACTGTGCAATGCCATCCTTAGTCACCGTTGGGAGATGGATTGACTGAAAGCTAATTTCCATGTATGGGGCCCTACTTTCTTTTCTCTCGGTCCTTATAACTCTGCATTTCAAGAGGCAGCAGTCAAGATCGTCTTGGAAGTGACAAGGAAATAAAAGCATGCCTTAACCAGCTTTAAAGACTGCAGCACTCAAAAAAATTTTTTTAAAGGATGCATGGTGGTAAAATGGCACAGAGGAGGCCCCAGCAAAAGAGGATAGCAGAAATTATAGAAAGTCCTGTCTTCTCAACCAACACATTGCTCCCCTGTGGGACAGGAAGGGGCTCAATAAATAAATAGAAAATGTTCCAGTGCACCACAGAAAGATCTGTGGGCGATTGCATGAGTTCTGTCCATCCTGCGCACCCCAGAGAGGCTGTATTATCCTTTGCCAAACGCAGGATCTCTTCCTACACTTCGATGCTGGGGTCGGAGCCCAGGCCCTGCTTCTGCAAGAGCTCCTCTTGCTTCATCTTGGGCTTCTCTGTTCGCGTGTGCCAGACCAGGACCTGCAACAAGCCAGATACAAGAGAGGTTCTGTTTATTTATCTCAATTTGAGCACAGAAAGCCTTTCCACAAAGGAGGGCCAGGGTCTGCAGTGTGGTTTACGGAAAGTGAGGAGATGAGAGGCTTGAGAGGAACAGCCTTAGGTCTAGAGAGATTCATAGAAACTGGGAAATATCCTTAAGAGGTTGTGAAGTCAGTTGGAAACTAGGCAAGTGAGGTTTATACATCTCTGGAATGTCCAAGGTGGAAGAAAGAACTCTTGTCTGCTTGAGGCAGGTATAAATGTTGCAATTTGTCACCTTGATTAGCATTGAATAGCTTTGCAACTTCAAAGCCTAGCTGGTTGCTGTCTGGGGGAATCCTCTGGATCTGATGGAGCCCCCGGTGGCACAGTGGGTTAAACCCCTGTGCCGGCAGGACTGAAGACCGACAGGTCGCAGGTTCAAATCTGGCGAGAGCGCGGATGAGCTCCCTCTATCAGCTCCAGCTCCTCATGCGGGGACATGAGAGAAGCCTCCCACAAGGATGGTAACATATCAAAACATCCGGGCGTCCCCTGGGCAACGTCCTTGCAGACGGCCAATTCTCTCACACCAGAAGCGATTTGCAGTTTCTCAAGTCGCTCCTGACACGACAAAAAAAGAAGAAGAAGCTGGATCTGATTGATTCGTGCTTGGAATTATTCTGGTTACTTTTAGTGTTGCTCTTTATTTATTGTCCTGATTTTAGAATTTTATTTAATACTGATAGCCAGATTTTGCTCATTTTCATGGTTTCCTCCTTTCTGTTGAAGGTGTCCACATGCTTGTGGATTTCAGTGGCTTCTCTGTATAGTTTGACATGGGGATTCCAGACAGGATACAGTCAGGGCCAGCTAACATCTCTCAACAAATGATTTCTCCAGGCAGGAAGCAGCCAGGCTTTGGGGGTGCAAGGCTATTCAATGCTACTCATGCTGGCCAATAGCAACATTCACACTTGCCTCAAACAGACAAGAGTTCTTTCTTCCACCCTGAACATCATTCCACAGATATATAAACCTCACTTGCCTAGTTTCCAGCAGACCTCACAACCTCTGAGGATGCCTGACAGATGTGGATAAAACGTCAGAAGAAAATGCTTCTGGAAAATGGCCAGACAGCCTGGAAAACTCACAGAAACCCAGTGATTCCAGTCATGAACGCCTTCAAAAACTCATTGGGAACAGCTGTTCAACAGCAGAAGATGCTGCCTTGGAGTTTCTTTCTCTGGTGGTTTTGAAGCAGAGGCTGGATGGCCATCTGTCGGGAGTGCTGTGATTGTGTCTTCTTGCATGGCAAGGTGTTGGACTGGATGGCCTTTGGGATCCCTTCCCACTGTAGGGTTCAATCATTAGCATCTTTGGAGGTCTTTAAGCAGAGGCTGGATTTATTTATTTATTTAGAGCATTTCTACCGCGCCCTTCTCAACCCCCTAAGGGGGACTCAGGGCAGCTTCCAGCCGGCACATATTTGATGCCTACATTTAAACACAATACAATACATATCACAGTAATTATAAATAGTTAAAACATTAAATTATTACAATAAAATCTCATAGAAAAAGCCAGCTTGGTGGCCATTGTTTCACCGAGTTCCATAATTGGTGAGCCATTCAGCTTATCATAGTCCATTTCCAAAGCTCATTGTCGTCATTTTCCTTGTCAATCTGCCAGATTACCTAAAGGCCTGGTCCCATATCCATGTTTTAATTTCCTTTTAAAAGAGAAGTGGGATGACGATGATCTAATTTCCCCGGAGAGTGAATTCCACAAGCGTGGGGCCACCACCGAGAAGGCCCTGTCCCTTGTCCCCGCCAGTCTCATTTGTGGCAAGGGCAGAGCCAAGAGCAGGGCCCCTCCAGAAGATCTTACATTTCTAGGCAGGACGTAGAAGGAGATACGTTCGGACAGGTATGTTGGGCCAGAGCCATCTGTCAGGAGTGTTTTGATTGTGTCTTCTTGCATGGCAGATTGGGGTTGGACTGGAGGGCCGTTGGGATCTCTTCCAACTCTATGATTCTCTTAAAGCATTTGGGATCACGTTTTCCAGCCAAATAACATTTTTTAAAGTTCCTTAAGCTGTCTCCCATTAAAAGAAAATGTTTCTTCAGAGAATAGTGTTCCTGCCCCCTTTATTTTGAGCCAAGTCCCAACGACATGTGCTTTCTCCCCCCCCCCCCCCCCCGCTTCCCCTCAGGTCCTGAACATTGCCCTTTTGCCACTTGCCTTGGTGCAATTGTCAGCTTTGGGCTCCAGCTCCTCAATGGACACAAGTGACTGCAGCAGGCTGCTCTCCAAGTAGCCGCGCTCGGCCAGCAAGTCAAAGCGTGCCTCCGGATTGGCCAGGAGCAGCTGAAGGGCCACCGCAAAGCCGGCCATGTCTACCGGGAAGGGCCGGTTCGGTTTCCACGCCGTGTAGAAGCCCACAACGTGGCTGTTCTCCACAAGCGGGCGCTCAAAGCGGAGGCCACCCACAAGGCCAACTGGCCAGACGGAGACGCGTTTGGTGGCACGGATCTGGAGGGAAGGAAGGAGATAAGTTAGGAAATGCCCAAGAATAATGGTCAAAGTAGATGATAGTATATTTAAGAAGAAACTATGTTCAAGATGCTAACATTGCAAAAGTAAATTATAGAAGGAATGCCACTTAAGCATTTTAAGCCTTGGAATTTCAGGATATGGAATTCGAAGCTGAGAAGGCTCTTTTGGAATTTTTGAAGACTACATTATGTAACGGAGCCCCCAGTGGATTAAACTGCTGAGCTGCTGAACTTGTTAACCGAAAAGTCAGTGGTTCGAATCCAGAGAGCGGAATGAGATCCTGCCTGTTAGCCCCAGCTTCTGCCAACCTAGCAGTTCGAAAACATACAAATGTGAGTAGATCAATAGGTACTACTTCTGTGGGAAGGTACCAGCGCTGCATGCAGTCATACTGGCCACATGACCTTGGAGTTGTCTATGGACAATGCCAGCTCTTCGGTATAGAAATGGAGATAAGCACCAACCCTCAGACTTGGACACGACTAGAATTAATGTCAAGAGGAAACCTTTACCTCACACTATGTAACAAAATTTGAAAAAAAATCTGTTCCTGGTTTGAAAGCATTATTTCCTATTTAATTGTGTGGTCCTTAGTTTGAAAGTGGTTGCTATGCTCCAGAAACTTCCTTTTTGTGGCTGTCACAAACTGTGTTTTATTGGTTGTGACTCTAGGAGAGATTCACTGAAAAACTAGAGCGAAATGTGTTGCAAGATTTTCTGCAAAAACAAAGTTTTTGGAGTTTAATAAACCTTTTCCGTGTTTTTATGATAACATCAATTAGGAAATGACATTTATAACCAAGGAACAAAAAATGTGTTACATAGTCATATATATCGTAAGCATTAATTCATATATATGTGCACTGTATGTATGTGTGTGTATATATGTGTGTCTGTGTGTGTGTTGCTGATGTTTATTGTAAGAGATGGCACAGAAACTATCTCAAACATATCTGTAACTGACTGATAAGTTGTGTACCTGCTGAACACATGAAGGTCATGAGTAAACCAAATATGTTATTTTTTTTCACCAAAGTCTACTTTGTTTTGTCTCATGAGTGCATACTATAAAACAAATTATTATATGGGAGAGTAGATATATTTTGGGCACTGAAAAACACTTCTGAAGAACGTCTATTTTTTTATGCATTGGCATATTCTCTGCTTCTTAACAGATCAGAGACAATAGGTTACTCAATCTAACAACTGAAGCCAATTGCCTTGCATAATTACATTTGGTTGTACAATGTTCCCTCATTTATTGCAGGGGTTCCCTCACTTATTGCAGGGACCACCCGTGATAAGTGAAAATCTGTGATGTAGGGAAGCCCAGGCCCTACATCAGGCCTGGGCTTCCCTACAACGGTGCCCATTGGCACTGGCGTTAATGGCGCTCAAGGGGCCTCCGAGGAAGAGGAGGAGGAAAAGGCAGAGGATGAGGGAGCGATTGGTGGGGATGAGAGAGAGGGCCTTCTCTGTGGTGGCCCCCCATCTCCGGAACGCCTTTCCAAGTTCCCTTCCAAGTAAGACAGGCCTCATCCCTCCCCTCCTTTCATAAGAGCTTGAAAACCTGGTGGTTTCACCAAGCCTTTGAAAATGGCCAGTTCTAACTCAGCCCCACACATTGTAAAATACGGCCTTATTCTTCCTACCGATTACCCAGATTCTTTCCTCTAATCGGCCTCAGAATGAACAGCCACGGACCTGTACCTAATATTATTGTTGCCTGCCATAGCATTGCACTTAATTCCCGGGCCACCTAGAATTTTTGGGCTTGCACAAATCTTGGCCAGGCCTTTTAAATTTTTAATTGCCTTGAACAGGCAGGATTACTCTTAATATATGTGCGTTATGGCAACAATTTTTGTTTATATTTTGTTTGTTGATCTTATGGTTATGTTGTTTTTACTCTGTATGTTTTGTGATATTACTTGGGAACCACTCTGAGTCCCCTCGGGGAGATGGAGCAGTATATAAATAAAGTTTTATTATTATTATTAGTTGCTGCTGCTGCGTTGTTGCCGCCTGCTACAAGTGCTCCGGGGCACTCTTCTTTTCCTTTTCCTTCACTCTTCTTCTAACAGTAAGCCTGGGCTTACCCTCTTCCTCCTCCTAGCCCGAATGGAGCAAGGCCTCCTGGGGCTCCGGCATTCTCCGATCCCACCATTTGCCAGCACTTGGCTCCCTCTTCCTCCTCCAAGCCGCGAGGGGGGAGGGAGAAAAATCCATGAAACAGTGAGTCCACAATAGGTGAACGGCGAACTAGTGGGGGAACACTGTATAACACTTGAGAAGATTCTACTCAAACAGATTTTTGGCTCTTCTCTAAAAGGTTATGACCTCTAAAAGGTCATGCTTTTCTTTAAAAAACCTCTCTAGGGAGCAACACAGGCATGGCAAGATCTGGGTACTCAAGCTTCATTACATATCATTGTAAGACATCACTGATTTATATTACTGCATTTCAATTGTGAAATGCACCCTAATTTCAATACTGCCACCAAAAATACATAAGATATACCTGCATTTCTAAAATTTGCCCCATTTTAGGGACATTTACATAGGGGAAAATACCATATATTCCAGGGTACTAGATGACTTTTTAGGCATGTAAAACCTTATAAAATTTTGGGGGTTGTCTAGTACTCTGGGTATAAAATTAAAATAATAAAATTACATACTATGGCTGCCTTGGCCTTGGGCTCCCCTCCTCCTCCTCCTCCGCCTTGGCTCATGGCGGCCTCCCGGGCAGGTTCCCCATCCACCCTCCCTTCCTGGCTGCCTTCCTTGCTCAGGCCCAGGCCACTCCTTTGTTGGCGGCCGGGCCCCTGGGCTGCTTCCCGCGCTGCTCAGGCCGCTCTCCTTCCTGTCCAGGCCTCACGAGAAGAGTCTCTTCTCCCGAGAGACAACATTGTCTCGCGGGAGAAGAGGTGCTTCGCGTGAGTCCTAGCCAGGAAGGAGAGCAGCCTGAGCAGCGCCGGAGGCCCTTCTGGAGGCGGTGCAGGAAGCAGCCCAGAGGCCCGAGGACAGAAACCATCTAGCTGGTTTGGGGAGCCGTCTTAAACAGTGAGTATATCCCCAACTCTGTATTTTGTATGTAAAAGTTGGGGGATCGTCTTAGAGCCCCAGTCATCTAGTACGGTAAGTGAATCTTAGAACGAATGAAATACAGTGTATTATGGATGTTATATCAGACCCAGTGTAGGATATTCATTTCCTACTCTTAAGTTATATCAGCGGCAACATTTGGAAATCTTAAACCCAAAGACCCTATCCCAGAGTGACTCTCCACTGCATTTATTCTTTTCTCCTCCCCATCTCTAATTCTGTCGCATTTCTTTTTCCCCACACTGACTTCGTCAAAGAGTCGGAGGCTGTAAGTGTTGTCGTCGTCCGCAAAGTACACCGTCCCCTTATAGTGGAGCTCACGGTTCTTCCGGAGCCACTGCAGGGCCAAGTTCCGCTGCTCCACGCCTCGGGGCTTCAGCCAGTTGGGGTCCCCCTCCTTCAGTTTGTGGTTTTTGGGGGTCTCCACATAGAGGTGGGTGAAGCGCAGGCTGCTCTGGGACAGCAGCTCCGAGACCAGTGGGGTCTTTGCGGGAGCATCCTCTACCACGATCCAGTGCAAGTTCTTGACGTGCATGAGTGTCTGCGAGAGGCGCACGAGCTCGGCCTTTTGTACCAACCTATGGAGACAAGGAAAGAATCTATCACCAAAGGATCTATCACCAAAGGATCTATCACCAAAGATGGTGACAACATTTTACTATTGGTTTTCTGATTTAGAGAAATGCCTGAAGGCTTTTAAATAGAGGCCAGATGACCATCTTTTGGGCAGGCTTTGATTGTGCCTGGGTGAATGGGGTTGGACTAATTATATGGATCATTGAGTGAGAGCTAGGCAATCTCCAGTTACAGGGAATCGGCCAATATACCTTGCATATGTTGGGGTAATCACATAGATAAAAGGCACGGCTGGCTCTGCCGGCTCTGGTGCTTTTTCTCGTCCTTGCATCCGCTTCAGTTCATTCTGCATTTGGGAGAGCTTCTTCTCCTTGTCATGGATCAGGTTGTTGGCTGACTTCAGGTGCTGGGTGCAGTCACAGGGCTGTCCTGAGAGCAGAGAGAAGCAGCAAAGTATTGCAACAATAATATTCATGTACATAAGCTTTTCCCCATCCTGGGTCTTTGGATGCTGCAACTCTTGCCATTGCTAGCCATTAGCCATGATGGTTAATCATTAAGCTAGGACAGGTTGAAGCTATAATCAGAATACAGTTGTTAGATGCTGTTAGGGAGACTGTGTCCTGCCTTTAGCACTGTAAACATAAGATTATCCCAGGTGAAGTCTGACCAAAAACAGAGGAGAGTGGGATTATGACTTCCTACGATAGGGACACAATATATTCTTAACACAGCCAAAAATTGCCTTGTTAACACTCACCCAACTGCAGCAGTGCATACATCAGGCCGGACAGAGACACCAAGAAGTAGACGACAAAAACATTTTTCAACTTCACCTTCATCATGGCATCTAGGGAAATAAGGGGCTGCATAAAAACACTGCCCTAATAATGATTTAGGTGGCTTGAAGGTGGGCTCAGTGACACAAAAACATAGAATCCTAGAGTTGGATGAGACCCCAAGGGCCATTCAGTCCACCCCCTTCTGCCAGGCAGAGAGTCACCATCAAAGCCTCCCCCCCCCCCCCCCGCCCCCGGACAGATGACAATCGATCATCTAGACTCAGCTTAGAAGCCCCCGAGGAGACTCCACCACCATCATTATCATGAATGATAATTATTATTACTGCTATTATTATCAAATCCTAGAGTTGGAATAGCCCTCCTGATGAACAACCATCCAGCCTAGGCTTAAAAGCCCCTGAGAAGGAGACCCTGCTACCACCATCATCATGAATGATTATTATGGTTATTATGGAGCTTTGTTGGGCAAGAGAGACCCTGGGGCCTGAGTATTGCCATCTAGCTGACCCAGCAGCCTCCAAGGAGAGAACATAAAAGGTCTGACCTAGAGGCCTGGAAGAGCTTTGTTGGGCAAGAGGGACCCTGGGGCCTGAGTATTGCCATCCAGCTTTGCTGCCAGCTCAGCCCTGGGCTTACCCACGAGGATACCTACAGCCACACCCTCATTCCAGCCAGCTGACCCAGCAGGGAGGGAACATGGCCCCTGCAGCCTTGCCACGCTGCTACTTTAATGGCCGCGCCACCCATTGCCCGGCTGCCGGAACACCTGCGAAGGGGGGCCTCCATGGCCACGCTGCCCATCATTTGGACATTGGAACACCTGTGTGGGTGCTTGTTTTCCAGGTTCTCCTGCCTCTCCTGTTGCTTCTGACTACACATTGGACTAGGAAACTAGGAAACTATTCCAATGTGGGCTAGGCAAAACTACGGTGAGGTGGATCTGTAATTGGTTAAGTGGACGAACACAGAGAGTGCTCACTAATGCTTCCTCTTCATCCTGGAAAGAAGTGACAAGTGGAGTGCCGCAGGGTTCCGTCCTGGGCCCGGTCCTGTTCAACATCTTTATTAATGACTTAGATGAAGGGCTAGAAGGCAGGATCATCAAGTTTGCAGACGACACCAAATTGGGAGGGATAGCCAATAGTCCAGAGGACAGGAGCAGAATTCAAAACGATCTTGACAGACTAGAGAGATGGGCCAAAACTAACAAAATGAAGTTCAACAGTGACAAATGCAAGATACTCCACTTTGGCAGAAAAAATGAAATGCAAAGATACAGAATGGGGGACAATGCCTGGCTCAAGAGCAGTACGTGTGAAAAAGATCTTGGAGTCCTCGTGGACCACAAGTTAAACATGAGCCAACAATGTGATGTGGCGGCAAAAAAAGCCAATGGGATTTTGGCCTGCATCAAGAGGAGCATAGTGTCTAGATCTAAGGAAGTCATGCTCCCCATGCTCTATTCCGCTTTGGTTAGACCACACCTGGAATATTGTGTCCAATTCTGGGCACCACAATTCAAGAGAGATATTGACAAGCTGGAATGTGTCCAGAGGAGGGCGACTAAAATGATCAAGGGTCTGGAGAACAAGCCCTATGAGGAGCGGCTTAGGGAACTGGGCATGTTTAGCCTGAAGAAGAGAAGGCTGAGAGGAGATATGATAGCCATGTATAAATATGTGAGAGGAAGCCACAGGGAGGAGGGAGCAAGCTTGTTTTCTGCTTCCTTGGAGACTAGGACGTGGAACAATGGCTTCAAACTACATGAGAGGAGATTCCATCTGAACATTAGGAAGAACTTCCTGACGGTGAGAGCCGTTCAGCAGTGGAACTCTCTGCCCCGGAGTGTGGTGGAGGCTCCTTCTTTGGAAGCTTTTAAGCAGAGGCTGGATGGCCATCTGTCAGGGGTGATTTAAATGCAATATTCCTGCTTCTTGGCAGGATGGGGTTGGACTGGATGGCCCATGAGGTCTCTTCCAACTCTTTGATTCTATGATTCTACTTATTCCATCAGCCCACTTTGGATGGAATTGAATGTTTACTTCTAAGCTTTTTAATATTTATATTTGAATTACTTCTAAGCTTTTTATTGTATTTTTATTCAAATTATTATGTCATGTTTATTATTGTATGTTTGGATTGATATGTTAATTGTTTAAATTGATATGTTTATTATTATGTGTGTAATGCGGCATTGTATGCCATGGATTGTAAGCTGCCCTGAGTCCCCCACTGGGGTGAGAAGGGCGGGATATAAATGTAATAATAATACTTTATTTATACCCCACTACCATCTCCCCAAGGGACTTGGTGTGGCTTACATGAGGCCAAGCCCACAGCACATCAATAAACAAAGGCAATAACAAATAATCAATACAAGCAGTTAAAATAAAACTCAAAAACAAAAACACACAATAAGCAATAACAATAACATACAGCATTTAAAAACCTATGGCCGGGCCAAATGTAGTAATTAAAATTTAAAATGCTGGGCATGAACAAGAGAGGGGAAACTAGGGTAGGGTTTTCAAAGAAAGAGGAGGGCGCGCAGACAATCCTAATCAATATTAAAGTGCATTTGAGGACATATTGCTAAGAGTTTTCCTTATTCTGGGAAGGCACACTGAAAAAAACCACATAATAATATTATCGAATCCTAGAGTTGGAAGGCAGGAAGACACCTACAAAGCCCTCCCGACTGATGACCATCCAGCCTCGGCTTAAAAGCCCCTGAGAAGGAGACTCCACTGCCACCACCACCACCATTATTATTATTATCTAAGAGTATTATTATACATTTGCAGGGAGACCCCCATCATCATCATCATCAATGTGGAAGGTTATTAGAAGAGAATCCTGGAGCTGGAAGAGCCCCCAAGGGCCATCGCGCCCTTCTGCCAGGTAGGAAGACCCCGCCCAAGCCCTCCCACAGACGGCCAAGCCAGCCAGCAGGCCTCCTCTGCGGGGACGAGGCGGAGAGAGAGGCAGGGGCGCCCCTTCCTCGCCTTGGAGGCCAAGCCGGCTCCTCTCCCCGCTTTTCACGGCCCGAACCTAAAGCGGGGAGGCGGGGCGACGCTGTTACCGTGGGGACGGCGCCGGGGCCAATGCCTGCCGCCCTCTCCGCGACCCCGGCCGGGCCCTTCCCCCTCCCCCTCCCTCCCTCCCCCCCGTCCTGACCCACCCGGGCTCCGCGCAGCAGCGCCTCTTTCCCGCGATGCCAGCCATCGCGTCACTTCCGGTCCCTTGGCTTTCGCACTCCTCCCGCTGTCCCTCTTCTTAGGAGCGACTTCCGGTCTGGGCTGCTTCCCCTATTGCCGGTGGCTTGACTACAGGCACGAGCAAACTTGAGCCCTCCAGGTGTTTCGGACTTCAACTCCCACAATTCCTAACAGCCTCAGGCCGCTTAAGCTGAGGGAAAGGAAGGGGCCCGAGGGTGTTAGGAATTTTGGGAGTTGAAGTCCAAAACACTGGAGGGCCCAAGTTGGCCCATGCCTGCTTTAGAATGGACTACCATTCCTTCAACACTATTATTTCTTTTGCATGGACAAGGGAAGGATGGAAACTATAGAGACACCAAAGGCCACTCAGCCCAACCCCTTTCCTGCCATCAAGGAATAAACAGTTCAAGCCCTCCCGACAGATGGCCACCCAGCCTCTGCATACAAACTTCCAGAGAAGGAAACATTCCATCACCAAACAGCTCTTACCATCAGGAACTTCCTAATTTAAAGGGGGAACCTCCTCTTCCTACAATTTGAATCTATTGCACACTAGAGTCCTATTCATGCAACCTAGAATCACAAAAACCTAGATGTGAGAGCTGGACCATAGGGAAGGCTGAGCAAAGGAAGAGAGATGCTTTTGAACTGTGGTGCTGGAGGAAAGTTCTGAGAGTGCCTTGGACCGCGAGAAGATCCAACCAGTCCATACTTCAAGAAATAAAGCCTGACTGCTCATTGGAGGGAAGGAGAGTAGAGGCCAAGATGAAGTACTTTGGTCACATCATGAGAAGACAGGAAAGCTTAGAGAAGACAATGGTGCTGGGGAAAATGGAAGGAAAAAAGGAGAGGGGCCGACCAAGGGCAAGTTGGATGGTATCCTTGAAGTGACTGGATTGACCTTGAAGGAGCTGGGGGTGGTGACGACCGACTGGGAGCTCTGGCATGAAGTCCATGAAGTCACGAAGAGTCCGAAACGACTGAACAAATGAACAACAGAATCACATTGGTCTTTTTAGCTGCGGCATCACACTATTGCCTCATGTTCAGCTTGCAGCAAACTAAGATTTCTATATCCCTTTCATGTAGACTGTTCACAAGCTCAGTGTCCCCAATCTTATATCATTTTTATTTCCAAAGTTTCCTTTTATTTCCAAATACATTTATCCCAGTTGAAGTTCACTTTAATATGTAACTTTTTGAATTCTGATCCTGTCCTCCCAATCCGGTGTCATACTGGATCAGCTTGTGCTGGCAGGACTGTTGGCTGAAAGGTCGGTGACCCGAATCTGGGGAACGGTGTGAGTTCCTGTCTGTCAGCTAGTTTCGCATGCGGGGACATGAGAGTAGCTTCCCACATTCAACCATCCCCTGGCAATGGCCAATTCTCTCACACCAGAAGCAACTTGCAGTTTTTCAAGTCACTCAACACACACATGCATACAAAAAGAAACAAATGAAAAATTCTACATTTAGGTCACAAAAAACTGATATACGAGGGGCGCTCATTAAAGATTTCCCCTGACCCACTTCCTGTGGACTGAGAGCAATGAAACTTGGCAGTGATTAGTCCTTCTCTTCATCGGTACCACCGAGGGACACACACTTCTCCCATCTTTTAAAGTAGCTGTAAACACCACGCTTGGAGAAGTCAAAAGGTTGCTCCGAAAGCCATGTTGTGACTTTGGAAAGCAGTCTCATCATCTGAAAAATGCTGGTCCTTGCATCTGTAAAATCAAGACTGTTATCAGTTCTGAATTGTAAATTGGCACATAACTTATATGATTACACATGTGCAGTTTCAGCATCCTGTAATAAATAGAAGAGGGTCAGGGAAAATCTTTAATGAACACCCCTCATAGGACACATGACAAAACAAAGCAACCACCCTGCCTCTGATATTAGGAATATGCGCATTCAACAAGACACTTTTGTAGGGTTTTCTTTCTTTTTTATTCTTGTCCATCATTTATTTATCAAAACATTAAATCAGTAAAAGCTTTACCTGCAAATGAAGTAACAAACAATGAAGTGTGTGAAGGAGGAAGGTTGACTTTTAAAAATGCTGCCAAAAACATAAGGGAAAACCAGCCAGAAACAGGAATGTTAATTGGTGGACACATAAAAGATGGCCAAAAGAGCCACACAGCAATGAGAAATAGAAGCAGGAGGGAGGAGGGCAGAGGAAGTACTGCAACAGGGAAGTTTTTAAAAACAATCAAGCTAGTTATCCTTCCAGGATGGGCTTCCTCCTCCTTTTTTTCTAAGGAGAGGGGCAATTTACATAGCAGCTTGCTTCCTCCTTCACCGTGTTTTGTTTTTGGCTCTTTATAGAAATAACAACAACTTCAGTTCATCCCGATTAGAAAACCAAGCACAAACCTTTAAATCCTCACATGATTTCTGTTGTCCTGCATCAATTATATATAGAAGTGACAGTGATTCACTGACACCATGAAACCAAACCATTTTTCAAAATGAACAGAATATGGGATGAAGTGGTGAGAAAAAGAATGTTGGCTATAAAGTAAATCTTGGAGGCAGTGAGCAAAGAGATGATATGAGGGACATGATCAAACTATGGAATGGAGAAGGGCAAGCGACAACAACAAAAAATGGAATACATTCACCTTTTGTCAAGTAAAGGAGGCATGTCTGGATAAATTGTCTACCATTGCTGTAGAGCAGAGGTATCATGCTCATGGCCCTCCAGGTTTTTTGGGACTCCAACTCCCAGAAGTCCCAGCCAGCTTGTCCAATGGCCAGGGATTCTGGGAGTTGAAGTCCAAAATACCTGGAGGTTGAAGAGAGCTGGGCACAGTTCGGCCGTCCAGGTGTTTTGGACTTCAACTCCCACAATTCCTAACAGCCCACTGTTCAAAACAATTTCAAAACATCTGGAGGGCCAAAGTTTGCCCATGCGCTTGCTATGCAGATTGAGCAAAGAAACTCCTGTCAGGAAATAGTTCTGTAAAGGTAGAATTTAAAATAAAATTAACAAGACCACTGATAAGGCAGAGGAGGCGAGCAGATTAACTATTCCCAATTACTGCGGACATGTGACGTTTCTCAAAAAGCTGACCCTGATTTTGCATCTCTGGGAGGAGTATAGAGAAGGAAACCGAATCACAACAAACTCCCCAACCCGGAGCATTTTCACTTCTACAGCAAATATTGCTAAAAGTTAAATCTATGGAACCACCTGAAAAGATCAAGAGGTCAAACCGGGATCAGAGAAGGGAGCAATGGCTGTTCCTTCTCTGCGTGGCAGGAGACGTGGGGCTGGAGACACGACAGATGGGGAGCCACCAGCCTTCCCTAGCTATATTCCAGTGACAGGTGACTGCTTCAAAGCTCCCGCACGCTGCGTGTCTCTTTCTTCATCCATCTGGCCACTCATAACCCCCCACCCCTGCCCCATGGCATTATTATCGCAGAGAGATGCTCCAGTCTGCCCCGATGTTGACTGCAGGTTTGCGGATGGTTAAAACAGATGTTTCCGCCTCATGGATAAAGTCTAGGCGGGTCTCTGCTGCACCTGTTGGGGAGCAAGGATGGGAGTAAGATTTTATTTTATTACAAAACATGGTGTGTGTATATGTAATACTGGTTTTAAAGAGTGTTCTAGGAGGATTATATGTCCTTTTTAATAAAAAAAGGAGGAGTGGAACCACTTTTTTTTGCAAGGGAAGGGTTCTGTATGGGCTCTTAAGAGATTGCAATCACTCACCGTCTTCTTTGAGGAACACTGCTGCTGGTTTCCCGGCTCCCAGGATTACCACCCGTTCAATCCAAGCCGGTGTTTCAAAGTGACCCTTTGGATCAGCAGAGCTGGAGAATTTATTTATTTATTTATTTATTTATTGCATGTCTATGCCGCCTTTCTCAGGCGACTCAAGGCAGCATACACTGGCACAATTTGATGCCACAATGAACACAAACAAAATTAAAACAAAATTAACACACATTTATAACCCTGTAAAAAGCATTAAAAGCATAAAACACCAGTAGGAGGGGATGTGATGCCATGAACAAGAAGAAGGAGGAGGAGGAGAAGAAGGAGGAGGAAGAGGAGGAGGAGGAGGAGGAGACGACGAGGGCGACGACGAGGGCGACGACGATGACTACTCTGGCACAAGCTTTTAAATGTGGTCCCAGTGGTGATTGGGATACTGGGTGCAGTGCCTAAAGACCTTGGCCTGCACTTAAAAACAATCGGTGCTGACAAAATTACCATCTGTCAGCTGCAAAAGGCCACCCTACTTGGATCTACATGTATTATTCGCATCAGCATAGTAGACACTTGGAAAGTGTCCGAATAGTGATCATAGAGACAGCATAGTGATCTTATTTGCTGTGTACTAATCTTGTTATGGGTCAAATAATAATGATGATGATGATGATAATCTTTATTTATAGACTGCCCTATCTCCCCGAAGGGACTCCCTGAAGGGACCCCCTGGTGGTTTCCAACAAATATGGCAACCAATGAATGCCAAAAAGAACCTATACAAACAATTTACATCAAAACAATGCACATTAGACAATATAAAACAACCTAACTGTAACTTAATAAACAAAAATAAATAAATAAAGACATCATAAAATACAAAAAAACATGATAAGACACACTAAACAAAAAATGTAAAACCAATTTCACTGGAGCTCCATCAGGCGAGGTTCAGCAATACCAATTGTCAGGAGTACTAAAATAGATGTGATCAACTACAAAAGGGCTGGGTGAGGGATAGTGCAAACAATGTGTCGTAGGGCCGGGGAAGTGGATGAAGTGCAGAACAGAGTACTATCTGGCTACCTAGGGACTGGGCCTAGGGACTAGTCATTCTTGAAAGCTTGCTGGAACATTACAAAATCAGAAACAGTTAATGTCATTCTTTTCCAAACCATGGTCATCCAGATTGACTTGTCTGCATATACTGACTTTGCTGGCTAAACCCAATCTAAAAGAAGGCACAAAACTGGGGAAAGTCTGCCGTATCAGATTGCCAAGAGGAAATGCAAATTGATTGTCTGTGGGCAGTAGAAAGGGAGACATTGTCCCCAGTCCAGCAGGTTTGCAAAGTGATTTGGGGCTCAAAAAGCTTTCCAAGACGATTTACAAGTTTAAAAGCTCATACACATTTTATGGTTTTGGCACCTGATAGTTGAACAACCAATGAGTTTGGGTTGTTGTAGGTTTTTTTTGGGCTATATGGCCATGTTCTAGAGGCATTTTCTCCTGACGTTTCACCTGCATCTATGGCAAGCATCCTCAGAGGTAGTGAGGTCTATTGGAACTAGGAAAATGGATTTATATATCTGTGGAATTACCAGGGTGGGACAAAGGACTCTTGTCTGCTGGAGCTAGGTGTGAATGTTTCAACTGACCACCTTGATTAGCGTTTGATGGCCTGGCAGAGCCTGGGGCAATCTTTTGTTGAAAGGTGATTAGATGTTCCTGATTGTTTCCCCTCTGTTGTTTTGTTGTTGTAATTTTAACGTTTACTGGTAGCCAGATTTTGTTCATTTTCATGGCTTCCTCCTTTATGTTGAATGAGTTTATTAAGTTAATCAATTACTAAACACATTTGCATAAACTTGCATTTGTGAAAAATATTATCTAAAACGTTCAAGACAATACATACATAGCTGTCACCAGCAGATACTATGAGAATGCCCTAAGGTAGGCATAGGCAAACTTTGGCCCTCCGGGCTTTTTGAACTTCAACTTCCACAATTTCTAACAGCCAGTACGCTGTTGAAATCCAAATACCCAGAAGGCTGAAGTTTGCCCATGCCTGCCCTAACCTGAAGTGGTAATGCCCCCTCACAAGTTAATACTTCTAGAAAACTGGCAACAGTGAACACAATAAACAGAGAGGGATTGCAATTTACAAGCACACCCAGTACCTGGCTGTCAAGGTGTTTCCAGAGAAATTGAAGTGTCGATGCAAGTATTCTCCCTTTGTCTTGAAGTTAAATGTGTGCCCATCATCAAGGAAGAGGTTGCCTTGTGCTGTGCCCTATTTGAGGAATGTTATACATGGAAAACTCTGGCATCCCAGTAAATTAAACCCAGTCCCATGCTAACAGTAGAAACAGTAGTAGTAATAATAATAATAATAATAATAATAATAATAATAATAATTAATAACAACAATAATTAATTAACAACAATAAATGGTTATTACTGTTATTACCTGGCCCACCATTTTGAAAATTTTGAATTGTTAACAGGTGGCCCAAAATTATGAAATATAGGGAGCGACTCCTCAGTTGAATATGCGCCAATGTCCCCACTTACCTGTGGGCCCAGGGCCACATAGAGGGTATAGGGATCACTATGCATGCAATCAGAGGACCGCCGCACTCGCTCCTTCCTAGCCACGATACTCCCACCACGCTGATACACAGGGATCTGTAGAAAGAGCACCATAAAACCAAGCTGGCTTTCACTTGGAAAGCGGAGCCTGAGAATACCTTGCAGGCCACAGATGAAACAACTCTGACCTACATCCAGGGGTTGAATAGCAGAACTCCCATGGCCCTAACCAGCTTCTTTACAAGCCCTCAGGGAATAAAAATCCACACATTCAACATTCCCTTGCTAACTTACGCTGTTCATGGTAACAGCTAAATAATGGGTTTGGGGCGCATGGAGTTTCTGGTGCGTGTGGACGTCATACCAAACCTGCAAGAAAAAAAGGGAAGTTAACAGAGAGTAGCAATGTGTGTTGTCATCCTGGCTATACAAAGAATCTTAGAGAAGTATTGGGGATTTTGTTTTAAATAGAAAGGTGAGAAGACTGTGGCATATGTTTACACAAACTCCATAGATGGGTTGTTGTAGGTTTTTTCGGGCTATATGGCCATATTCTAGAGGCATTCTCTCCTGACGTTTCGCCTGCATCTATGGCAAGCATCCTCAGAGGTAGTGAGGTCTGTTGGGACTAGGAAAATGGGTTTATATATCTGTGGAATGACCAGGGTGGGACAAAGAACTCCTGTCTGTTGGAGCTAGGTGTGAGTGTTTCAACTGACCACCTTGATTAACATTTGATGGCCTGGCAGTGCCTGGGGCAATCTTTTGTTGAGAGGTGATTAGATGTCCCTGATTGTTTCTTCTCTATTGTTTTGCTGTTGTAATTTGAGAGTGTTTTAATACTGGTAGCCAGATTTTGTTCATTTTCATGGTTTCCTCCTTTCTGATGAAATTTATTATTATTTATTTACAGTATTTATATTCCGCCCTTCTCACTTCGCAGGGGACTCAGGGCGGATTACAATGTACACATATATGGCAAACATTCAACGCCAAAGACAAACAACAGATATAGATAAACAGAAGCTATTTAACTTTTTCTGGCCACCAGGGGAGCTGTCGCTTTCATCGTCCATCCGCGACACTGATGAAGTACTTCTGCATTCCCCGCATGCTTTTGCTGGAGTGCTTTGCTGGAGTCTTTTTATGGCCTCGCAAATTTTGTTAAATTAGCTTCCCCACACATAGGTGGTACCTAATTTTCCTACTTGGCAGATGCAACTTTTGTTGAGAGGTGATTAGATGTCCCTGGTTGCAAAGGTCGACAACAAGCTACACAACCCGGGCTGGCTTCGAACTCATGACCTTGTGGTCAGAAGTGATCCTAATGCAGATGACACTCAGACAGCTGTGCCACAGTCCCAGTGCCAATTGTCCACATGCTTGTGGATTTCAATGGCTTCTCTGTGTAGTCTAACATGGTGGTTGTTAGAGTGGTCCAGCATTTCTGTGTTCTCAACACTGCCAGGCCATCAAATGCTAATCAAGGTGGTCAGTTGAAACATTCACACCTAGCTCCAACAGACAAGAGTCCTTTGCCCCGCCCTGGTCATTCCACAGATATATAAACCCATTTTCCTGTTTCCAACAGACCTCACTACCTCTGAGGATGCTTGCCACAGATGCAGGCGAAACGTCAGGAGAGAATGCCTCTAGAACATGGCCATATAGCCCAAAAAAACCTACAACCCAGTGATTCCGGCTATGAAAGTCTTCGACAATACAAACTCCATAGAGTCTAAAAGATTCAGCCATTCCATTACCTACCTCCACCTAATGTCTAGGGTACTATTTTAACTGTGGTAGCACAGTGGTTAAAACAGCTAGCTACAGGAAAAACTTTCTCAGCAGTCCATGGTTGGAGTTTAGTGTTGGGCGAGTGGGATTATTAACAAAAGACCCTTCTCATAAATGTACAGCAGAGTAACTTATTAGCAGTAGCGTAACCCAGCACCAGTAGCCAAAAGGGATAAAAAAAAAACCACACAGACCAATGTTATCTCTTCCGTAGCAGGCTCTTTTATAGCAAAATAATATGGCTGTACTATTTACAAGAACAAAGTTTCCATAACACAAAGTCCTTTATACTTCCTTCTCTGCTTCCACGCTGGGCTTCTTTCTCACGCAGGTAAACAGCTTTGTTCTCACTGAGGCACTTACACCGAACTTACACACGAGCTTCACACAATAGCTTTTTACACACAGCAGCCTTCACACTGGAGCTCCACACACAAGGCCTTCAACCTGGGGCTTCTCTCATCGAAGCCTCTCACACCAGGTCATCCTCACACTAAGGCCTACTAACACTGGAACCTTCTCATACTGAGGCCTCTCACAGACTAAAGCCTTTTCATACTGAGGGCAACTAACACTGAGGCCTTCTCATACTGAGGCATACTAAGCTACAGGCACACTTGCTTAACTGCAGCTTCTGCTGAGTCATTCCATCCTTTTAGCCCTTTCAGTGCTTTTCACATTTTTGTAATTAAAAATACCTAATTTATTTTTAATATTTCTCACATTAAGCCTCACCTCCAGACGCCAGAGACAAAAAGGTGGAGGCCTTTACCTTATCTGTATATTACCTTTCATTTTGTAAAAAGGCATTGAATGTTATGTGTCTACTGTAAGCCGCTCTGAGTCTCTCCAGGGAGATAAAGGGGAATATAAATAAAGTGTCTTCAGAATCACAGAATAATATACTGTATATACTCGAGTATAAGCCTAGTTTTTCAGCCCCTTTTTTAGGCTGAAAAAGACCCCGACTTATACTCGAGTCAAGGTTATTTATTATTTTACTCTGTTGTTAGTATTATTATTTAATCTTTTACTCTATTTGTTATTATTATTACATTTACATTATTTTACTCTATTATTATTATTATTATTATCATTATTACATTTATTATTTTTCTCTATTATTAATTTATTTTTCTGTATTTATTATAATTTTATTACATGTATTATTTTACTCTATTATATTTACATTATATTACTCCATTATTATTTTATTACATTTATTATTTTACTCTATTATTACTATTATTATTGTTATTACATTTGTTATTTTACTCTATTAATACTGTTATTCTTACATTTCCATTATTTTATTATTTTTATGACATTTATTATTTTACTCTATTATTATTGGAAAGATACACAAGCACATTTACAATGAAGAAGGTTAGAATAATGGTTTAATCAGAGTTCGACATAAATTACAGTTTTATGTAAAAATTCATAAACATTTCACCTTTTGATGCCTCAATTAATTTAATTTCATTGATATCTATTTTTTATTTTGAAATTGGCCCATAGCTGCTGCATTTTCCACCCTCGGCTTATACTCGAGTTAATACCATTTCCCATTTTTTTGTGGTAAAATTAGGCACCTTGGCTTATATTCGGGTCGGCTTATACTTGAGTATATGCGGTAGTTGGAAGAGACCTACATGGGCTATCCAATCCAACCCCCTGCCATGCAGGAAAAGCACAATCAAAGCACCCTCAACAGATGCCCATCCAGCCTGTTCCACCACACCCCAAGGCAAAGAATTCCACTGATTACAATCTTTTGCACTGACACATGGAAATGGATCCACACTGAATATACCGTATATTCCGGCATATAAGACGACTGGGCGTATAAGACGACCCCCAACTTTTCCAGTTAAAATATAGAGTTAAGATTACTCCCATGCATAAGACTACACCTGCATATAAGACGACCCCTGACTTTTGAGAAGATTTTCTTGGGTTAAAAAGTAGTCTTATACGCCAGAATATACTGTATATATACACCAAATGCTAGGAAAGTGTTAACAACATATTCTCATTGGTTACCCTGAAACACAAGTGCCTTTTATCCTCCCTGCTTTTCCCACACTCTCTCATTTCTAACCTGCTTACCTCTCCTTTGCCAGGCAGGTAGACTTGCACTCCTCGGGAGCCCTGGGCTGTGACTGGGTGAACCAACAAGGCGTCACCTGCAAAGAAAACATCACTTTGCACTTTGTTTTTTTCACTTTTCTCTTTGGCATTTGGGGTAGTCTGTGCAGTTCCCAGAAGGTTCCAGGGCAGTAAACTCAGGGAGAGACTACACTCCCCATTCTTACTCTCAAAGTAAACAAACAAATCCTCAGTTATAAAGGTGAGGAATCACACAAGTTAACACACAACAGGCTCTTGCCAGATGCAATGGAACAATGGAACAGCCAAGCTTTGGGATTTGCCTGTTGAACTCACCAAGGAGATACTGGTCATCCATGCTGTATGTTATAGCATCCTCGGGATATTCTACCCAGAGAGGTCTGTGAAGAGGAAAGAAAGAGGCAGTGGTGAAGATATATTTTCCCTTTCTGCCTCTTTCTGTATAATTCAAGGTCATACAAAGCCTTAGTTAAGGAAATGCACAGATGTTATGATATGATCTCTGAACTAATGAAGCCTGTTTCTAATTAGTTCAAAAGGCAGCACAACTTAGATAGCAAATTCCCTAGAGATGCTTTCAGTTTCCATCTGTATCACACTCTTGGTGGAGAGGTCTCCAAGAAGCACAATAACTATACTGCAGTGTTTCTCAACCTTCCTAATGCCATAATACAGTCCCTATGTTGTGGTGACACCCAATTATTAAATTAGTTTGGTTGCTACTTCATAACTGTAATTTTGTATGTAAATATCTGATATGCAGGATGTATTTCCTATCACTGGACCAAATTTGGCACAAATATCCGATACACCCAAATTTGAATAATAGTGGGGTTGGGGGGGGGGTTGATTTTGTCATTTGAGAGTTATAGTTGCTCGGATTTATAGTTAACCTATAATCAAAGAGCATTCTGAACTCCATCAACAATGGAATTGAACCAAACTTGGCACACAGAACTCCCATGACCAACAGAAAATATTGGAAGGGTTTGGTGGGCATTGACCATTAGTTTTGGAATTTTAGTTCACCTACATCCAGAGAGCACTGTGGACTCAAACAATTATGGATCTGGATCAAAATTAGCATGAATACTCAGTATGCCCAAGTGTGAACACTGGTGGAGTTGGGGAAAATAGACCTTGACATTTGGGAGTTGTAGTTGCTGGGATTTATAGTTCACCTACAATCACAGAGCATTCTGAACCCCATCAATGATAGAATTGGGCCAAAGTTCCCACATGGAACCTCCCTCCAGCCTCGCACTCTCCCTCATCTGCACATGCGCACCACGCTGCCATGCACCAAGCATACTTGCTCTTCCCTTGGAGAGTCTCAAAAACAGCCCTCCCCTTGGCTGAGAGGCCGGTCAATCATGGCGGAGGAGGGCTTTTGGTGGGAGAATTTGCCATCTGTTTTCAAAAAGGAAGAGAAGGACAGGGAGAGATATTCAGCCATTTCTGCAAAGGTGTTCCTAAGACCATCAGAAAAATGTGTTTTCTCTTCATGCCTGGCCGAGGGAGATGGTTGACGTTCCTCATTTAGTCCCAATCACCTCCGTCGAGGCCACTGCTCCATGTCAGGGGGGGGCGGTGGAACTGCAGGAGTGGGGAGGCCTCTCTTGAGCCCTTGGTGACTCTTCCTTCCTTCCTTCCGTCCTTTCCACCCGCCTTTCTTTCCTTCTTCTTTTTCTTCCGCCGGCGCTGGCTGCGCTCGCCCCCATGCATCCTGCCCTCTACTCCCGGGCCAACATGATACGCGAGATCACCGCGGCTGTGGGCTTCATTGCCAAGTTCCTGCGCACCAAGGGGCTCATGAACGAGCAGCAGCTGCAGACCTTCAGCCAGAGCCTCCAGGAGCTGCTGGCAGAACACTATAAACACCACTGGTTCCCAGAAAAGCCATGCAAAGGATCATGCTACCGCTGTATCCAGATCAACCATAAAATGGATCCCCTGATTGGATAGGCGGTGCAGCGGATTGGGCTCAGCGGTCAGGAACTGTTCTGTCTCCTTCCAAGTGAACTCACTCTCTGAGTTGACCCCTTCGAGGTCTCCTATCGGATTGGAGAGGACGGCTCAATCTGTGTGCTGTATGAAGCCACGCCAACAGCACCTAGCCAAAGTAGCACCAGCATGCAAATGGTAGACACCAGCCCCTCCAAGAGCTACAACATGACAGTATCAGGTTAAGATGTGTATCCCATGGATGGATCATCTTATAATGAATGGATAAATTTGGTTTTTACTTTGGGTGGGCTCCTCTGGGGATAGATTATGGAATTTAAACCATGTCACAGCTGTGAAGACCTGGCACAATCTAAGAGTGGTAAACGTTATTTTATAGCGGCAGTGCCATAGTTTCGACAGTACCTTTCAGAGATTTAATAGCCTGTGAGTAAAGATGATCATTTTATTTCCAAAAGTGTGAAGTTGTCCCAGGAAGGCTGCAGGTTTCTCCCAGTTGTCTTGCTTAATGTTTTCTTCTTGAAAAAAGCAACAATTCTTTCAGCTGAAATCTATAGCTATAAAATTTATCTCTGCCGTAAAGGTTGCAGAGCAAATTTTCACTATACATTTTTAAAGGAAAAAAATGTTACCATTTTTGGCAGCTCAGTAACAAGACTCGTTCTGAACATGACAGTACTGGAAATTTTATCTGACAAGACTTTTTTCTAGCACTTAACAGTATGTGTAAACTGTTCACATTTAGTGGGCATGAACTGGGAAGAAATGGTCAGATCTCTGTTTGCATATTGGCCTTCAAGGTAGCAAGTGAACAGAATCTGCTATGCCAACAGGCTTGAGAGAGACCATACAAAGACACTGTCTGAACTGTGGTGTGTTTTACCAGCCAGCTATCTGTACATTTGCTAGCTTGTAGTTTTCTAAGATTGAGTAAACCTCTTATTTTTAGAAAGTGGAAATCTGGCTTGTAATTTCCTTCTCTTTTCCACAAACCACCATCTATTTTTGTGAACTTTGTTAGTCATCTTTTTTTTCCTTTTTGGTAAATTTGTACAGTTCATGTATATTGATTGTGGCGAAGTTGTACAGATTTCTATATTTTGGATGAGAAACTTTTCTTCTCTATATAATAAATTGTTTCCTATCTTGGCATTAAAAAAAATGTTTTCTCATAGTCTCTGGCAACCCCTCTGAAACCCCCTTGTGGCCCCCACCCCCAGAGGTCCCAACCCTCAGGTTGAGAAATGCTGCTATACTGTGATATAGTTTGACCCTTAAGAAGACTACAATTCCTGCATTACACCACATTAATGATCTAACACAGCAAACATAGCTTGGAAGATGATGCGCAAAGAGAGATTAGTTCTATTTCTTCCTTCCTTCCATCCAATCCAATACTGTTACTAAAGTTTGAATTCTCCCTGTCGACAGAACTTTACCGCATGGCAGGCTGGCCAGACTGGTAGCTGTGGTACATGATGGTATACCAAAAGGGCAGCAAAGCATAGCGCTGGCGGATGGCTTCCCGAATCAGCGCCTTATTCTCCTCCCCAAAGAGCCATGGCTCCCGGCGGATGGTGTCCACATGGGCATGGGCCCGGAAGAACGGCTGATACGCCCCGGCTTGGTACCAGCGCACCAGCAACTCGGGCTCAGGGTTTTTGAAGAAGCCACCTATGTCAGCTGAATAGGATGACAAAAGATGGAGAGGCGTCCTTTAAAATAACTGTCTTTGAAGGAAAACAACAATTAGGCCAAATCTAACATCATTACAGCCCAGAACCATTATGAAGAAGTGGAGAAGCCACAAAGTTGAATCTTGTCTTTCTAGGGTCTACATCTTTATCTCTGGGGTTCTTCAAGAGGCTGAGCCCATCACACCATCATTTGATGTTTTGTACATGCGTCCTCCCATTCTGAAAAGCTGATCTGCCTCTCCTAAACTGAGACAGATTTTGTAAGAGCTTGAAGATAAAATATATTGCTACATTTAATCGCACCCCATTACTTCCTGTTCTTCCCAACACGGGGACTCCTATCTACAAGAAGTACTCTGAAATTAAATGAAACCTCTGAATTACAAGAGGCTCTCTACTCTTGAGCAACAGCATATTGATTTATTTCTATGAAACCAGACCCAACCCCGCAATGAAAGAACCTGACAGCCCTTACCTCCACAAAAAGAAATACCCACAAGGCTCAAGCTCAGACACATGGGAATTGAGATCTTCAAATGGTCCCATTCTGCTGCATTGTCCCCTGTCCACACAGCCCCTAGAGAAGAAACACGATATATTTATACTTAAAGGTTTCCACTTGACATTAAGTCTGGTCATGTCTGACTCTGGGAGGTAGTGCTCATCTCCATTTCTAGGCCAAAGAGCCAGTGATGTCCGTAGACACCTCCAAGGTCATGTGGCCGGTCTGACTACATTACCTTCCCGCCGGAGTGGTACCTATTGATTTACATGTTTTTGAACTGCTAGGTTGGCAAGAGCTGAGGCTAACAGCGGGAACTCACCCCACTCCCTGGATCTGAACTGCCAACCTTTCAGTAAGCAAGTTCAGCAGCTCAGCGGTTTAACCTGATGCGCCACCAGGGGGGATCTTTATATATATATCTACACACACATGCGTATACACATAAAAAATCTCTTAATCTTTCTCTTTCCTGTGGTTACCCCTCAGATCTGAAAACTCCTTTTTTGCCTTAATCACAGTATTAAGAGCTTGTGTAGGAAAATATTAGTGTCCAGAGCAATAGTGGGGGACCTCTCTTTAAAATTACCAATCTCCTATTCCTTTTACCATTTACTTTGTTATTTCTAGTCTGAAAGACAAATTAGGATTGCATCCTCATGATCCAGAACAAAAGCATGTTTCAATAAGAACATAGGAAGCAATGTTACTGCAAGTCACAGAAATAGTCCATCTAAATCAGTGGTTCCCAACCTGTGACCCGTGGACCACCAGTGGTCTGCAAGAACGAAAAACATGGTCTGTGGCCTTAACATTACTACACTGTTGCCTCGAAACCAGTGTAGGGGAGAGGCTGACTACCCACAAAAGGGGAGAGGCTGACTACCCACAAAAGATTCCTACTACCACATCAGCTCTAAATCATTAAATATGGTTTTCTGTGGGCAAGCAGGTGGGAACTACTGGATGGCATATGTTCTGTATCAAAAACTAGAGCTGATGTGGTCTACCCAATGCAGTTTTCAGAATCAGCACCCCAATAACCACACTGAATCTAAAGTTGATCAAAACTGATTTGTAACCCTTTTGGTACTAATGTTGGACAGTTGTCCTGGTCAAAGTGGTCCGTGGACAAAAAAAGGTTGGGAACCACTGATCTAAATCAATATTGTCAATGCCGTAAATTCAAGCAAAAATCTTTCCAACTCTGTAAATGCCAGGGATTGAAATAAATGCACATACACACAACTAACCATAGCGTTGAGAGCCTGCAAAGAAACCGCGTGTCAATACAAACGGGCGCTCCATGCTGCCAGATCGTTGCACCTGCCCCTGTGCTGTTGCCATTTGCTGTGAGAGGAGGAAAAGAGCGCTAAGTTATATCGAAATCTGAAATTAAAATCAAACCCATCTGTCTGGGAGATAATCCCAAATATCTAAGTCCAGCATCCATGAGGCTTATGCCATGTCTACTTGTCTGAACGCATCTGCCTCTACGTCCCATCTCGTAACTTAAGATCATCCGGGGAGGCCCTGCTCTCGCTCCCGCCAACATTGCAAACGCGGCTGGCGGGGACGAGAGACAGGGCCTCCTTGGCTGTAGCCCCCTGCCTGTGGAATGCGATCGACCCCATCCCTCCTGGCGTTCAGGAAGAAATTAAAATCTTGGTTTTGGGACCAGGCTTTCGGACAATAAACATAAAACAGCACTTTGACTGGAAATGGATTGACAAGACAATACGTATGATACGGTTTTATGGTTCTATCAGTGGGTTTGTGGACTGAGTATTGTTTTAATGACATGATAATTTGCTTGTAATTAACTGCTATTGTTTTAACTCTGTATGTATTTATGGTTGTATACTGTGTTATTGATTGTGGCATCGAATTGCTGCCTTTGTTAGCCGCTCTGAGTCCCCCCCCCCCCCCGGGGGGGGTTGAGAAGTGTTGGGTAGAAATGCTGTAAATAAATAAATAAATAAATAAATACTCCATGGGACCCAGATTCTCTTAGAAAACACAGTTTTCGCACTCACCACATAGAAGGCATAGAGGTTGTGGATATCCCGGTGCTCCCACCCGCCCCAGTGCACAGCGTCCTTGTGCATCGTCACCTCAGGGCCATTAAAGACAGAGGGCTCATTCATATCATTCCAGGTGAAGAGGTTCTCCATGGAGCCCTGAAGACAATGGAAAGGGGGAAACAATTATAGGGCAGAGCAGGGGTGGATAGTCGCCTATGGCGACTTTAAGCTGCTCCTCATAGGGCTTGTTCTTCAGACCCTTGATCATTTTAGTCACCCTCCTCTGGACACATTCCAGCTTGTCAATCTCTCTCTTCAATTGTGGTTCCCAGAATTAGACACAGTATTCCAGGTGTGGTCTGACCAAGGCAGAATAGAGCATGGAGAACATGATTTCCCTGGATCTAGGCACTAGGTTCTTATTTATGCAGGCCAAACTCCTACTGGATTTTCTTGCCACCACATTACATTGTTGGCTCATGTAAAGGTGTGTTTTTCCCCTACCTCATACTGGTCATAGCCAAACATGCTGGACCACCAAGTACGCATCTCTGGATTGGTAAAGTCTGGATAGCCTGCAGAACCTGAATGGGAGGAAACAAAGAAGAGCTTAGGGCAGAATCAATTAAACAGCTGACCACCTCTTGCTGTCAAATAGCAATCTGAAGAAGAATATATATATATACTAGCTGTCCCCTGCCATGCGTTGCTGTGACCCAGTCTGTTGATCTGGCAAATAAAGTAATGAGAAAGTGTTGGTTTCTAATATATGTAATATCTTTCTGCTTGTGGGTAAACAGTATTTCTTGCTGTTTCTTTGTCAGCGTTGATGTGGAGAGTGTCTGGTTTGCCCACCCTGGAACATGGAACATATAGTTGTCCTTCTTGAAGGGTCCCTTTCAAATCTATGATACTATATCTCTGTACATGAATCATATCTATCTATCTATCTATCTATCTATCTATCTATCCTTCCTTCCTATCTATCTATCTATCTATCTATCTATCTTTCAATTGCTCCATTCATCCATCTATCCATTCATCTATTTATCCATTTGTCTCAAGAATCTATTTATCCATGCATCAATCAATCAATCAATCAATCAATCTATCTATCTATCTATCTATCTATCTATCTATCTATCTATCTATCTATGGCTGGATGGCTCTTTGTGAGGAGGACTTTGATTACATTTTCTTGCCCTGATGAAGGGAGCTGGATTGGATGGCCTGAAGTATTTTTTGTTGGTCATGGGGGTTCTGTGTGGGAAGTTTGCCCCGATTCTGTCATTCGTGGGGTTCAGAATGCTCTTTGATTGTAGGTGAACTGTGACTTCCAGTGACTACAACTCCCAAATGTCAAGGTCTATTTCCCCCAAACTCTATCTGTCTTCATATTTGGGTGTATTGAGTGCTTGTGCCAAATTTGGTCCAGATCCATCATTGTTTGAGTCTGCAGTGGTCTCTGGATGTAGGTGAGCTACAACTCCAAAACTCAAGGTCAGTGGCCACCAAACCCTTCCAATATTTTCTGTTAGTCAGGGGATTCCTGTGTGCCAAGTTTGATTCAATTCCATCGTTGGTGGAGTCCAGAATGTTCTTTGATTATAAATCCCAGCAATTACAA
Source organism: Anolis sagrei (assembly GCF_037176765.1). NCBI lineage: Eukaryota > Metazoa > Chordata > Lepidosauria > Squamata > Anolidae > Anolis > Anolis sagrei. The sequence goes on from NC_090032.1 coordinate 12,852,867, forward strand.
CTCCCAAATGACAAAATCATAATTTTTTGAGTGATGGTCACTCCTTGCGTTGTGAGACATTTTGTTGCCAAATGTGGTGTGATTTCGTTGACTGTTCTTTTGTTTTTAAGCCACTCATTATGCTCACAGCATTTTTATTCAAGATTGTTTTGAATCCTGCTCCTGTCCTCTGGAGTATTGGCTATCCCTCCCAATTTGGTGTCGTCTGCAAACTTGCCTTCTAGCCCTGCATCTAAGTCATTAATAAAGATGTTGAACAGGACTGGGCCCAGGATGGAACCCTGCGGCACTCCACTCGTCACTTCTTTCCTAGATGAAGAGGAAGCATTGGTGAGCACCCTCTGGGTTCATCCATTTAAGCAATTATAGATCCACCTCACCGTAGTTTTGCCTAGCCCACATTGGATTAATCTGTTTGCCAGAAGGTCATGGGGGACCTTGTCGAAGGCCTTACTGAAATCCAGGTACGCCACATCCACGGCATTCCCTGCATCTATCCAGCTTGGAACTCTATCGAAAAAAGAGATCAGATTAGTCTGGCATGACTTGTTTTTGATAAATCCATGTTGACTATTAGCGATGACCGTATTTGTTTCTAAGTGTTTGCAGACCACTTCCTTAACAATCTTTTCCAGAATCTTGCCTGGTATTGACGTGAGGCTGACCGGACGGTAGTTGTTTGGGTCATCCTTTTTCCCCTTCTTGAAGATTGGGACCACATTAGCCCTCCTCCAATCTGCGGTAACTTCTCCTGTTCTCCAAGAACTCTCAAAGATGGTTGCCAATGGTTCCGAAATGACTTCCACTAGTTCCTTCAGTACTCTTGGGTGTAGTTGATCTGGCCCTGGGGACTTGAACTCATTTAGAGCAGCCAGGTATTCCTGGACGACTTGTTTCCCAATTTGGGGTTGGATGTCCTCCAATCCCTCATCCACTCCATCTTGCTGAGGTTGAAGATGACCTTCTTTTTGTGAGAAGACCGAGGCAAAGAAGGCATTAAGTAGTTCTGCCTTTTCCCTACCCCCTGTCAGCATTGCCCCATCTTCTCCTCGAAGAGGCCCTATCGCCTCCTTGTTTTTCCTTTTTCTACTGACATAAGAAAAGAAGCCCTTTTTATTGTTTTTAATGTCCCTGGCAAGCCTGAGCTCGTTTTGTGCTTTAGCCTTGCAGACCTTTTCCCTACAGATGTTGGCTATTTGTTTGAATTCTTCTTTGGTGATTTCTCCCTTTTTCCACTTCTTGTGCATGTCTCTTTTGTGTTTTAGTACAGTTAGAAGTTCTTTGGACATCCATTCTGGCTTCTTTGCACTTGACCTATTTTTTCTCTTTGTTGGCACAGTTTGCAATTGTGCCTTGAGTATTTCACTCTTGAGAAATTCCCATCCATCCGTAACTCCTTTATCTTTTAGTATCTGTGTCCACGGAATGCTGCTCAGCGTTTCCTTCATTTTTTGGAAATCGGCTCTCCTAAAGACCAAAATGCGGGTTTGACTTGTCTTAGTTTCGGCCTTCCTTTGTACCTCAAATTGCAGGAGCACATGGTCACTTGCCCCTAGGGATCTGACCACTTCAACCGCATCGATCAGGTCCTCCGCATTTGTTAGGATGAGATCAAGAGTAGCCAACCCCCTTGTTGCCTCTTCTACCTTCTGGACCATGAAATTGTCTGCAAGGCAAGCGAGGAATTTGTGGGACCTTGTACTCTTGGCCGAGTTTGTTTTCCAGCAAATATCGGGATAGTTGAAATCGCCCATGACTACTACATCTCTTCTCTGTGCCTGTTTGATCAACTGTTTGCAGAAGACTTCATCCAGTTCTTCCTCCTGGCTTGGAGGTCTGTAGTAGACGCCTACAACGAGATCTTTTTGAGTCCCAGTTCCCTTGATTCTTATCCAGATGCTTTCAAGCTGGCATAAGGGAAAAGCACAATTAAACCACTCCTGAGAGATGGCCATTCAGCCTCAGTATAATACTACTACTACTATTAATAATAATAATAATAATAATAGAAGAATCCTAGCATAGAAGAGACCTGAAGGGGCCATCCAGACCAGCCCCTTTTGGGAAATGGGAGAAGCACAATCTAAGCACTCCTGAGAGATAGCCAGCCTTAGATTAATAATAATAACAACAATAACAACAACAACAACAGTAATAATAATAGTAGTAGTAGTCCACTTACATCTGGAGAACACTGTGAACCAAAACAAAGATAGTCAAATTTGAACACGGTGGAGATTGGGGAAGACCTTGACATTTGGGAGTTGGGGGGGGGGGGCATGGGCCCTTCGCTCTTTCACCCCACGTAGGACAGAGGGGGAAAGAAGGGAGGGAAAGACAGATGATACGGATGTCCCGGTCTTCAAACACTCTCTGCTTCATTCAGAAAAATGTTGTGCTCGCAGAGCTCAGGCGGTGTTGTATTTCGGTGTCGATGTTGACTTTGGTGGAGAGGTGGCTGCCAAGGTAGCGGAAATGATCAACGTTTTCTAATGTTACACCATTAAGCTGTATCACTGGCATTGGAGAGGGATTGGCTGGTGTCTGCTGGAACAGCACCTTGGTTTTTTCAATGTTCAATGACATTCCGAGCTTCTCGTATGCTTCTGCAAAGGCGTTTAGAGTGGCTTGTAGATCGTCTTCTGAATGCGCTCAGACGACATTGTCATCAGCATACTGGAGTTCTATAACAGATGTTGTTGTAACCTTGGTTTTGGCTTTCAGTCTGCTGAGGTTGAATAGCTTGCCATCTGTCCGATAGATGATTTCCACTTTGGTGGGAAGCTTCCCATCCACAAGGTGAAGTATCATAGCGATGAAGATTGAGAATAAAGTTGGGGAAATAACACATCCCTGTTTGACACCAGATTCCACCTTAAATGGGTCACTTTGGGAGCCATTGCTGTCCAAAACTATTGCCATTACGTCATCATGGAGGAGCCGCAGGATGTTCACAAATTTGTTTGGGCACCCAATTTTTTGGAGGATGGTCCAGAGAGCGCTGCGGTTCACTGTGTCGAATGCCTTTGCAAAGTCGATGAATGCCATATACAGAGGTTGATATTGTTCTCTGCATTTTTCTTGGAGCTGTCGTGGACGTTTGTATATGTTGATGATGTATGATTTTTGGCTGAGAGTCAAACAGAAATTGACAAGTTTGCAGAAGAGTTAAGAAACCTTGGTCCAATACAATATTTTCTTGGTGTGCAGATTATGAGGACTGAACAAGGTTTTATGTTAAGCCAAAAAGGGAAGATTTTGGAAAAGCTAAACATGAAAGAGTGTAAAGGGGTTCAGTCACCCATGATTTTAGGTTTTCCAAACGAAGTGGAAAATGCTGAGCCATTTAAATGAGAAAGCCTTATACAAAAGCATTATTGGTCAATTGTTGTACATATGTAGTTATACCAGAGCAGACACTGCATTTGCTGTGAATTTTCTAAGCAGGTATGCAAGCAACCCAACTATTGCTGCATGGAATTGACTTATGAGAGTGGCAAGATATTTAAAACAAACATAAAATGTTTGTTTGGTATTAAGTCCAGATGATTCACTATCTTTGCAGGTATATGCAGTCAGTGATTTCGGCAACTGTACTGATAGGAATTCGACAACAGGGGTTTTAGTTAAGTTTTCTAATGCTGTAATTGACTGGAAGTCAAAGAAGCAAGGTTATGTAGCTTTAAGTTTCTGTGAGGCTGAGTTTGGTGCACTTAGCTTAGCATATACAGAAGTTTGTGTAACCAAGCAATTATTAAAGGACATACAGATACCTGTTAAAGATCCTACAATAATATATGAGGATAATCAGACATGCATTGCAATGCCAACACAGTACAGAGTGAAACAAAGGAGCAAGCATGTGGATATTAAGTACAGCTGTGTAAGGGATGCAGTGAAAAATGGTGAAATTGATTTGGTATATTGTAATACAGATCTAAATCTGGCTGATTTATTAACAAAGCCACTGAGTGTACAGAAACATCAGGATGTTCTGAATGATTTGGGAATTTTTGAGTGTACCATGTAATCTTGTAAATTTATTGTATTGTGAATTATGTATTGTGTTTTCCTCTACACACAAGGAGGAGTTTTACAGGATGTGCATATGTATGCTAAGTCTTTGCAAGAATCATCTCCTGTGTAGGTATGTGTTGAGGAAGAACACCTGGACAATTAAGCAATTAAGCCTGAGACACTCCCTGCATGGAGTATATCATGAGGAGTATTTAGATCATGAAGACTGTAGTTCATGGAGAGAGATTATGGGACTTCCATGCTGATGATAATTCTACCATGGATTTACTACAGGACTTGCTAAAGTTCTGGACTATTTAGTACAAGACTCCTTGCACCATTGAAGAAGCAGAGCAAGCATGGTTTTAATGCATTGGACTTTGAGTTATTTTCTGCAATGGACTAAGTTTATTTTCAAGACTGGTAATGTTGTAAAGCTGCATATTTATCTCTGACTACTCAAGAGTAAATTTTGTTTTTCCTTTTACTCTGACTCTGTGTGAATCAACAGAGGGCTGGGAAGACTGCTGGGTAGCTTCCGTATAGACTGATAAACTGCAACACCCCATTCTACTGCACGTTGGTATTGCATGTAGTTGTTGTTTATTCTCTTGTCCTTCCTATTCTATTGTCTTCTTCCAATTCCATGCATTGCTTGTTTAAGAATAATGCCTTATCTCTTCTGTTTAACTTCTAGAATTGTGCATTTAATCGGGCATATCCCATTTATCCCTGTATCACTGTAGTAGAAAGAGAATAACCAACATATCCCTCCTATGATCAATCAATTGTTCTCCTCACCTGGCCAGCACCAGCCTTCGTAGTCACTGCCATCCTTTGTCTTGACATAAAAGCCCTGGGAGCGGATCTCGTTGTGGATTCGGTAGCCAGTGTCTACCTTGATGTGTGGGTCCACAATGCTTACCATCTGGGGTGAAGGAAGGACAGATCAAATGAGGTGAGGTAAGTAAAAAAAGCTAGAACACTCAGCTAGAACAATCTCCTTCAAATGAACAAATGGACATCATCTCTGCAACTTTACACAATGTATAACCAGTTATGTGTGAGATAGAGCCTTCGTTGTGCTTCAGAATTGCAGTCAGCATTGAACCAAACCTTATCAAGGTTGTTTGGAGGGCTAGAATTTAGAGTGGCCATACTGGTCAAGACATTCACCTTCCAGAAGTAAATGTCTGCAGGATAGGAATCTGTCCTTACCAAGGTCAGGGCATTTTCTCTCCTGTTCTCAACCTGGTATATATTCGAGTATAAGCCGAGCCCAAATACAAGCCGAGGCACCCAATTTTACCACAGAAAACTGGGAAAATGTATTGATTTGAGTATAAGCCGAAGCTACTGGTAAATTTCAAAATAAAAATAGATACCAATAAAAATACATTAATAGTGGCATCAGTAGGTTCAATGTTTTTGAATCTATATAAATAAAAATGTAATCTATATAAATAAAAATGTAAAACCTCACTACCTCTGAGGATGCTTGCCACAGATGCAGGCGAAACGTCAGGAGAGAATGCCTCTAGACCATGGCCATATAGCCCGAAAAAACCTACAACAACCCAATGTAATGTTTGTTTGTGGGATTAACATAACTCAAAAACCACTGGGTGAATTGACACCAAATTTTGACAGCATACACCTAACAACCGAATGTATGTCCGTTACTCAAAAAAAAATTGATTTTATCTTTTGTGAGTTGTAGTTGCTGGGATTTATAGTTCACCTATTATCAAAGAGCATTCCAAACTCCACCAATGATGGAATTGAACCATATGTGGCACACATGACTCCCATGACCAATAGAAAACACTAGAAGGGTTTGGTGGGCATTGACCTTGGTGGGCATTGACCTACATCCAGAGAACACTGTGGACTCAAACAATGATGGATCTGGACCAAACTTGGCACGAATATTCCATATGCCCAAATATGAACACGGAGTTTGGGGGGAATAAATCTTGACATTTGGGAGTTGTAGTTACTGGGATTTATAGTTCACCTACAATCAAAGACCAATCTGAACCCCACAAATGACAGAATTGGGGCAAATTTCCCACACAGAACCCACATGACCAACAGAAAATACTTAAGGTCATCCAGTCCAACTCTCTTCCCCAGGGCAAGAAAATGTAATCAAAGCCCTCCTAACAAAGTGCCATCCAGTCATAAATATAGATAGATAGATATGATTCACACATACACATAGATTTGAAAGGGACCCCTGAAGAAGGATAATGATATGTTGCATGTTCCAGAGTGGGCAAACCAGACAATCTCCACATCAACACTGACAAAGAAACAAGAAGAAATACTGTTTACCCTCAAACATAAAGAAATTACATATATTAGAAACCATCACTTTCTCATTATTTTATTTTCCAGATCACCAGACTGGGCCACAGCAACGCGTGGCAGGGGACGGCTAGTATTTATATAAAACTGTAATTTAAGATAAGACTGTCCAACTCTGATTAAATCATTATTCTAACCTTCTTCAGTGTAAATGCGCTTATGTATCCTTCCAATAATAATGAAGAGAGTAAAATAATAAATGTAATAAAAATAATAATAGAGTAAAATAATAAATGTAATAATAAATATATAAAAAGAATAATAACAGAGTAAAATAATAAATAACCTTGAGTCGAGTATAAGCCAAGGGGGCCCTTTTCAGCCTTAAAAAGGGGCTGAAAAACGGCTTATACTTGAGTATATATTGTACCTTTCTCCCTTTGGTTGCCAAGCGCTGAAGCATTTCCTGAGGATGGGGGAACTTGTTTGGGTCCCAGGTAAAGTAGCGTTTCCCATCAGCATGTTCAATGTCTAGCCAGATGACATCGTATGGGATGTCGTGCTCATCGAAGCCATTGTCTACAGTATTCACATCCTCCTCATCATTGTAGTTCCAACGGCTCTGGTGATAAGCCAAAGCAAAGAGAGGAGGCAAGGCCTGAGTACCTGAAAGAAAGGGGAAACAACAACACTTAGTTCATGACTTTCAAAAATATTCAGAATCCACAAAACAGTCACAACTTTATCAGTCTGATTCCACTGCCCCAAATACTGTCTCCAATTCCCTCACCAGCCCTTCCCTTACAATCACTTGCCTGTGAGAGATGCGTATTGTCTGAAGACATCGTGGGGCTGTGGTCCGAGCAAGAGGAATGCATCTATGATGCCACTTTCTGACATCCAGCGGATATCAGTCTGCGGGGTCTCCCCGCCACCTTGCATATAGTCGAGCATCTTTCCAAAGAGGGTCTGTGAGAGAAGTTTGGGAAAGATCACATCAGTTCAGACAGGACGCCAAATTAGAAATCTGCATGACACAGTCAGCTTATGACTCATATGTTTCCCTCATCATCACCACCGCAGCTGTTACTGTCTTATGTTCACTTTCATAACAAATAACAAATCAGTAATAAAAGCCCTTTCTGAAACTATCAGGCCTTCTTCTTTGACCATCGGAGTCTGAACACACCATGAATTGGTGGAGAACAAATTAGGGAATCCATCTTTAAATATTTGAAAGGAAGAGGGAGCAGGCTTGTTTTCTGCTGCGCTGGAGACTAGGACACAATGGACCAATGGTTTAAATTACAGGAAAGAAGATTCCACCTGAACTTTAGGAAAAACAACAATGGAATTCTCTCCCACAGAGTGGAGTGGAAGCTCCTTCTTTGGAACCCTTTAAACAGAGGCTGGATGGCCATCTGTCGAGAAAACTTTTGACTGTGCCTTCCTGCCTGGCAGTATAGGGCTAGACTGGATGGCACCTGGGGTATCTTCCAACTTTAGGATTCTGCATTCAAAAAGCCAGCAGTGTTTGCACGTTGGTTATGTAGGAAGACACTCTCCTTCCATTCCTGGCAGAGCTGGAATAGAACAATCAGTTCCTCACTGGCCAGCCTCTTCAATTACCTGCATAGAATTCCTGGCAACCAAGTGAGTAAACTTTTGGAATTCGCTGCCTAAGGAGATCAGGCAAGCCCCCACTCTAGCTGGTTTTAAGAAAGACCTAAAAAGCTGGCCCTTCCGTTGTGCTTCTGGAGAATGACCATTCAACCCATCTGGTTGTCTTAGCTTACAGCTGCCCTCAGAATAAAGCATCTCTCCCCCCGCCCCCTAAAATGGCTAAATCCCATGGTTCCTCCCTGTTGGGCCCCTTTCCTACAAATACACTTTTATCCCTATCTCACCCAGGGTTTTAACTTTTTAAACATTTTACCTCACACATTTGGCCCGCCCTCCGTGTCTGGTTTTAATATGCTGTTTTATATTGTTGATTTTGTTATTTTATATTTTGTTATGATGTATTTTGTTACTGTGTGTTTATTATGTTGTATTATTTTGGGCTTGGCCTCATGTTAGCTGCACCGAGTCCCCTTTGGGGAGATGGTAGCGGGTTATAAATTAAGTGTATTATTAAACATAAAGATGGCTCACTTTGTCGGGGCTCATTTTAAAGACATTACATCTCTACATGTCAGAATAACAGTACCTTGCCGGCTGTGTTGGAGGTGATGTCCACCCAGGTCTCAGCCGCATTGAGCCAAAAAATCCCCAGCGTACGTCGAGCATTGTGAGCCAGAAGGACAGGGACAGAGCCATAGAGGGCCATTGGGTTGTAGAGCTCATACTGAAACACATCCAAGTTATAGAGGCGGTATGGGTCCCCTCCCCTGTCAAGGATTTTGGTGGTTAGAACAAAGCACACAAGAACCCATTGAGATGCTAACATTCCAATACATGAGGGATCAAATGCTCTTATGATATTTCTGTGGGATCAAAAACCATACAAATCATGCACCCAAATCCCAATGGTAGACACGTATATGTATGTATGTATGTGTGTATGTTTATGTATATTACTAGCTGTACCCACCACGTGTTGCTGTGGCCAACCTTCCCCCTTTCTCTCCTTCTTTCCCTCCTTCCTTCACTCCCTCTTTCCTTCCTTCCTTCCCATCTTTCCTTCTCTTCATCCTTCCTTCTCTATCTCTTTCCTTGCTTCCCCCTTTTTCTTTCTCTTCTGTCTCTCTTTTCTTCCTTCTCTCTTTCCTTCCCTCCCTCTTTCTCTACATCTTCCCCCTTCTTTCGCTCCCTCTTTCCTTCCTTCTTTCCCTTTTTTCTTTCCTTCTCTCCTTCCTTCTCTAACTTTCCTTCCTTCCCCCTTCTTTTTCCCTCCCCTTTTCTCTCCTTTCTTCCTTTTCTACCTCTTTCCTTCATTCTCTCTTTGCTTCCATGCTTCCTTCTCCCTTTCCTTCTTTCCCTCCCTCTTTCTTTTCTTTCTTTCTTTTTCTCCCCTTCCCTCCCTCTTTCTTCCTTTTTCTGTATTGTCATGTAACTTTTCGTCATTTAGCTTTTTGGGGCTTTTAAGTCCTTTCTGCTGTGTTTTTCAATGTTTTTATGAGTGAAGGACATACATTGGGTTTTTAGGTGTCTTGTGTCCAAATTTGGTGTCAATTCCCCCTGTGGTTTTTGAGTTCTCTTAATCCCAAAAACGAACATTACATTTTTATTTATATATACATACACATCTTAAAACTCCAACTACAGTAGAGTCTTGCTTATTCAACCTTCGCCCATCCAACATTCTGTATTATCCAACAGAGTCTGCCTCTCACTCAGATCCACAGCTGTCTCAATACATTGCAATATTTTGGTGCTAAATTCATAAATACAGTAATTGCTACATAATGATACCAGGTATTAAACTGCTGTTTCTGTCAATTTGTTGTAAAACATGATGTTTTGGTGCTTAGTTTGTAAAATCATAACACAATTTGACATTTAATAGGCTTTTCCTTAATCCAACATTTTCACTTATCCAACATTCTGCCGGCTCTGTTTATATTGGATAACCTGTACTGTACTTGGAATCAATCTTGAAAACCCAACATGTAACCAGGGGTCCTCAAGCTTACTCAGTTGTTCGCAGTCGGAGGTTGTCTGCGTGTTCTGGGATCCCATACACGTTCTCCATACCTGGGAGTGAGAAATCTAGCCCCACGGATGTTGGTCCTGTAAAATGAAAAATATACAGAAGGGGTCTGGGAAGAATCATGTCCCTATCTCAGCCACCCATTTAGACCATTTTGGATTTTGTCATAAATTGGGTTTCTGAATTCCAGATAAAGTCATGCTGACAGAACTTACCATTAGGTTTGCTGTCTGTGTGAGTCTTGAATGTTTCTTCCCAAAGCCCTGGCTCCTCTTCAGCCTCCTCTGCTCCTCTTGATGTTTCCTCATTCTGTAAGAAATAAAAAATGGTTAAGCTGATCCCTTATTTCAGAAATGGAAGGGGAAAATTCTTATTAAGAGCAACTTTAATTACACAGGCCAACAAAAGATAGTTCAAAAGCATCTATCTTCCTTTGCTCAGCCTTCTTTATGGCCCAGCTCTCGTATACACAGGTTACTACGGGGAATACCATTTGGCGACTGGTAGATGGTATAGATCTCAAAGCTAGAGTTGGCAGGAGAAAAAAGGTGGCATTTTTAGAATCAGCAGTTCAAATATACTCAGAGAGGTCCAACATCTGAGCCACCAAAATATGTGTTGGCCAGTGTTATTTATGCAATAACTGTAGCACACTATAATGAAGCTCTAATCTTTGCCTGCCATTTGGGCCCTTGATCTCTTAATACAGGAAATCTATGAAGAATGATTAACTGTGGACTATGTTAGATGGAGAGCAGAACCTGATAAGGCAGCAAGTGGAAACAAATGTGGACCAAGAGAGCCCAGACAAAAAACAGTTTATAGTACAGTCAGGTTGTGCAGCTCTTTCATTTTTCCCCCAGTGTGTTTGTTGTTGATTCATTCAGACACTTCTGACTCTTTGTGACCTTCTGGACAGCCCATGCCAGAGCTCCCAGTCTGTGGTTTCTACCCCCAGCTCCTTCAAGGTCAAGCCAGTCACTTCAAGAATAACATCCATCCATCTTGCCCTTGGTCAGCCCCTCTTCCTATTTCCTTCCCTTTTCAACAGCAACATTATTTTCTCTAAGCTTTCCTGTCTTCTCATGATGTGGCTAAAGTACTTCATGTTTGCCTCTAATATCATTCCCTCCAGTGAGCAGTCGGGCTTTATTTCCTGGAGTATGGTCTGGTTGGATCTTTTTGCAGGAGTTTTTTCAGTGTACAGTTTGAGAAATCAAACCAAGGATCTAAGCATCTCCTTTCTCACCCAACAACCGTTTTCTCAACATGGGAAACCCTGATTCTTTGCCATTCACCTGATTACTGTTCTCTGCAGACTCCTGCTCTGTGGACAAAGATGCATCCAGGCTCTCGACATCCCCCTCCTCTTGTGCTGCTGGCTCCTTTGGTGACTCTCTGGAAGAAAAAGGTGGTTTCAAATCTCCTCCTTTGGCAGACCCAAACAAAAGGGATCTAATTTCACACCCTCCCGCTCCTTGACACAAAGAAAGTGTTTGCACCCATTAGTCACTACGAGCAGCACACAAGGTCACAGCCCAGCCAGTTAGCAAGGAGAGGAAAAGTGAGGGGAGTAGCTATAGAGCTATTCAGCAAAGGATAACACAAGAACAAGCTCCGGTGTCCACCCTACTTTCCTGTTGGGCTCTTCAGATTGGTCCTTTAGTCCAGAAAATCATTTTCCTACATATAATTAATGTACATGAAAGAGGAAGTGGGTGCCCAAGTTCTGCTTGTGTTTAGCTAAATAAGCACATGAAATGTGTAACGACACAGGTGTTGCTAGACTCAAAGTCCTACTTGTTACCTAGGATAGATGTGAGTAAAAATACAACAACTGAAGGTTCACAGACCTTTGATCAAAAAGTAAAGGAAACTATCCAAATGTATATTCTGATATGAAAAGGGCAGCTTCTAGCTTCCACGGGATATAGTGGCTCAAACTATCCAAAGTTTCCCAAAGTTCTTCTCCCTCGACCCAATTAATAAAATGATTTCTGAGCATTCATTTGGAACATTTAAAAAGGAATCTGTGGATATCCCAAAACTCATTTCTTTTCTGATAATTCAGGAAGACACATTATCAATTTATAGCATGAAAGAACCAAATAACTTTACCCAACTGAATGCCCTCCAAATATATTTGACTAGGCACCCATCACTGCCAATGCTCACGAGATGACTGTAAACCAAAAGACTGAAGCAGTACTGGAAAGATTTACCGCATAATCATAGAATCATAGAGTTGGAAGAGATCTTGTGGGACATTCAATCCAACCCCCAGCAAAGAAGCAGGAAAATCTCATTCAAAACACCCGACAGATGGCCATCCAGCCTCTGTTTAAAAGCCTCCAAAGGAGGAGCCTCCACCACAATCTGGAGCAGAAAGTTCCACTGCTGAACAGCTCTCTCACACAGTTAGGAAGTTTTTCTGCAAGTTCAGATGGAATCTCCTTTCCTGTAGTTTGAAGCTATTGCTCCATTGCGTCTTAGTCTCCAGAGCAGCAGAAAAGCTTCCTCCTTCCTATGACTTCCCCTCACATATTTATACATGACCATTACCGTGTCTCCTCTCAGCTTTCTCAACCGCAGGCTCTTTAAGCCCCTCCTCATAAGGCTAGTTCTCCAGACCTTTGATCCTTTGAGTCGCCCTCCTCTGGACACATTCCAGGTATGGTTGGACCAAGGCAGAATAGAGGGGTAGCATGGACTTCCCTGGATCTAGACACTAGACTCCTCTTGATGCAGGTCAAAATACCATTGGCTTTTTAAGCTGTTGCATGACATTGTTGGCTCATGTTCACCTTCCTGTCCACGAGGACCCCAAAATCTTTTTCACATGTCCTGCTGTCGAGCCAGGAATTGTCCCCCTTTCTGTATCTTTGCATTTCCTTTTTTTCTGCATAAGTGGTCTGTCTTGCACTTGTCCCTGTGGAACTTAGTTTTGGCCAATGATCTCTCTAATCTGTGAAGATCATTTTGAATTCTGCTCCTGTCTTCTGGACTATTGGCTCTTCCTCCCAATTTGGTGTTGTCTGCAAACTTGATGATCATGTCATCTTACCCTACATCTAAGTCATTAACAAAGTTGTTGAACGGAACCAGGTCCAGGACAGAACCCTGCTGATGCCACTCCACTTGTCACTGCTTTCCAGGATGAAGAGGAAGCATTGGAGAGAATCACCCTCTGGGTTCATTCACTTAACCAATTACAGATCCACCTAACCGTAGTTTTGCCTAGCCCACATTTGACTAATCCAAGCTTGAAGTTTCAGTTTCTAATATCTTTTACAAGCCAGGAAGCAAAAACATTCTATTTTGCGTAGGCTAAAAGTTTTGGGAACAAGAAGGGCCCTTACATTCAGGTAATATACTAAGTTTCAAACTTGTTTAATATGTAGCCCCTCAAATAAAAGGGAAAGCCAAGAGGATGAAAAGGGTAAACCAAGAAAACCAAGCCACCAGCATATCCTTGCCGTATCTATCCATCCATCAGAAAACCATTCATTTGGTGCTCACAACACTAAATTGGCACTGTCCCCAAATGAAATAGGCAACAGATGAACCCATGTTTCTGCAAGGAAAAAAGCATTAGACAGAATAAGAGGTGGAACCGCTTGTGAAATGTGTATGCTTTGATTTGAAAGACAAAATATGGGCATATTACTCTCTATCCTCTTTTTATTTCGGTTTTTCTCAAGGGCAGAAGAAAACAGATCAGAAAAGTGTAACTTATATCCCAAGCTACATATATGGGGAGGGCAGAGCCACTGTCTAGGCAGCAGAGGGAAGGGGGTTTGAGAAACGGTAGCAGAAGCTGCAGATTTACCTAGAGAAAAGATTCTTGACGCTATCCCAAATGCTAACGACCGTGCTACTAACTTTTTCCGAGAAACTGAGGGGGCCGAGCAGGAGGGGGAGGCACGAACCAACAAAAACAGAAAACACAATGAGAGTCAGTGCATGGAATCTCAGATGGCACAGCCCCTACTTTGGCCCTGCTCCAACCTAGCTTTGTGAGGACAATGGGAAGCAAGTTAGGAACGAAGGGACGGATGGGTGAACTAGCATCTCCCATATACAAAAAGCCTGTTGCTTTTCCTACACCAGACTCCACAAATCTGGTGCCTTTCCACATATGTTGGACCACAAGCCATATTATCTAGGCAGCCTGACTGTTGGCTGGTTGATCGTGGTTGTACTCCAACACAACTGAAAGGCATCAGATGGGGGAATCTGGTCTATCTTTTTCGAAACCTTATTTTGTGCCCCCAAATAGGAAAAAAAATTGTCATCTATATTAGCTTTCAAAAATACACTGAAATGGACTATGATGATGATGTAATAATAATAATAATAATAATGCTTTATTTCTAACCCATCCTCTCTTCCCAAGGGGACTCAGGGTGGCTTCCATGACGACTTATTGGTGAGAGACTGAGACTAAAAGAGGCCCCTTTCAGAAAAGATATCCCTTCTAGGGTTCAACGAATGATGCCTCCAAATAAAACAGGCAGATTGTCATAGCCAAAAGCTTTCAGTTCCATAGAGCATTATTTATTATTATTTACTGTATTTATATACCACCTTTCTCACCCATGGGGGGACTCAAGGCAGTTTATAACATATTAATGGCAAAACTTCAATGCCAACATACAGTAACACAAAGAAATCATAATAACTAATTGCTGCATATAACTTTGACTTAAAATAATTAAAACCATTAAGCATAAGACATAAACAAAATTTAAACATTCAGACAAAGCATTAAAATCATCCTAGTATAAATATTGAAATCACATTTTAAAAAACTGTAAGCATATAAGGAATCTTGATGTGCAACATTGGTACCGCTCATCGTGACAGTCTCTCCCAGGATTAAAAGAAGGACTGGAACAAAAAGAAAATATAACCCTCACCTCCCAAAAATTACTAATCTCACTTTAGGTATCCAGTGGCTTTCTCTGCAGAAATGACAAGGCTGGCTCATAAAAAAGAGAAAAGAAACTGAGGCGAATTGAAACTAGCACCCCGCTCTCTGCCTTTATTTCACCAAGTCAACAATTTAAATATTTGAAATCCATAATCACCAACCCAAACAGTCCCATCCTTTCTCAACAAACAGTCCCACCCTTTCTCAGCAGGCTCCCATCTGGTTTCGTTGCAGTCTTCTCTCCTAGGAGATCCCATTCATTCTGCTGAAGGAAATCAGCATCTGGGAATTCTAAGACCCGCCGCAAACTAGGTTCCTGCGGGAGAAAACCTTGCCAGCACGTCCCTGATGTCATGAGACTCCGCCTCTCGCCCCGCCCCTTTCTCCGCCCCTTTCTCCGTGCCAGCGTGGTTTTCCTTTGCTAGGGCAGCATTGCCAGCGTACTCTCTCAGTTGGCAGAATTCAACTGAGAGAAAATGCGGTCAATGCTGCCCTAGCAAAGGAAAAATCACGCTGGCAAAGAGAAAGGGGCGGGGAGAGAGGCGCAGGCTCATGACGTCAGGGACGTGCTGGCAAGGTTTTCTCCTGCAGGAACCTAGTTTGCGGCGGCTCTAAGCAGGAAGAGAGGACACTGGATTGCCCCAGTACTCACGAGTCCTTCCTCTGGCGCAGATGCTCAAAGACCAGAAGCCCCCGGGAGTTGACACTCAGCACCAGCTCCCGGCCCTCCAGCAAATCCATGCGGAACGGTTTAGCCGTCAGGATGAGCTTGTGGCTCTCATCTCCCAGGGACAACTCCACACTCTCATCGTCACGACCTGTCACAGATAATCTTGGGGATGAGAAAAGGGTACCGGGAGAGGGGGAGGGGGAGAGAGAAGGGGGGAGAGAGAGGGGGAGAGAGAAGAACGCCATGGCTGAAATCAGTAGGCAGTAAACACACTTCTAGAGAGGTGGGATATAGGATAGAGAGGGAGGGGTCAGGCTCATTGCAACATTCTAATTCAGTGAGGATCAAGGATCCCAACAGGAGACATTTCAGGGTCAGACGTCATCTATGCCTCCTCCTAAGGTTTCATATGTCCTCTGACTTTTCCTTCACTTGCTAAACTAACTACATAAGTAACTAACATAAGATTGAGAACTAGGCTGAGATTGTCAGAAGCTGGAGCCCAGTACCATATAGAGAGCCAAAGATGTCCAGCTTTGGCTAAAGCATTTGAGATTTCTCAGTTAGGACAGCTGAGGGAAAACATGAGAGGTTTCCACAAGAATTATGTCACAGAGGAGAGGTTCCTCCTCACCTCTTTCTTTGTACCATTAGAACTTGGAACTGAGCATTTGAAGAATTTTTCTCAATCAGTCCAATTGTTCTTTTAATTAATGCCCTTTCCCAGATCCTCTACCGCTGCTGCCTAACACCTTCACTTTAGGAGCAGACAGCCTCTGAATATAATATTAGCTTATTATAGTACATTTTAAGTCTGTCCTTCCTCCAGTATAAGGAGGCCACTAAGAGACGTATCATTCTCCAGGAATTTCTCTGAAAGCTCTCCTAAAGCAAACTAAAAATGGCATGACGCTTTAGGGCAATTCCATAAATTCAGTACACAAAATACTCCCTTTTGAAACATTTACCATTTACTTGGATGCAGCTGTGCTTTAATGTTATACGACAGAGAATTTTAAAAACAAAAGGGTCTTACCAAACTCCCGCCCCCAACACAACCCACACAATGATGGCTGCTGCGTTGGGCTATGCAGCCTTCCTTCCATATACCTTGAGGTAGGTGGGTCCTGGATTAACACATCGGGTACCTCATAGCGAGGTTTGAGTGGATTCAGCTCATTGATCCGGATCCGGGTGATATTCCCTTTCAAGCCATAGAGCTCAAGGAGGAGAGGAACCTGGAAGGGGAGACGACGGTCAAGATAGTTTGTAGTCCTTCAAATGCTACACCCCTTGTTGTCAATTGGACTGGCTGAAGCTGATGGAAGTTTCGTGTGGGATTTTCCTTTCAAGGAAAGTTTATGCAGACTCCCTTTCTATTCCCCTTCAGTCAGAAGATTAAAAAAAAGACTTGGGCAGAAACTGTTGCTTTCGGTTAGGATCTTGGTAATTAAGATGAATGTTCTACCAAATATGTTCTTTTAACTTCAATCTTTCCTAATCACACAGATGACATTCCATTTAAAACAATGGCAAAAAGACCTGTCATCTTTTATTTGGCAAGGAAAGAGATTCAGGGTCAAATTCAAGACTCTGCAAAATGATAAGAAAGGAAAAATTAGATGACACTGAATAACAATGACTACTACAACTAGGGGACTCCAGTTTTAAATGTGGTGTACATGCTTACTTTGATACGATGAAATAAAAGCAGACTCAAGTTTTAACAGCCACTTCATAAAGGCACCACTACTGTTAGTTTGGAATAGATATCAGAACAGACCTCAAACAAAAATGACAATACAACAACAAAAAGGTGCTAGTATTAATTTTGTTACCAGTGTTTTTAACTGTCTTAAACTTGTTCTATGTTTTAATTATGGTTTTCTTTCGTTGACTAGTATTAGTTATTTTGAGGATCGATCTGTGTCCAAAAAGCGAGATATAAATTTAAAAAGTCTCTTTTAATTTACCTTGTTAACTTCATTGATCAGCTGGATTTTCATAGAATCTTGGCTGAGCTGCAGTGATTCCAGCAAAGCCCTGTAAGGGGAACTCCTGGCCTTCATGTTCCTCTGGCGCCTAAAGGGCAAGGATAATTAGTTACCACAGTTGCATCTACACTGCTGTCTTACCTCAGCTTAAGAGAACAACAGACTACTCCCAAACATCATAACTGAAAGCAATTTACATCCTGACTTCATCCAGTCTGGAAGTTTACAAAATACAGCTAAAAAGTATACTTCAGCCACAAGTAGAAAAGATGACATTTACCACTTTAGAAAAGATGACATTTACCTAAATTCTTCCTCACTATCCCAAAAATGTGAATTGTGATAGAGAAATTAATCTCAACCTGTTTTCCTGTTTTCAGGAGATCCATGACTTACTTGCAAAAGCCACTCTGATCACAGGTCTTGAAATTGCTTCTGTCCACAGCAGAGATGACTGCTAGGAAAAGAGTGAACCAAACAACGGCTGCCATCCTAAGCAAAGTGGAACATAAAACGTTGCAGACAACATATGAGTTCATGGATCTTGTTTCCACATGATGTGTCAAAGGCTGCTGAGCTTTTTGAAAACACAAGTCCTGTGTAGTAGCTCAAGACTTGGTGGTGCCCTTCCAGAACACGTAAGACCCCATCTATATACTGCCACATAATGCAGTTTCATAATACAGTTCAATTGCATTGAACTGCATTATATAGTAGTGTAAATGGAGCCTTAGTCTCACAGCTAGAGCAATACTAAGCTGGGTAGAAATCAGAACTCTACATGCTTTGGGTCTTTTCAAACCTTATCTAAACATGGGACTTCAGCAAGGAAAACATGCACTTAACTACTGGTATGTCTCTTTCCTAAGTTGTGGTAGTTGATCAACAAGAATTTACATTTCCCTATGATCTAACATCTGGAGCCCTCGGTGGCACAGTGAGTTAAACCCTTGTGCCGGCAGGACTGAAGACCAACAGGTCGCAGGTTCAAATCCGGGGAGAGCGTGGATGAGCTCCCTCTGTCATGTGGGGACATGAGAGAAGTCTCCCACAAGGATGGTAAAACATCAAAAACCTCCTGGTGTCCCTTGGGCAACGTCCTTGCAGACAGCCAATTTTCTCACACCTGACACACACACACACAAACAGCTGAAAGCGGAACTGCCCATTCTACACAAGACAATTTTTTTATATAGGGCAAATTGCAGGGTTTGTATATGTAGACTATTCAAGTTTAGAAATCTTCCACAGGATTTGGAAACTTTAATTCTTTAGACCACAAGTTTGAGTGGCAAAAATGTTTTCCAAAGTAACATTTTTAGCATGTAAATGACTTGCTAAGCAAAGAGCAAAGAGTAGACATTAACTATCAGAGCAAAGGTTATTTCCAAATGTGCCTATGCTGAAACCAGGTATCTAAGAAATGTAGCAGGACCAGCGCAGCAATGGCATGGACAATTCAAAATAGTCAATTTCAATGGCATGCATTAAAACTTTCCTTTGCATCCTAAGCATTTCAAAACATAAACTATAAGTTCTCTAATACACCTTCACTCTTCTATATTTCTTTCTTACCTCTTTTTGTCCCTTTCCCTTTCCTTCTCTTTCTTTCATCCCCTCCCCTTATACCTTTTTCTCTTCCTTCTTTTTTTTGTCCTTCCTTCTTTTTTCCACTTTTTTTCCAATTTAGGAAGGTGCTAAAACCTGGTTTTTAAAGCAAGCCTCCAATAATGGCTAGGATATTATTTAACAATTTGACAGGATTGGAAAGAGGGAGCAGGATATAAATAAAATGTATTTATTCTCTTTCTTTCCTCCCCTTACACTTTTCCCCTTTTTCTCTTCCTCCTTCTTTCTTCCTTCTCATTTCCTTCTTTTCCATTTTTTCTCTTTCTTTCCATCTTTCCTTCGTTCCTCATGTCATCAGCAACAGCCAATCTGTTTTGAGAACTTTCTTTCTCTCACCTCTTGACCCAAAAAGGGGTGGTTCTCTTAGTTCAAACCTTCTACTATTTAAAGTTGGATCATGAAGTTTGCCAAATTTGGTCCAGATCCATCAAGCCACTGAGCATTGTAGTACAAACCAACAGACAAACATACATACATCTATATGATCAGATCAACATGCACCCAACCATAATATGAAATCTAAAGCAATTCAAATTCTTTGGCTTCTATGAATCACATCTTTTATTTTCAGACAAAAACATTAATAGCACCCTTGAATATATAACACTATTTTAATAATAATAATAATAAAAACCTTATTTATAGACCACCCTACCTCCTCGAAGGGAATCAGAGGGTTCCAACAAATATGGCAAACATTCAATGCCCACCCCCCAAAAAGCCATACAAATAGTCTACACCAGGACAAAACACATTAGACAATAGAAAACAGAACTATAAATTAATTAAAAAATAGCAAAAAAAAGAAATAAAATAAAAATAAAGTAAATAAATCATAAAATACAAAAAACCCTGATAAATAACACAAAAAATAATAAATAAAACTGAATACATTGAATACACCAGGAGAGGTTCAACAATAGCAATGGCCAGGAGTGCTAAAAATGAACAGTAATGTAGACAGCTTCGAGTCTCCTTGTGGAAAGAAAAAGCAGTGTATAAATAAATTTAATAATAATAGAAAAATGAACGCTCAACAGGTAAAAATGGAAAGTGGTCAGTGTTGAGCTTTTTAGTGATCGCAGAACACAGTGAACTAGATTTCAAAATAGCAGGTCAACTATGTGTATGTCTACACTAGGCATGGGCAAACTTCAGCCCTCTGGGGGTTTTAAACTTCAACTCCTGCAATTCCTAGCAGCCTACCGGCTATTAGAAATTGTGGGAGTTGAAGTCCAAAGCCCCTGGAGGGCCGAAGTTTGCCCATCCTGGTCAACACTGTGGAAATAATGCAGTTCGACACCGTTTTAACTGTGCTATGGATTACAGACGTAGTTTTACAAGCTCTTTTGCCTTCTCTGTTGAAGTCTGCTCGTGTCTCAATAAACTATAATTTCCAGGATTCCGTAGCATTGAGGCACTGCAATTAAATTGATTTAATTCTGGATTAATTTGGCAGTAAAGAGATGCATTCCATGACTTTATGGAGGTGGGGATAGTCACAGGTCTGCAGTCTGGGTGTCCTCCTGGACTCATCACTTACACCTGAAGCTCAGTCGTCGGCTGGGAAGGCCTTCGCACAATTAAGACTCGTGCGCCAGCTGCAACCGTACCTCGTGAAGTCAGATCTGGCCAGGGTGATCCATGCCTTAGTCACCTCCAGATTGGATTACTGTAATGCACTGTACGTGGGGCTGCCCTTGAAAATGGCCTGGAAATTTCAATTGGTACAACGGGCAGCAGCCAGGTTACTAACTGGTGCTTCTTACAGACAGCGGTCAACCCTCCTGTTTAAGGAGCTCCACTGGCTGCTGTTCATTTTCCGGTCCCAATTCAAGGTGCAGGTTCTTAACTAGAAAGCCCTGAACCGTTTGGGATCCGCCCAACTGCGTGACCGCATTTCTGTGTATGAACCCACACAATCTCTTCACTCATCTGGAGGGACCCTACTCGTGCTCCTGCCTCCTTTGCAGGCGTGATTGGTGGGGATGAGGGAGAGGGCCTTCTCGGTGATGGCCCCCGTGACTCTGGAACTCACTTCCCAAGGACATCAGACATGCCCCAACGCTGGCAGTCTTTAGGAGCCTGAAAACGTGGCTGTTCCAGTGTGTCTTCCCAGAATATGGAATTTGTCCTCAAAATGCACTTTACCATTGATTTAGGATTGCCTGCGTGCCCTCATCTTTCTTTGAAAACCCTATCCCAGTTATATCCTACCTTGTTCATGCTCAGCATTATTTTTTAAATTTTAAATTATTACATTTGGCCCGGCCATAGGTTTTTAAATGCTTGTGTGTTGTTATTGTTTATTTTTTGTTTATGAGATTTATATTAACTGTTTTGTATTGATTATTGTTATTGCTTTTGTTTATTGATGTACTGTGGGCTCGGCCTCATGTAAGCCGCACCGAGTTCCTTGGGGAGATGGTAGCGGGGTATAAATAAAGTTTTATTATTATTATTATTATTATTATTATTATAAGATAGTAAGACAAGAAAGCAAACCAAAAGCCTGACTTAGGAAAAGTAAGCAGCATTATTTGGGTAAAGCGATTACAGAAACGTGAGAGGAGAGGAGCCAAGGAGCCATGTTTACAGGAGCCAAGTCCAACTTCCCCAGGGAAAGAGGGACATATTCATTCATTTCTTGCTCTGCTCACGAACTTGGCAGGGCCGGAAGTGACGTGGGCACATCGAGGGAAGGCCCAGGCAGGCACCTGTGGGAAGGCAGAGGGCCAGCGGAGGGGGAAACGGCGAGGGCAGCAAGCGGACAACATTGGGAGGTACTGTCCCAGATATTTGGTGGTGACTCCCGGCCTTTGGTTAAACGAGAGCCTCGCCCGAACACTTCCTTCGCCCGCAAACCTCCCCGGTCAGCTTCGCCTTACCTCCTCAGAGCTGCCGCCGGCGCCATCTTGGATCTCGATTGGCCACGCCCCACCGCGAGCCTCGACCGAGGGATCTCATTGGCTCGTGCTGAAGAAGCCCCGCCCACCGCTCCTCGCGCCCGAGGAAGGAGGGACACAAACGCTGCGCTTGCGATTGGTTGGAAGAGGTGATGTGCATGCGCTGTAGGATCCTAGCCTTGGAAGAGGTCTACAGGGATATCCCTTCTTTAAAAAACCCCCTTCTTTAAAAAACTCTTGCTTAAAAACTCCCATCACCATCATTGTCATCATCATCAAATATTATTACAGAATCCTAGACTTGGAAGAGACCAAAGGGCAAAGCCCTCCCAATAGATGGACATCCAGCCTGTACTTAAAAACTTCTCCAAAACTTCCAGAGGAGATTCCATCATCATCATCATCAAAGATTATTATTATAGAATCCTAGAGTTGCACAACAGCCATCCAGTCCAACACCCTTCTGCCTAGTAGGTAGGCACAATCAAAGCCCTCCCAGAAGATGGCCATCCAGCCTCTGCTTAAAAATCTCAAGAAGAGACTCAATTGGACTCCGAGGCACCATATAGACAGCTCTTACCATCAGTTCTTCCTAATATTTAGATGAAATCTCTAGTGTCCAGAGAAGCAGAAAACAAGCTTAGCCCCTTTCCTCAATGTGACATTATTTATTTATTTACTTACTTCATTTATATACCGCTTTTCTCAGCCCCTGGGCAACTCAAAGTAGCAAAATTCAATGCTCCACATCATAAAAACAGTTAAAAACAATTAAAATAATAATAAACAGTTAAACATCAATATAACATGTCAATATGACATCCTTTCAAATATTTCAATCTCCTTCTCTTGCAGCTAGGGCAAACTGGATGGCCATCTGTCAGGAGTGCTTTCACTGTGTCTTTCTGCCTGGCCGAATAGGGTTGGACTGGATGGCCCTAGAGGTCTCTTCCAACCCTAATAGTCTGTGCCTTTTAATGATACAGCCAAAGTGTGACAATTTCTGTTATCTTAGGTTCTGGGAAGATTTCTTTATTCAGCCATCATCCAGTTGAAGTGCTTTTCAGTGAAGACTGAAGTGACATAAACATGACTGGCAGAAGACCTCTGTGTAATAATCCCCAATAGGCCTGTTTCAAATATTCCTTTCCTGAGCAAGATTTCAGAATGTGTGCTTTTATTTAATACTAGATTGGGTCCCCGGCGCTGCCTGGGCTATTTAAAAAAAGTCAATTTTTAATTGTACAAAATTCATAAAGTTGTGGGTGAACTACAACTCACATCATGCATGGTTAACCCCAAAAAACTCAATTAGTACTTAGTTTATGTTGGGCAAGTTTGCTTTAGACTCATCACCAGTGGGGTTCAGTGTGCTCTCTGGCTGTAGGGTAAACTACAACTCCCACTATGGTGAGTCAATCTCCTCAAACTCCTCCAGTAGGTTGAATTAATCATCGGTGGAGGTCACCATTTCTCTGGCTGTGGGTGACCTACAACTCCCAGAAAGGAAGGTCAGTTCTCCCAAACCCCTCCAGTAATTACATTTCAGCATATCAGGTATGTGTGCCAAGTTTGGTCCAGGTTCATCAGTGTTTGGGTTCACAGTGCTCTCTGAATGTAACTGAACTACAATTCCACCAAATCAAGGTGAATTTTCCCCAAAAACCTCCAGTATTTTTTGCTGGTCATGGGGGTTTTGTGTGCCAAGTTTGGTCAAATTCCATCTTTAGTGGGGTTTAGAGTGTTCATTGATTTGCAGGTGAACTGTAAATCTCAGTACCTACAACTCCTACAATTCATGGTGAATTTTCCCCAAACTTCTAGTATGTTCAGTTGCTGATAAATTCCTCTGTTTGCTGTGCGACACAGAAGAGTAGAAAAGGGTTAAGGGAGAGGCAGTGGGTAGGGTGAGGCAAATTCCACACCAATGGAGAGAGAAAGAAACACTGAGATGTCTGTGGTGGAGGAAAAACAGAAAATCTAGAAGGAAAGCCTTCACTTGGATGGTGGGCAGTATGGTGTTTTGGGGGACTTCGGTAGGGCTCCTGTACAGTCTTTAGGAGGAGCCTGAAAACGTGGTTGTTCCAGTGTGCCTTCCCAGAATAAGGATAACTCTCAGCAATATGCCCTCATAATGCACTTTAATACTGACTTAGGATGGACTGTGTTCCCTCGTTTCTCTCTAAAAACTCCTATCCGTTATATTTTACCTTGTTCGTGTCAGCATATTTTCAATTTTAATCTATTACATTTGGCCCGGCCATTTTTAAAATTGTTTATATGTCACTATTGATTGTTGTTTTTTGTTTATGTGATTTATATGATTTGTATTTTATTGACTGTTTTATTTATGTTGTGTTTATTGATGTTTTGTTTGATGTACTTTGGACTTGGCCTCATGTAAGCCGCGCCGAGTCCCTTGGGTAGATGGTAGCAGGGTACAAATAAAGATTATTATTATTATTATTATTATTATTATTATTATTATGTTTGCAGCACTCATTGTAACCTACAATGTGACTGGAGGGAGGCCTTTGGTGTCACCTGAGTAGTGGGAGCTATGGCTATGGTGGGAGGCGGGAGGCTGCCTATGTAAGCAGGAGGTTGTCAGTCACATACACACACATATATTTTCACTTTTATTGTGGATATAGATAAGATAGAGATAGATAGATAGATAGAGAGAGAGAGAGAGAGAGATTGTATGCTTTTGGATGATTTTATATTGTCATGATGTCAGGTGTTTTAACTGTGAATTATTTCACATTGTTGGGATGATTTTTCATTATGTTCAAAATTTTCATGTCCAGTTTCAACCGAACATTTAGTTGCCTTGAGGAAATGGGGAGAGAAAATAGGCATATAAACTGAATAAATAACCTGCAACACATGAGGTTACATTTTGAAAATTCCTTTGGAGCTAATGAAAGTATTTAGTATGCAGTATATATAGCCAATACTGTGGCTTGCTTTTTTGCAAGGCCTTGCATTGTCTTTCAAAACCAAACCCATCTATTGCTTATTATTACATTTACATTTATTTATTTTAAAGGTATTTTCAACCATTTTCAATCTTGCTTTCAAAGACCCTCCCTCGGATCAACTGCAGACACCATTTGGGGTTGTTTTTCAACAAATAAGGGGCACAAAACCACCTAAAACAGACATGGGCAACCTTGGGCCCTCCCGGGGTTTTAGACTTCAACTCCCACAATTCCTAACAGCCTCAGGCCCTTTCCTTTTCACCCTCATCCACTTAAGCTGAGGAAAAGGAAAGGGGCCTGAGGCTTTAGGAATTGTGGAATTCCTTGGGCCCTCTAAAACACCTGGAGGGCCCAAGTTTGCCCATGCCTGACCTACAACTTCTACTCCATTTCTGTGATACTCCTTTTGGGGGCAAATCTAAATAAATGTCACAATTGCTTTTAAAAGGCAGGGCAACCATGCCTTAAGACCTGCAAAAGAGGTTCAATTCTTGACGTTAGAACTGCAAGGACGCCGTTAAGTATGGAACCGCCCCGAAAGCAGCCCGAGACGGTCAATGTTCTTATGCAGGACGCTGTGTAAAACACAAAGGTATTTCCCAGCATCAGCGTCTCTGGAAAAGTCCCGGAAGAAGCGCCCGGTGCTGGCATTGAAGGTGAACTTCTGTGGCAAAGGGCTGTTGTCATGCATGTAGTCCCAAACGCTGAGCAGCAAAAGGTGGACTTCAAAGGGGGCCAGTTGGTCAAAGATCTCATGCATGTTGCTCAAAACGGCGGGAAGGAGATGGCCTTCCCCCATGCAGGCCACCAAGTCACAAGAAGCCTGCAGGTGCCAAGGGGAGCTGGTGGTGTCGTTCTCCCGCGAAGCCTCCCAGTGGGCCATGAGGGTGGCCATCAGGCCGCGGAGCAGCACTGAGCAGTAGCACAAGGCCGGTCGGCCCACCGCCACCAGATGCAGAAGCTGGAATAGGAGAGGGTTGTCCCGGAAAGCACGCCCAATTTGTATGTCCCGCTCCACAGTGTTGCGTGTGTGATCCTCGGGAGGCCAGGCCAGTTCACTGTTGGTGACATCTGGACATACCGTCTCCACTAGAACCACCGCCACTGTCTTTGCTGCCTCCGGGTTTACAGAAACATGCTGGGCAGGCTCTTGGCCATAGCGGCCCATCCCACAACACTGAAGCAACAAGGTTAAAAAGTTCTGGATGTTGTGAGATATCTCCTCCAGTTCCCGCTGATGCGGGGCATGTGGTGGTTTTAAGCCCCGGCCAATAACTCCGGCGTGGAACACCGACCACACGCTTCCGGAGAAGTTCACCGCGGTCATGAAGCGCCGGTTGATGTCCAGCAGAGACAGCTTGGCTCCTTCCAAAAAGATGTCATTCGCCATCAATGGCGGCTCAGAGACTCCACCAAAGAGCTCAGCTTTGCTGGGATGCAGGGCTCCCTCCACCAAGTACTGGAGGATAGCCTTGCTGGCTGTGAGAGATGCCCCACTGAGGCAGCAAAGGAGGCGGCTTGCATAGCTGATGCCGGTGGGACACTGGGTGTGCAGAACGAGGAAGAAGTGGTGCACGGCGGAGCGGATGAGGAAGAGAAGGTGGGCGGGTCGAATGGCCTTTGGGATGGGGCAGACAGAAAGAAGTAAGGCGGCCGCTTGGGCCACCTCAGGATTGTGGTGCAACAGGAGCTGGCCAAAGTCATAGATGTGGAAGGAGACAGCTTGACCCAGATGGTGGCCCATAGAGGTAGGGCCCTCTCCCTCCCATTGTATGATCATTGCCAGGTTTTGGAGCAACTGGGCCGTGTGCTGCTCAGAGAGGCCCACGGAATGAATCTGGCAGACAGACTTCTTGACGGTGGCTGGCAGCAGGTCACTCATGCAAGAGCTAAGCACAGCATAGAGCTGCATGGCCAAACTTAGTTCTTCCTGGCCTTTGGCTAGAGTCAGCAGATAGAAGAGAGCCTCACTGGCACAGCTTGGAGTGCAGTGAACAGAAAGGAGGACAAGCAGCTGGTGCTGCCACAAAAAGCGCTTCCTTTCCAGCCGCAGTGTCTCCATACAAAGCTCCTGCACATGGCCCTTCAGCTCATCTAAGAAAGGTATAACGCGGGGAGGGGCTTCTGCCAAGTTGGCTGAACCTCTGTTGTACACCAGCTTCTGAAGGTTCAGGAGGAGGAGCTGGATGATGCGGTCACAAGCCTCTCGTACGCTATCGTGAACGGCCAAGCATGGGGTGGTGATGACAGACGCTGGCATAGCTGTGTTGATGAGGAATTGCAGGGTCTGGTACGCACCTTCCGATGTCTGGCAGATGAGGTGCACCACGATGCTGACCATGTTTTCTAGATCCTCCCGAGGCAGCAGAACAAAGTGCTGGTGCAATTGGTTGAGGATGGCTGGCTTGAGAGAATCCACCAGTTCAACGGAGATGGTGCCCAGCAGAGTAGGGGACATAATGGCCAACTGGAGCAAGAAAGGTACCGTGGCTTTCTGCTGCTGGTCCCATGTGGGACCCAGGCTCCCGTGAAACATTTTCAACAGCTCCTGCTTGATGCTCTCTGAGTGCCGAGAGGCCAGGTGGCCCAGGATGCCCACCACTGAAGCAATCTTGGGTACTCTCTTATCAGAGGATGTGGCGCTCGGGAAAAGGAGGTCCACTGAAGCCGTCCCATGCATGCAGAAGTCCTTCAGGCCACAGGACAGCACACGGTTGATAATCGTGTTGGGGAAGGATGAGCCAATATGGGCTACTACCCAATCAAAGTGAGGCGAATGCTGGACGGAGGTATCCAAAAGGGCATCAACACAGGCATCCGGGCAGGTATTAATCATAGAGGAAAGGCACTGGGTGTAGATCTCCATCAAGGTCCGTGTGGCCTTGCAAGACATCCAGAGTTGAAGGAGCTCATTAAGGCTGCTGGCATGGGGCACGCCATGTCGGCCAGCATACTTACTACTCAGTTGCCCCATGAGATCAATGGACCAGGCTGAGACCAAGGCAGCCCATGCCTTGGGGTTCATGCGGACAAAGTCAGACAGCACGGCTTGGATCTCCTGCACCACGTCATCCAGATTGGGACCCTGGGTGTGAATAGAGACTATCCCACTCTCGCCACTTTCCAGATCCAGCAAGTACGTGCACACATACTCATCGAAGACGCCCCGTAAGTGGTCCAGGACAGCACTGCGGGCAGGTGGCAGGCTGCGCAGCAGCAAAATTCCACAGCGGGCATGTTCTTTAAGTGTGAGTTTGTTGCCATGGACAGGGTCTATGCCACTGAGGAAGGCTTTGATCTCCTGGGCCAGTTCTTGTGAACTGCAAGAAGAGAAACGAAACACATCATCAGTTTTGAGTGAGTAGAACTCTGAGAGAGATGTAAGAACTCGAGGGGAAAGTTCATTGTCTTTGTTATTCTGCCCCAAGAAAAGTTTCCTGTGAAGGAGTCCCCTTAACTAGATTCAGACTATTTAAACAAGGGGTTTGTTACATTTACAGCAGAATCTCACTTATCCAACATAAACGTGCCAGCAGAATGTTGGATAAGCGAAAATGTTAGATAATAAGAAGTGTTTAAGGATTAGGGTTACGCTATGATTACGTTATGATTTTATAAATTAAGTACCAAAACATCATGTTTTACAAAAAAATCGAGAGAAAAAGCAGTTCAATACATGCTAACATTATGTAGTAATTACTGTATTTACAAATTTATAACAGACAAGGATTCTTTCTTTCTCCTACCCTGGACTGCGTTGGAGAAGCAAAAGTTGGATAAGTGAGACTATTGTATATCCAAAGTATCTTCCAATGAGCTCAAAGTTCATACTCATATGTATAAAGGTAAATGTTTCCCCTTGACATTAAGGCTAGTCGTGTTTGATTTTGGGATGGTGCTCATCTCCATTTCTAAGCCAATGAGTTGGCATTGTCCGTAGACCCCTCCAAGATCATGTGGCCAGGATGAATGCATGGAGCGCTGTTATCTTCCCACTGGAGCACTACCTACTGATCCACTCACATTTGCATGTTTTTGAACTACTAGGTTGGCAAACATTGAAGCTACCAGTGGGAGCTCACCCTGCTCCCCGAAGTTGAACTGCCGACCTTTTGGTTTAACTCGCTGCGCCACCGAGGGCTCCACCACTATACACAGACAAACACACACACACACACATATCTCATAACAGCACTCCATGCAGTCATACTAGCCACATAACTTTGGAGGTGTCTATGGACAACGCTGGCTCTTTGGCTTAGAAATTGAGACTAGCACCAATGCCCAGAGTCGGACATGACTGGACTTAATGTCAGGGGAAAACATTTATCTTTATATACACAGAGGTCTGTGGGAGAGAGGTCTGTGGGAGACAAAGTGTGCAGGAGGCCAATGTTGTCAATGAGTTTCAGTTGTGACTTGAACTTGGCTCTCCCGATTCTTTGACAGCACCACACTGTTGGCATTCTGACAATATATACATTATGAATGCCTTCTATTCTTCAAAATGGTCTTCCTTCCATTTTATTTTGTATTTTACACAATATCTGCAAACTCTATGAAATGCGACAACATGTTTTCCCTGTGACTAGAATATTAGAATCAGTTCATTTTGTTGTTTTTTATTCATTCAGTTCCTTCCGACTCTTCGTGACCACCCCCAGCTCCTTCAAGGTCAAGCCAGTCACTTCAAGGATCCATCTTGCCCTTGGTTGGCCCCTCTTCCTTTTTCCCCAGCATCATTGTCTTCTATAAGCTTTCCTGTCTCCTCATGATGTGGCCAAAGTACTTCATCTTTGCCTCTAATATCCTTCCCTCCAGGGAGCAGAACGGCTTTCTTTCCTGGAGGACGGACTGGTTGGAAGGCACTCTCAGGACTTTCCTCCAGCACCACACTTCCAAATCTTCCTTCGCTAAGCCTTCCTTATGGTCCAGCTCTCGCATCCATAGGGGATACAATTGCTTTAACTATGCGGATCTTAGTTGCCAGTGTGATATTTTATTGAGATTGGTCATTGCTTTCCTCCCAAGAAAGAAATGTCTTCTGATTTCCTGACGGCAGTCTGCGCCTGCAGGAATCTTTGCACCTAGAAATACAAAGTCTGTCACTGCCTTCACGTCTTTTCTCTCTATTTGCCCGTTCTCAATCAGTCTGGTTGCCATAATTTTTGTTTTCTTTCTGTTTAGCTGCAACCCAGCTTTTGCCCTTCCTTCTTTCACCTTGGTTAGAAGGCTCCTCAGCTCCTCCTCGCTTTCAGCCATAAAAGTGGTACCATCTGCATATCTCCAAGTAGCAACAGTAAGAACTGACCATGGAACAACAGACTGGTTCAAAATTGGGAAAGGCATACGGCAGGGTTGTATACTCTCACCCAACCTATTCAACTTGTATGCAGAACACATCATGTGATGTGCAGGGCTTGAGGAATGCAAGGCTGGGGTGAAAATTGCTGGAAGAAACATTAACAACCTTAGATATGCAGATGTCACCACTTTGATGGCTGAAAGCGAGGAGGAGCTGAGGAGCCTTCTAATCAAGGTGAAAGAAGAAAGCGCAAAAGCCGGGTTGCAGCTAAACATAACACCCCCCCCCCCCCCAAGATTATGGCAAAAAGAATGATTGACAACTGGGAAATAGAGGAAGAAAATGTGGAGGCAGTGACAGACTTTGTATTTCTAGGTGCAAAGATTACTGCAGATGCAGACTGCGGCCAGGAAATCAGGAGATGCTTACTTCTTGGGAGGAGAGCAATGTCCAATCTTGATAAGATAGTGAAGAGTAGAGACATCACACTGGCAACAAAGATCCATGTAGTTAAAGCAATGGTATTCCCCGTAGTCACCTACGGATGTGAGAGCTGGACCATAGGGAAGGCTGAGCGAAGGAAGAGAGATGCTTTTGAGCTGTGGTGTTGGAGGAAAGTTCTGAGAGTGCCTTCCATACTTCAAGAAATAAAGCCTGACTTTTCATTGGAGGGAAGGATAGTAGAGGCCAAGATGAAGTACTTTGCCCACATTATGAGAAGAAAGGAAAGCCTAGAGAAGACAATGATGCTGGGGAAAATGGAAGGAAAAAGGAAGAGGGGCCGACCAAGGGCAAAATGGATGGATGGCATCCTTGAAGTGACTGGCTTGACCTTGAAGGAGCTGGGGATGGTGACGGCCGACAGGGAGCTCTGGATTTTTTACACTATGTCTTGTAATTTGCACTGGTTTCCATGTTGTACACCGCAATGAGTCACCCTTGGGCTGAGAATTGCGGTCTATAAGCGCAGTAAATAAATAAATAAATAAATAAATAAGTCATGAAGAGTTGGAAACGACTGAACGAATGAACAACAACAACAATCTGCATATCTAAGGTTCAGTTAACTGAAAAGCTCCAACTGCGCCTATGCAAGCTGTTACAAACACAATCTAACCCAGGCCTGGGCCTTCCCTCCAGGTGTTTTGGACTTCAACTCCCACAATTCCCCACAGCCTCAGGGCCCTTCCTTTCCCCCCTCAGCCGCTTATGCTTGTGTGGCTGAGGGGGGAAAGGAAACGGGTGGAGGCTGTGGGGAATTGTGGGAGTTGAAGTCCAAAACACCTGGAGGGAAGGCCCAAGATGGCCCAGGCCTGATCTAACCGAGCTTGCTTTCAAATCCAGGCTCCATCCTCGTTGAGAGAGCCGATCATGGGCGCCCCTCCAGGAGGCCATGTCCTTCCCTCCCCTTCTGAATAGCCTTCAACATATTACCTAAGCGACGAGGGGCCAGGCATTGGTCTGGGGCTGGAAGAGGGCCCCGCGGGGCCCACGACCCCCGGAGGGTCGCACAGGACCGACATGGTGGCCTCGCAGCCAAGACAAAGTGCCTTCCTCTTCGCGGCGACGGCTTTCGACCGCGCGTGCGGGGGGAAGATTAAAAATAGAACACAGCGGCGTCACCGTCAAAACGGTCCGTGCGGCTTCTGCGACCTCCGTCCCTAAAGTTCCGCTTTGTTTTGATCACCTCCAGGTGGTTTCCTGCCCGGGGTGGGGGGTGGGGGGTGTCTTTTATTGGGTAGGGTTAGCATGTTTATAACTCCCCTGTTTTCAGAGTGTTTTTTCTGGCTATCAGCTTTTTAATACTGATAGCCAGAAACAATCATGGGCAGCTTTTTTTTTGTCATGTCAGGAGCGACTTGAGAATCTGCAATTCACTTCTGGTGTGAGAGAATTGGCCATCTGCAAGGACGTTGCCCAGGGGACGCCCGGATGAATTGATGTTTTTATCATCCTTGTGGGAGGCTTCTCTCATGTCCCCGCATGTAGAGCTGGAGCTGATAGAGGGAGCTCATCTGCCTCTCCCCTGATTCGAACCTGTGATTTGTCAATCTTCAGTCTTGCTGGTATAGGGGTTTAACCCACTGCGCCATGGGCAGCTAACTCCTCCCAACAAAAGATTCCCACAGGCAGGAATTAGCCAGGCCTCAAAGCTGCAAGGTTTTTCAACGCTAATCAAGTTTCAAGGCTTGCTGCTTCTGCTTGGGAGAATTGTTTGCAGGGAGTGATTAGCTGGCCCTGATAGTTTCTTGTTTGGAATTCCCCAGCTTTTTGAGTGTTCTCTTCATTTACTGTGCTGGTTTTAGAGTTTTTAAAATACTGGTAGCCAGATTTTGTTTATTTTCATGGTTTCCTTTTTGTTGTCCATATGCTTTCGGATTGCAATGCTTCTCTGTGTCTGACATGGTGGTCGTTAGTGGTCGAGCATTTCTGTGTTCTCCAATAATCTGCTGTGCCCAGGTTGGTTCATCAGGTGCTCTGCTGAGGCTGTCTTCGCTGGTTGAATCAGTCTGCATCGCCTTTCCTATTCCTTGATTCGTGTGGGCAATGCTGCTCAGCCGCCCTGAGTCCCCCTCCCAGGAGTTGAGAAGGGTGGGGTACAAATGTTTGAAATAAATATAATAATTGGTGGTCCCTATGTATGCTGCACGGTATTCTATAGGTTCCTGCAGAGGTGAGAGGATCCCTCTTGTCCCTTGCTGAATGGAGCATTTGTTGGATTTTCTTAGTGGGTCTGTAGATAGTGTGCAGGTTGTGTTTCTTCATCAGCTTGCCTATGCGGTCAGTAGTTTCTTTAATGTATGGTAAGGTAACCACTTGAAAGAACACTTTTCCTCTTGGTGGCTCTTTGTCTTGACTCTCGTGACTTGTTCTTGGTTTTGTAGCTCTCTGATGTCTGTGGTGGAGTCTCCATTGACCTGTAGAAACCAATTTGGGTGGCTGAAGCCAAACAATGCTAAACAAGACGGCCAATTGCAGTATTCACACTTGCCTGAAACAGACAAGAGTTCTTTCTCCCAACCTGGACATTGTTCCACAGATATATAAACCCCACTTGTCTTTGTTTTCAACAGGCTTCACAATCTCTGAGGATGCCTGCCATAGATGTGGGTGAAATGTCCAGAGAGAATGCTTGTGGAACATGGCCATACAACTCACAGGAGCCCTATATTGCTAATGTTTTATACATCTTATGTTTACCTTCCATTCCTTCCATCAATTTGAGAGTGCAGATTTCTTGGAATAGGGATCTGTGATTTCATCAAGTACTTGCCGCCACAGCAATGCAAGTTGCAAACATTCCATTGTCAACTTCTCCAAAACTTTATGTTCAGTTCCAATGGCCAATGTATAATTTGGTTACAATTTTCTCTGAATTTCACAGGTACTCTGTTTCTGAGGCTATATTTGAAGCCTTATAGGCTTGAAAGAGTACAACAAATATAATCCTAATCCCCTATCCTTACAATAGCCTAGAAACACCTTCCTGTCCTCAGCCAGTCAGGAAAAACACTAAATCCAGGATATGGAATGGTTTCTTGCCATTTTATTGAGACAAAATTTGGGACCTCAGAACACACAAAGCTTCAATACATAGAAACAGAAATTTTTGATTATCTCAGTTTTACAATACAGAGTTTCTTTCTCTCCAATTGTATTCTGGTGTTGGAAATTCTTGCTCTATGAGCATGTATATGCACATGCACACAAACTGTATCAATGTGGGTTGCTATGAGTTTTCTGGGCTGTATGACCATGTTCCAGAAGCATTCCCTCCTGGCATTTTCCCCACATCTATGGCAGGCATCCTCAGAGGTTGTGAGGTCTTTTGGAAACTAGGCAAGTGGGGTTTATATATATGTGGAATTTCCAGGGTGGGAGAAAGAACTCTTGTCTCCTGGAGGAAAGTGTGGATGTTGCAATTGGCCAGCTTGATTAGCATGAATGAACCAGTCAGGTTTTGAAGCTGCAAGGCCATTCAATGCTAATCAAGCTGGCCAATGGCAACATTCACACCTGCCTCAAGCAGAGAAGAGTTCTTTTTCACACACTGGATATTATTTCATAGATATATAAACCCCACTTGCCTAGTTGCCAACAGACCTCACAACCTCTGAGAATGCCTGCTATAGATGTGGGTGAAACGTCAGGAGAGAATGCTCCTGAAACATGGCCAGACAGTCCAGAACTCATGGCAACCCAGTGATTCCAGCCATGAAAGCCTTCGACAACACATTGTATCAATGTGGTTTTTATGGAAATCATTAAGACTGGAAGTCGAGTTGTAGTACCCATGTACTAGCAAGCATGCAGTGTTTTAAAGATAAGGCACCAAAAACAACTTGCGAAGGGAAGCAGTAACTAGGCTGACATTCAATTTGTTCCCCCAAAGTCTTTGTGTTTTAAGGAATTTGTTGTATCAAAGTCTAAGGGTCAAAATCCGCTGGCTTTTCTGGGTTTTGCAATCTGCGCATCCCTGTCACCCCCACTTTCAGTCCCATCGTGCTACAATCTCAGGCAGCAAAGAGGAGCAAGAAAACTGAGCTTGAAGGCATTACAGGGAGATTTCTGGTCTTGGTGTGGGCTCAGTTTCCACCATTTCTACATCAGAGCAGCCCTCCAGTTTTTCCTTCTTCTTCTTCTTCTTTTCCGTTCTGTTTTGACCCTTTGTACTTGGAGCTGGAGAAGCATCAACTGCAATAAGGAGAGAAAGAAGGGATTGAACAGCCATTTTCCCATGCACTTTTTAATAAATCCCAATCTGTGATGCATATAGTCAATTTTCATTAATTACACCAGGAGTCCACAAACTTTTTAAACAGAGGGCCAGGTCACAGTCCCTCAAACTGTTGGAGGGCCGGATTATAATTTGAAAAAAACATGAATTCCTATGCACACTGCACATATCTTATTTGTAGAGCAAAAAACACTTTAAAACAATACAATAATTAACATGAAGAACAATTTTAATAAATATAAACTTATTAGTATTTCAATGGGGTGTGGGTCTGCTTTTGGCTGATGAGATAGGATTGTTGTTGTGTTCTTTCAAGTCATTTCTGACTTAGGTTGACCCTGATCGAGGGCTGGGTAAATGACCTTATCCAGGGCCGTATCCAGCTCTCGGGCCTTAGTTTGAGGACCCCTGGGTTACACAAAAGATGATCCTTCATCAGAGATTTTTAAGATAAGGCTGGATGACAATTATTAAGGGTGTTATAGTATCTGATGTCCTATCAAATGACCTTTGAGGTTCCTTCCAACTCTGACTGGAAGTGGTTTGCTGTGAGTTTTCTGGGCTGTATGGCCATGTTCCAGAAGCATTCTCTCCTGACATTTCACCCACATCTATGCCAGGCATCCTCAGTGGTTGTGAAGTCTGTTGGAAACTAGGCAAGTGGGGTTTATATATCTGTGGAACAATGTCCAGGGTGGGAGAAAAAACTCTTGTCTGTTGGAGGCAAGTGTGAATGCTGCAATTGGCCACCTTATTAGCATTGGATGGTGTTGCAGCTTCAAAGCCTGACTGCTTCCTGCCTGGGGGAATCTTTTGTTGGGGAGTGTTAGGACATTCCACAGATCTAAAAACCTCACTTGTCTAGTTTCCAACAGACCTCACAACCCCTGAGGATGTCTGCCATAGATGTGAGCAAAACATCTTCTATGAACTTGATGTATTATGTTATTTTACATTTTATGTCTCATATGTTCATTATACATGGAAATATTTAACTTTTGGAATGTTTTCTAGCCACCTGTGTATATTCCCTATAGGTCCACTTCATCGTTGTAATTTCATACTTTTTCACCAGAGGAATATTTGATGTCCATTGCATTCTGTGATTCTGAGGAAGACTTAATATAGCTGAAACCGGTCTGGGATTTGGAAATCCTCTATGTGGAAATTCTCTACAAGCAAGTGGAAGCTCCATATAACAGTTTCATTAGAGAATTATCTTTTCATAGATTTTTGGATTTATAACCTTCTACTTACAAGAGAGCAAGGAATCCACGCCTTCAAGGAGAAGTCGTCTCTAAAGTATTTATGGTTTTATTTATTTTTATTTATTTATTTATTTGACTTGTATACTGCCACTCCCAATTTGGCTCAGAGCGGTTTACAGCAGTAGATTAAAACAATACAACCAACTTTAAAATACAATAAAAGTGTATGATTTTTTTAATCACCTTTACAAAATGAAGGGAATCATTTTGACAAGATTCTGTGTTGACAACAGCTCTATGTTCTTTGTATATGTCCATTATTGTAGCATATAAGTTGTTAAAAACAAATACTATTGTGATTGGTGTGCTACTGTTTGTTGTGGCTTTTTGTCTTTGCGATTCAGGGAATCCATTTTCTGTCTAGCTTTAAGCTTTTCTGCCACAGAGTGCTGGTTCTAATGGTTTAAAAATCCCTCTTCCCTTAATTCGATCCCATTCCTTCAGCTCTTAACCTATGGACCACTACTCCTCAAAATGGCTCCTTTCAAATACATTGGATTCCCAATGTCAGAGAAGCAACTTTACCCTGCATAACTATTTTTTCTTTGGTGGCATGGCTGATTTGCTTCAGCAGTTTTCTCCTCTTCTTCCCAGAGAGAGTAATATTTGCTCGTGCGCTGGATCTGAAAAGGAAAACAAGAAGTGCATAAAGGAAATTACCAATGGCCCATTCATAGAATTCAGTGGAAACCTACATCATTCATATGTAGTTCAACATTTTGAGAAAGCAAACATTGCTCTCCCCAAACTTGAGAAAGGCCTGCCATAGTTTAGCTCTCTTTTCCTTTTACTAGGAAAGGGAACAGGCTGTGCTCTGGCACCACGAGGTGCAGAGCCAACCTTAAGAAATGGGGCTACAAAGTGGAATCCATGACATGCGAGTGTGGGGAAGAGTAAATCACAAACTGCTTACTACAAGGCAATCTGAGCCCTGCCACATGCACAATGGAGGACCTTCTCACAGCGACACCAGAGGCACTGTAAGTGGCCAGCTTCTGGTCAAAAGACACAACTTTGCTTGTGTTTTGAAATGCATTATAACTGTACCCTCAATTTGCTTCTGACATGATAGATAAATAAATAAATGAAATTTCCGGAAAGTAGGATATAATATATAATAATAAATATAACTATTGATTGATTGATTGATTTGAAACATTTATATTCCGCCCTTCTCACCCCGCAGGGGACTCAGGGCTTAGCACAGTGGTTCTCAACCTGGGGTCCCCAGATGTTTTTGGCCTTCAACTCCCAGAAATCCTAACAGCTGGTAAACTGGCTGGGATTTCTGGGAGTTGCAGGCTAAAAACATATGGGGACTTAGCACAACATATATACAGCAAACATTCAATGCCGGGACATAAAACCATAAATATACACAAACATTAAAATCACTTATATCCACTTTAAAATCAGTTGCTTAAAAACCATCTCAGGACACCATTGCTTCATTGCACTGCCAGGTCTTCACCAATCTTCAGAAGGACAGGAGGGAAGGGGGCCGATCTAATATTGCCAGGAAGGGAATTCCATAGCTGGGGGGCAATCACTGAGAAGGCCCTGTCTCTCATCCCGGTGGTGGGACCAAAAGCAGGGCCTCCGCTGAAGATCTTAATCTTTGTGGTGGTTCATAAAGGGAGATGCATTCGGACAGGTAAACTGGGCTGGGGCCATTTAGGGCTTTATAGGTCAAAGGCAGAACTTTGAATTGTGCCCAGTAGGAAACGGGCAGCCAGTGGAGCTGATGTAGCATGGGAGTTGTGCGCTCCCTGTATGCCACCTCACTGCTTCTCGTTGGACTATTTGAAGATTCTGAACAGTGTTCAAAGGCAACCCCACATAGAGCATGTTGTAGTAGTCTATCCTGGGTGTAACGAAAGCTAAACTATAATAACAGAGATAAATTATAATAATAACAATAAACATAATAATAAATATAACTCACGATTGCTTCTTCAGGTGGTGAGAAATGATGAGCTCCTTGTCCACTATGGCTGCAACAATCCGGTGTTTTTTCCTCTTCTGTTTGCTCAAGACACGTCGCCTCTTACAAACGTTTTTCCGAAGTTCCTAAAAAAAGGCACACAAAGGGGCAAAAAGCTTTTCCAATATTGCAAACCTTTCCTGGAACAGATTATTTCACTTTCTTTCCTTACACAAGTGCTGCTTCTTAGAAGAAGTCAAATACAACTTTTGCTGCTACACTATAAAATTCGGTGCAGCTTGACGCCACCTACACACACACTGATAGATACCTACATAAAAAGTAATTACCCAGGTCAAAAAAGAAGCACAACTAAAGCCCTGACAGACTGTGCAAAAAGAATCTGCAAAGCCCACCTCCTCTGAAGTGACCTGAGCCACCTCAATTGGCTCTACAGGCTCAGAAGAGCTGCTAGACCGAGAGCAAGCCATGGCAGTTAAGACAAAGATCCACACAGAGGAAAAGTGTTCAAGGGACCCTCCGAGCACTTAGGGAAGCTGGTGAAGAAACACAATGTACAAACTACCTACTGATGCACTAATAAAATTCAACAAATGCTACACTCAGTAAAGGACAAGAGGATCTTCTCACCTCTGCAGGAGTCTACCATATACCATGCAGATGTGGACAAGTCTCCATAGGGACCATGAAATGCAGCATTGCACAGACACAAATCAAGGAACATGAAAGGCACTGGAGACTAACTCAACCTGAGAAGTCAGTCATTGCAGAGCACCTGATGAACCAACCTGGACATAGCATATTATTTGAGAAGACAGAAATGCTGGACCACACCAACAACCACCATGTCAGACTATGCAGAGAAGCCACTGAAATCCACAAGCATGTGGACAATTTCAACAAAAAGGAGAAAACCATGAAAATGAACAAAATCTGGCTACCGGTATTAAAAAAACAAAACTAAAAAATCAGGACAGTAAATAAGGAACAACACAAAAAAAGGGGGGGGGGGAGAGATTTTAGACAAGAATCAATCAGGGCAAGCTAACACCAGGATTGCCCCAGGCAGCAAGTGGCCAGGCTTTGAAGCTGCAAGGCCATTCAATGCTGATCAAGTTGGCCAATTGCAACATTCACACTTACCTCCAGCAGACAAGAGTTCTTTCTCCCACCCTGGACATTATTCCAGATATACAAGGTGAGGCAGCATAACTTCCTTTTTTAAAATGCGTGCCATTCAGTCGGTAGAAGACGTAGCAGAGTGCTACTGGTCTCGTTTGAGAGGCGGGAGTATAAAGATTTGTCCTGACACAGTTCAGTCGCCATCATGCGCTGGAACAGCAAGGAGCGTGCTTTTGCCGTTGAGGCCTACTTTTCAAGAGGATTTGGAGTGGCCGGTCCGCTCTCCAGATTTGGCCCCTTATGATTTTTTTTTTTTAAATCCCGTGTTTATGTGAACTGTCCAAGGACCTTACAAGGTTTGAAGACCAACATCCAGGAAGAAATTGCCAACATAACGCCCAATATGCTGGCAAGAATCGTGACAAACGCCAGAAATCAGTTAACTTAGTGTATGGAGAAGGGGGGGCGTCACCTACCTAATTTGATCTTCAAAACTACATAAAACAAAACTTTAGGTATGTGCCTACATTATTAAAAAAATCTGATTCATACAATGGGTTTTATTAAGTTTTGAAAAAAGGAAGTTATGCTGCCTCACCCTGTATATAAACCCCACTTGCCTAGTTTCCAACAGACCTCACAACCTCTAAGGATGCCTGCCATAGATGTGGGCGAAACGTCAGGAGAGAATGCTTCTGGAACTTGGCCAGACTGCCTGGAAAACTCAAAGCAACCCAGGTATTCCGGTCATGAAAGCCTTCGACAAGACATAGTTTTATTGAGGTCTTCAGCCTTCTCTACCAAAGAGTGCTGAGGCCTCCGCCAAACTACAAATCCCACCCATCAATATTGTAACCACACTGACAATAGTTTAACATATTTTCTGTTGGGAAAGAGGACAACTCTGAAAATCCGGAGAAAGGATTCCTATTCAAAACTTAGAAGACTGAAAGAGAGTCTCAATTACTGTCCGAGGTCGGTTGATTTTCCCCGAGGGAGCCATCCTGCACCAAGATCTCCTCCACCCCGTAACTTCCGGATTGGGAACCACGTGCCCATCCGCAGCAGGAAAAGGCACGCGCGTAAATCGTCACTGCTGCACTCTGATTGGCCAATAGGGGCGCGACTGAGCAGAACCGGAACTGACGTTGACTCCTCTTTCGTTCCCCAACCCAAATAACCGCTTGGTGGCGCCTGAGAGCACAAATGGGAAAAAGTAGGAGGTTTCTCCTCGTTTGGAAGGAAGGGATGGCCTGGTAAATGGAACAGGCTGGAAACTAGGGCAGAATGGAGGCATGGATTCAAATGGCAGGAAAGAGATTCCATCCAAACGTTGTTGTTGTTGTTGTGTTGTCGAAGGCTTTCATGGCCGGAATCACTGGGTTGTTGTAGGTTTTTTCGGGCTATGTGGCCATGTTCTAAAGGCATTTTCTCCTGACGTTTCGCCTGCATCTATGGCAAGCATCCTCAGAGGTAGTGAGTTCTGTTGGAACTAGGAAAAAGGGTTTATATATCTGTGGAATGACCAGGGTGGGACAAAGGACTCTTGTCTGTTGGAGCTAGGTGTGAATGTTTCAACTGACCACCTTGATTAGCATTTGATGGCCTGGGGCAATCTTTTGTTGAGAGGTGATTAGATGTCCTTGTTTGTTTC
The DNA here is from genome assembly GCF_037176765.1 of Anolis sagrei. Classification (NCBI taxonomy): domain Eukaryota; kingdom Metazoa; phylum Chordata; class Lepidosauria; order Squamata; family Anolidae; genus Anolis; species Anolis sagrei. Next base: position 12,893,994 of record NC_090032.1, read on the forward strand.
ATCTCTGTTGTTGTGCTGTTCTAATTTTAGAGTTCTTGAATACTGGTAACCAGATTTTGTTCATTTTCATGTTTTCCTCCTTTCTGTTCAAATTGTCCACATGCTTGTGGATTTCAGTGGCTTCTCTGTGTAGTCTGACATGGTGGTTGTTGGTGTGGTCCAGCATTTCTGTGTTCTCAAATAATATGTTGTGTCCAGGCTGGTCCATCAGGTGCTCTGCTATGGCTGGCTTCTCTGGTTGACGTAGTCTGCAGTGCCTTTCATGTTCCTTGATGCGTGTCTGGGCAATGCTGCGTTTGGTGGTCCCTCTGTAGACTTGTCCACAGCTGCATGGAATACGGTAGACTCCTGCAGAGGTGAGAGGATCCCTCTTGTCCTTTGCTGAACAGAGCATTTGTTGGATTTTCTTGGTGGGTTTGTAGATAGTTTGTATGTTGTGTTTCCCCATCAGCTTCCCTATGTGGTCGGTGGTTCCCTTGATGTCTGGCAAGAACACTTTTCCTCTGGGTGGATCTTCATCTTTACTCTCGTGGCTTGTTCTTGGTCTTGCAGCTCTTCTGATGTCTGAGGTGGAGTCTCCATTAGCCTGCAGAGCCCAGTTGAGGTGGTTCAGTTCATCTTGGAGGTGGGATTCGCTGATTCTTTTTGCACAGTCTGCCAAGGCTTTAATGGTGCTTCTTTTTTGACTTGGGTGATGGTTGGAGTTTTTATGTAGATATCTATCTGTGTTTGTGGGTTTTCTGTAAACGGTGTGACCCAATTGTTGATCTGGTTTACGGATGACTAGGACATCTAGAAAAGGCACTCTTCCTTCATTTTCTTTTTCCATGGTGAATTGGATGTTTGGGTGGATGCTGTTAAAATGGTCCAGGAACTTGTCAAGTTCTTCTTCTCCATGGCTCTAAATGGTGAAAGTGTCATCCACATATCTGAACCATATAGTGGGCTTTTTTGTTGCTGTTTCCAGGGCTTGTTTTTCAAAGTGTTCCATGTAGAAATTAGCAAAACAACAGAGGGAAAACAATCTGGGACATCAAATCACCTCTCAATAAATGATTGCCCCAGGCACTGCCAGGCAATCAAATGCTAATCAAGGTGGTCAGTTGAAACATTCACACCTAGCTCCAACAGACAAGAGTCCTTTGCCCCACCCTGGTCATTCCACTGTCAGCTCTAGCTTCTGCCAACCTAGCAGTTCGAAAACATGCAAATGTGAGTAGATCAATAGGTACCGCTCCGGTGGGAAGGTAACGGCACTCCATGCAGTCATGCCGGCCACATGACCTTGGAGATCATGTGGCCGGCTTAGAAATGGAGATGAGCACCACACCCCAGAGTCAGACATGACTGGACTTAATGTCAAGGGACAACCTTTACCTAAGCAATCTGTACATCAGCCTGGCATCTCTGTGAGTGATACACTTACATCCATGGCAAGAGATTATTCTAACCATCTCTTAGGGGCCCCCGTGGCACAGTGGGTTAAACTGCTGAGCTGCTGAACTTGCTTACTGAAAGGTTGATGGTTCAAATCCAGGGAGTGGCGTGAACTGTTAGCCCCAACTTCTGCCAACCTAGCAGTTCAAAAACATGCAAATGTGAGTAAATCAATAAATCTGGCGGGAAGGTAATGGCGTTCCATGCAGTCATGCCAGCCACATGACCTTGGAGGAGTCTAAGGGCAGCCCCAGCTCTTCAGCTTAGAAATGGAGATGAGCACCAACCCCCAGAGTCGGACACGACTGGACTTAATGTCAGGAGAAAATCAGACTTGGCACAGAGTCCTCATGACAAGCAAACAATACTGGGGATTTTGGGAAATTCACCTTGATTTGGGGGAGTTATAGTTCACTACATCCAGAGAGCATGTGAACCCAAACATGGATGGATGTGGACCAAACTTGGTACACATACCTGATATGCCGAAATTTGATTACTGAAAGGGTTTGAGGGGGAACTGACCTTCCTTTCTAGGAGTTGTAGTTCACCCACAATCAGGGAACTGGTGGAGCCCCCGGTGGTGCAGTGGACTGAAGACCAACAGGTCGCAGGTTCGAATCCGGGGAGAGCGTGGATGAGCTCCCTCTGTCAGCTCCAGCTCCTCATGCGGGGACATGAGAGAAGCCTCCCACAAGGATGGTAAAAACATCAAAACATCCGGGCGTCCCCTGGGCAACATCCTTGCAGATGGCCAATTCTCTCACACCAGAGGCAACTTGCAGTTTCTCAAGTCACTTCTGATACGACAAAAAAAAGAAAGAAAAGGAACTGATGACTTCCACCTATGATAGACCGGGACCAAACTTGGCACACAGAACCCCCATGACTAACTCAACCTACTGGAGGGGTTTTAGGGGACTAACTCACCACAGTGGGAGTTGTAGTTTACCCTGTAGCCAGAGAGCACACTACCCCACCGATAAGGCATCTAGAGCAAACTTGCCCAATGTAACAAACTTAACAAAAGTACTGATGGAGTTTTTTGGGGTTCATCTGGCATGATGTGCATTTTGAGCAATGAAAAATTTGAATTTTTCAAATAACACGGGCAACACCCGGGACTCAATCTAGCAATATATAAACTAAGCAGTAGTCTGCAAGGGACAAAAAATGAGACGGATCAAATGCAAAACAAGAACAGTTTAATGAAAAAAGGAATCAGCCGACATGTGCCAATTATGAGGAAAATAAGACACATTCTATAAATACAGCCATAGGTGGTGATTCCACGCAAGGATGACATCTGGTTTTTGGAAGAAAAGGGAACAGTGGCAAAGAAGTGGTTCTTCAGCTGACAAGACCTGGAGGAAAGGCAAGACAGGAAAGGGAAGCATTGAAGACAAAACTCAAGAAAGCAACCTGGCTCAAACCAGGTCCATTGAACTGTTGCCCCTCCAGTTATTTTGGACTACAACTCCCAACACTCCCTGCCATTGCTCTTGCTGAGAGGGATCTGAAGTCCCATGAACAGAACTATGCGTACTATTCCAAGAGTAAAATATTCATACATTTCTAGAAAGTCACTATGACTGTAACAGTTTTATTTCAAATTTATTTTCTAAAGACCCCTAAAATATATTGTTGCACTGCTGAATTAACATAGAAATTATCAGGCTTATCTATATTAGTATTCTCTAGACAGAGAACAGCCAGATAGAAAACAAGCGGGGCAGGCTCGCTGTTGGATTACCCCCATAGGAAACTGAACCTGGACAGTCTTTTCTATGGCTAACACCAGAAGAATGTGGCAGAGGTCATTTCCAAGCATAGGCTTTTCTTAAGAAAAGACAGCTTTGGGATTAGGTTTCACATAGACTCAATGTGACCACATCCCTGTATATATATATATTTAAGGCAATACAGTTCTTATGGCATAAAAACGACCCCTTCCTTTTAAAAATCCTGTTTTATGTATTTTATTCTTGCAAAGCAAAATAGGGTCCTGGAGACAAAGTATGGATTTTCCCATTGATTGCCATTATAAGAGAAAGAAAAACATACCCAAGTAGTCATCCATGAGTGACCCAATGGCAAACTGCAAAACAGGGAAAGAATAAGTTAAAATATAATTCATATCTATAACTTTAATGTTGAGTACTCTTATTCACTTCACTTCACTTTATTTCTTAATTAGTCGCTCTCCACCAAGGTGCTCTGAGCGACTTACAATTTAAAATAGCATTTACACAATATAAAAACATTCAACATAAAAACATTCAACAGTGACTATTTGGCAAATTAGATCTGATCACTTTACTTAAATGCACAACCAAACGGCAAAGTCTTGAGCGCCTTTACTAAAGGTCGCAACTCCGACATTGCTCTAATATATGGAGGCAATGAGTTCCACAGAATTGGAGCATAGGTCAAAAAAGCTCAGTACTGTTTAAATTAAAGGAGGGCTACTGCAGCTCTCCAGATGTTACTGGACTACAACATCCATCTTCTCGGTTCACATTAGCAAAATTACCATATATACTTGAGTATACGCTGGGTTTTTTAGCCCTTTTTAAAGGCTGAAACCACTCCTTGGCTTACACTTGAGTCAAAGTTATTTATTATTTTACTCTGTTATTATTTTTATTATGTTTATTATTATACTCTATTACTATTATTACATTTACATTGTTTTACTGTATTATTACATTTATTATTTTATTATTATTATTGCATTTATTTACTCTATTTTTATTATTACATTGTTTTACTCTATTGTTCTTATGACATTTCCCTTATTTTATTCTATTTATTATTATTATTATTACATTTATTATTTTATTCTATTATTATTGGAAGGATACATGAGCACATTTACATTGAAGAAGGTTAGAATAATGGTTTAATCAGATTTCATAGAATCATAGAGTTGGAAGAGACCTCATGGGCCATCCAGTCCAACCCCCTGCCAAGAAGCAGGAATATTGCATTCAAAGCACCCCTGACAGATGGCCATCCAGCCTCTGTTTAAAAGCTTCCAAAGAAGGAGCCTCCACCACACTCCGGAGCAGAGAGTTCCACTGCTGAATGGCTCTCACCGTCAGGAAGTTCTTCCTAATGTACAGATGGACAGTCTTATCTTAAATTACAGTTTTATGTACAGTAAATATTCAAAAATGTTTAACCTACGGATGCCTCAATTCATGTAATTTTATTGGTATCTATTTTTATTTTAAAATTTACCAGTAGCTGCTGCATTTCCCACCCTTGGCTTATACTCGAGTCAATACGTTTTCCTGGGGTTTTTTGTGGTAAAATTAGATATTTGGCTCATATTTGGGTTGGCTTATACTTGAGTATATACGGTAATATGATTTGAAGAGTACAGGTCCTCCCTCTCTGACCATCTATGGGGGATTGTGAGGTGCAAAACCTTGTGCCCCAGACTGGTTTGGCAGCATCTCCCCTTATTCCATTGCACACATCAACTCACTATATCATTCTTGTCTACGCGGGTCCCCACAATCTTCAGTCTGATCTCATCATCTTGCTGGATGACAACATCCTGTTTGGGGTCGAAGCAGAAACACACAGCAGCATTAGGTGGGAGAGTTAATATTGTTCCTTTGATTTCTGAGATCTGGATTGAGAATCATTGTTCGTATTGTCAAATCTTTGAGATTTATCTGTCTCAATAAGAAAATATACTAAAACACACATGACATATGGCTGAGATATGTGTCATTTGTTATGTTGATTGGAATGTAAACACAAAAAGTCAAATTTACTCTTTGCTCAGCCCTGCCATACAAGAAAGTCAAACAATGTCATTATATGGGCTCTCATTCTTCAAACAGTTTGCTTCTTCCACCGTCCTTTTGCATATGGATATACTCACCTCATCAATGGTCTTGTAGCACGGTGGATTGGAGTTGGGGTCAAATTCCATTTCAGAAGGAATAGACTGTAAAGACAATTGGGACTGATCATGAGTGAAATTGAAGAGCAGATACTTTGCATACAAAAACTTCCAAAATCAAACCCCAGTTGGAAATAGTCCAAATAGTCCCTTGTAACAAACATGGAGTCAGTCCTGTATACCAAGGCATATAAAATAGGCATAAAACCTTAACTGAATTCCCCAAACTAGTTGTTCACATTTGTCCAAAGTGTTAACATTGGCCAACACGAGAACAGCAAGCTCCCCAACAGCACGGCCTTTTGTGCTTAGCTGGCTGGTGTTCAGGGAATCAGTTACAAAACCGTTTAGAGCAATGTTATCCATGGGCATGTTTCTTACAGTAGGGTCACATTGAAGGTAGAGATATAATTACTAAAGTGGTTGTTGTCCTGTTTATTTGCCCAGCCCACAATGTTCCAGGAGATAACCCTTAGAAGAGAATACTTCTAGGGGTTACTCACATCAATCATCACGGCTAATCTGATCTAAGAGACCCTTTGGGTCTTCTTAATAATACACCCATTTGCCTTGGGCACAACCAGACACAAACAGACACTATGAAGACATCTGCCCTTGCACTATGCTACTCTGCTGCTGAGTACACATGCCCAGGGTGGAACCCATCTCACCACGCTAAACAGTGGATGTGGCTCTTAACATGCTGCATTATCACGAGGTGTCTGTGCCCTACACCACTGGAGAAATTACACTGTATAGCCAGTATTGCACCACCTGACATCAGCCGGGAAGTAGCAACCAATAGTGAAAGGACCAAGGCAGTGACATCTCCTGCTCATCCCTTGTTTGGGTATCAGCCAGCACGTCAATGACTTAAATCAAGAAATAATTTTCTAAGATCTACAGAGACACTCGCTAGAACACCTCAGCAAGCGAGAGTCCAAAAGTGGCAGGCTCAAACCCAGAACCTCAACCAATGGCTGATACCAAATGAGAGACTCCCCCCTGGGCACACAGAAGACTGGGCGACTTGGAAGGCGCTGAACAGACTGCACTCTGTTGCACCATGAGATGCAGAGCCAACCTTAAGAAATGAGGCTACAAAGTGGAATCCACGACATGCGAGTGTAGAGAAGAGCAAACCACTGACCACCTGCTGCAATGCAACCTGAGCCCTGCTACATGCAAAATGGAGGACCTTCTTGCGGCAACACCAGAGGCACTCCAAGTGGCCAGAGACTGGTCAAAGGACATTTAATCAACTACCAAGCTTGCAAACTTTGTGTTCTGTTTGTTTGTTTGTTAAAAAATGCAATGCACTTGTTTGGTCTGCCCCTGACACAATAAATAAATAAATATTTGCCTTGGGCTTAGGTCTGGGGATCATCAGGGAGAAAACAGGGTCTGGAACTTGAGGATCTAAGGAAGGAATTTCCATTTGGGAGACAGCAGGTTTCAGGGTACATTGACATTGGTGGGGTAGAGTTTAGGAGGGGATACAATTAAAGCTGATGTGGGGATTCTGGAAAACTGTACAGGGTGGACACAGGGTTCGAGTAAGATAGGAGTGGAATTCCCTGGAGTATCGTGGACGCAGGTGATTACTGTATATACTCAAGTATTAGCCTAGTTTTTCAGCCCTTTTTTAAGGCTGAAAAAGTCCCCCTCGGCTTATATTCGAGTTAAGGTTATTTATTATTTTACTCTGTTATTATTATTGTTATTATTTTACTCGATTATTCTTAGTATTAGTATTATTACATTTATTATTTTACTCAATTATTATTAGTATTATTACATTTATTATTCAATTATTACTGTTATTATTACATTCCCATTATGTTATATTTATTATTGTTATTATTACATTTATTATTCTACTAGCTTGGGGATCCGGCGCTGCCCGGGTTATTTGAGAAAGGAATTGTGTATCAAGGTTGGTCTTTATCAGTTATTTATATGACTCGCAGTTGTCTCAGGAAGTTAGTGAAGGTACTGTGAGTCCCATTATCTCCTCCCTCCTCCATTATGGTCCACCCTCCTCCAAACTGCTCCAGGATGGAGAGTGGGTCATGGGGGTTTTGTGTGCCAAGTTTGGTCTTGATCGGTCATTAAATGAGAGTTGCAGAGGTCTTGGGAAGTGAGTAGAGGTACTTGAAGTCTCATCATCCATAGTCTGTACTCCCACAAACCTCACCAGAATGTTGAGTTGGCCATGGGGGCTCTATGCTCAAAGTTTGGTCTATATTGGTTTTTGAATGAGTGTCACTATGGTTTCAGGAAGTGAGTGAACGTACTGCAAGTCCCATCATCCATCGTCCATCCTTCAAACAGCACCAGGATGGAGGGTTGGTTATGGGGGCTGTGTGTGCCAAGTTTGGTCTTGATTGGTTATTAGATGAGGGTTGCAGCAATCTTGGGAAAAGAGTGGAGGTACTTGAAGTCCCATCATCCATGGTCTGTCCTCCAAACTGCACCAGGGTGTAGAGTGGTTCATTGGGGCTCCGTGTGCCAAGTTTGGTCTTGATTAGTCATTGGCGAGGGTCTCAGTGGTCTCAGAAAGTGAGTGAGATTACTGCAAGTCCCATCATCCATCTCCAATTTTTTCCAACACCAGGACGTAAAGTGGGTCATGAGAGGTCTATGTGCCAAGTTTGGTCTTGATCAGTCATTGCATGAGGTTTGCAGAGGCCTCAGAATGTGAGTGAAGGTACTGGAAGTCACATCATCCATCATCTGTCCTCCTCGAAAGTGCACCAGGATGTAGAGTGGGTCATGGGGACTCTGTGTGCCAAGTTTGGTCTTGATCAGTCATTGGCGAGGGTCTCAGTGGTCTCAGGAAGTGAGTGAAGTGACCGCAAGTCCCATCATCCATTGTCAAATTCTTCCAAACCGCACCAGGATGTAGAGTGGGTCATGCGGACTCTCTGTGTAAATTGTGGTCCTGATCCATCATTGTTGGCAGTTGTAATGGTCTTAGGAAGGGACTGCAGGTATTGCGAGTCCCATCGTCCATGGTGCATCCTCCTCCAAACTGCACCAGGATGTAGAGTGCATCATGGAGACTCAATGTGCCAAGTTTGGTCTTTATCGGTAATTGGATGAGGGTTGCAGTGGTCTCAGGAATTGAGCAAAGGTACTGCAAGTCCCATAATCCATGGTCCATCCCCGGCCAAACCACACCAGGACATAAGCTGGGTCATGAGAGGTCTATGTGCCAAGTTTGGTCCTGATCAGTCATTGGATGAGGTTAACAGCGGTCTCAGAATGTGAGTGATGGTACTGCAAGTCCCATCATCCATGGTTCATCCTCCTCCAAACTGCAGTAGGATGTCGAGTGGGCCATGGGGGCTTTGTGTGCCAAGTTTGGTCTGTATTGGTAATTTTCTGACTCAGCTCCTGGCCTTTTCCTTTCCTCTCTTTGTCATCTTGGAATCTTGGAATTGAGGCTGGCCAATCAGAAACCATATGCAAATATCTTTCTCTCATGTCTCCGTTTCTGTCATGAACCCTTTTCTCCACCAGGGGCTCCTGTAAAGCTGGCCAATCAGAGACCATATGCAAATAGCACCACAGCAGCAGCCAATCAGAATCTTGGAACTTTCAGGCTGGCCAATCAGAATGCTGGCACATACCGCCACACTTTTGTCCTTTGCATACAAACTTTGACTTTTATTATATACATATAGATTATTACTGTTATTACATTTCCATTATTTTACTCTATTATTGTTGTTATTACATTTATTATTTTACTCTATTATTATTGGAAGGATACGTAAGCACATTGACATTAAAGAAGTTTAGAATAATGGTTTAATCAGAGCTGGGTGGTCTTATCTTAAATTACAGTTTTTATGTAAATATTCAAAAACATTTAACCCACTGATGCCTCAATTAATGTTATTGTATTGGTATCTAATTTTAATTTTAATTTTACCAGTAGCTGCTGCATTTCAAGCGTATTGCTATCCCAGCACTTACATGTCGTGAAATGAAGCAAGACATGGGTCCAATTTCAGTGAAGAGTCCAACCTGGTCGGAAATGGGTGAAAGAATAAGAAGATTGTCAAAGGCTTTCATGGCCGGAATCATTAGGTTGCTATGGATGTTCCGGGCTAAATGGCCATGTTCCAGAAGCATTCTCTCCTGACATTTTCCCCACATGCATGGCAGGCATCCTCAGAGGCCTGCCACAGATGTGGGTGAAACATCAGAAGAGAATGCTTCTGGAACATGGCCATATAGCCCGGAAAACTCAGAGCAACCCAATAAGATTATTATTAACAAATGAGGCTGTAGTATTCAGATCCCTTCAAAGCTTGTATTCAGTTATCCTTATTTGCAGAAAGAAATCTTGTACCTAAAAAAGGTAGCAAATGAAGAATAAGCCCTCCCACAAACAGCCCCTCCACGTCAACCTCACTGCATAGATGGAACTGGAACAGCAGGGTCCAAATATATGAGATCCAACTTTGGGAATCTTCTCCACAATCTCTGTTGCTACCTTACCTTGTTCACTTGAGTCACAACAGCATCAACCACCTCTCCCTTGAATGGCCTGAATACAATGGCCTTGTATTTGACAGGGTAAAGGACGAAACCCCGGCCGGGTTGGATCACCCCTGCACCGATGTTGTCAATCGTGGTCACGGCAATGACAAAGCCATATCTAGAAAACAGCATGTGAAGTGTACAAGTCAGATATACACTGGCAAGCATTAACTGAGGTTATTTGAGGAGATGCCTACCCAAAATGATGCCATTCAGATGTAGTGGACTACAAATACTGCAGCAGCAAATGGAAGAAGATCACACAAGTTATGGCAATGAATTGACCCGGTCTGGTTTTTGGATTTCGATTTTAATGGATGTGTCTTAATTAATTGTTTTAATTGTTGTTTTAATTTTTAATATTTTGATTGTACTGTGGTTGTTTCTATGATACTAGCATCGTATGATGCTTTTGTTAGGCTGCCCTGAGTCCCCCTTCGGGGGTATAAATATAGGAAATAAATAAATAAATAATCACATTGGTCCCAATAAGCAATATTGAGGGATTACAGAAGTGGCAGTCCAAAAACAGTTAAAGTTCCATACTTTTGTCAGCCCTGCTTTTAAAATGACCAGAATGGTTTTATTTGTGTTGTCGAATCACTGGGTTGCTGTGAGTTTTCCGGTCTGTCTGGCCATGTTCCCGAAGCATTCTCGTCTGATGTTTCACCCACGTCTATGGCAGTCATCCTCAGAGATTGTGAGGTCTGTTGGAAACTATGCAGCTGAGATTTATATATCTGTGGAATAATGTCCAGGGTGGGAGAAAGAACTCTTGTCTGCTTGAGGCAAGTGTGAGTGTTTCAATTGGTCAGCTTGATCAGCATTGCAGCTTCAAAGCCTGGCTGGTTGCTATCTGGGGAAATCCTTTGTTGCAATATGTTAGCAGGCCCCAATTGTTTTATGTCTGGAATTCTCCTGTTTTTTTTTTAGTGTTGCTCTTTATTTACTGTCCTGTTTTTAAAACTAGTAACCAGATTTTGTTCATTTTCATGGTTTTTTCCTTTTTGTTGAAATTGTCCAGAGAAGCCATTGAAATCCACATGCATGTGGCCAATTTCAACAGAAAGGAGAAAACCATGAAAATGAAGAAAATCTAGCTACCAGTATTTTAAAAACTCTAAAATCAGGACAGTAAAGAAAGAGCAACACTCCAAAACACCATACTGCCCACCACCCAAATGAAAGTTTCCATATTATTTCCATGTTATTTAACATCTACATGAAGCCGCTGGGAGAGATCATTCGGAGTTTCGGACTAAGATGCTATCTCTATGCAGATGACGTCCCACCTGTCACCAAGGAGGCTGTCCAGACCTTGAATCAGTGCTTGGCTGCTGTGTCGGACTGGATGAGAGCTAACAAATTGAAACTGAATCCAGACAAGACAGAGGTCCTACTGGTCAATCGTAAGGCCGAACAGGGTATAGGGTTACAGCCTGTGTTAGACAGGGTTACACTCCCCCTGAAGACGCAGGTTCGCAGCTTGGGAGTGATCCTGGACTCATCGCTGAGCCTGGAACCCCAGGTCTCAGCGGTGGCCGGGAAAGCTTTTGCACAATTAAAACTTGTGCGCCAGCTGCGACCGTACCTTGGGAAGTCGGATCTGGCCACGGTGGTCCATGCTCTTGTCACATCCCGGTTGGATTACTGCAACGCACTCTACGTGGGGTTGCCTTTGAAGACTGCTCGGAAACTCCAACTAGTCCAGCGGGAGGCAGCCAGATTGCTCACCGGAGCGGCATACAGGGAGCATACCACCCCCCTGTTATGCCAGCTCCACTGGCTGCCGATCCAATTCCGAGCACAATTCAAGGTGCTGGTTTTGACCTATAAAACCCTATACGGTTCCGGCCCAGTGTATCTGTCCGAACGGATCTCCCTCCACATCCCACCTCGGAGTTTAAGATCTTCTGGGGAGGCCCTGCTCTCGACCCCGCCTTTATCACAAGTGAGACTGGCGGGGACGAGGAGCAGGGCCTTCTCAGTGGTGGCCCCCCACCTGTGGAACTCACTCCCCGGGGAGATTAGATCAGCAACTTCCCTTCTCTCATTTAGGAAAAAGCTGAAAACTTGGATGTGGGACCAGGCTTTTGGAAACTCTGGCAGCTAAAAAGAAAGACCATAATGATGGGCAAATAATGACGAAACCTATTGGACCTATGGAACTCGAGACACTGACCATGAGACTGTTTATTGTTGTGTTATTGTGTTATATACTGATGTTTTTAATTCGTTAATTGTTTAACTATTGTAATTGTTTTTATAATTGTATGTATTTGGATAAGGCATCGAATTGTGCCTTCTTTTTGTAAGCCGCCCTGAGTCCCCCCTTGGGGGTGAGAAGGGCGGGGTATAAGCAACAGAAATAAATAAAAAATAAATAAATATTATTTATTTATGTATTTGCGACATTTATATGCTGCCCTGAAGGGGACTCAGAGCGGCCTGAGATATATATATATATATATATATATATACACACACACACACACACACACACACATACACTTACATACATACATACAATACATTACTATATTGTTCTATACAAATATATTGTAATATTATTAGTAATCTTACATGTAATATAAATATATAATTATAATGTCATATTATTATTAATATTATACTGTATTACATTATAATATTATAAATATTCTATGTATATACAATATATTATATTATATTATATTATATTAGCTGTACCCGCCACGCGTTGCTGTGGCAAACCTTCCCTCCCTTTTTCTCCTCCTTCTTTTTCTCTCTCCTTCCTTCCCTCCCTCTTTCCTTCTTTCCCTCTTTTTCTTTCTCTTCTTCTTTCTTCCTTCGCTACCTGTTTCTTTTCTCGCTTCCTTTGCTGTTTGGTTTCATCCTTCCTTGTCTCCTTCCTTCCTTCCTTCCTTCCCTCTTTCCTTACTTCTCTCCTTCCTTCCTTCTTTCACTTTTTAATTTCCTTCTCTCTTTCCTTCCTTCTCTACCTTTCTTTCTTTCCTTCTCTTCTTTTTTCCCTCCTCCTCTCTTTTCTTCCTTCTCTATCTTCCTTTCTTTCCTTCTCTCCTTCTTTCCCTCCTCTCTCCTTCCTTCCTTCTCTACCCTGCTTTCTTTCTTTCCTTCCCTCCTTCTTTCCCTCTTTCTCTCCCCTTCCTTCTCTATCTTCCTTTCTTTCCTTCTTTCTCTCCTTCCCTCCTTCTTTCCCTCTTTATTTCACTATTTCTCTCCTTCCTTCTTCCTCTACCTTTCTTTCTTTCCCTCCTTCCTTCCCCCTTTCTGTGTATGTGTTTTGTGTGTGTATATGCATATATGTGTGTTTGTGTCTCTATATGTGGTTTTGCACATGCGTTGTAATTTTGGGTGTTTTGTTTTGGCTTTTTAAGTCCCTTCTGCTATGTTTTTCTGTGTCTTTTTGAGTGGAGGACATACATTGAGTTGTTAGGTGTCTTGTGTCCAAATTTGGTGTCAATTCCCCCAGTGGTTTTTGAGTTGTGTTCATCCCACAAACGAAGGTGACATTTGTGTTTCTCTAGATTGTGCTCTGGCTGTGTGGGAGGGCCCAGTAAGCCACCCCAATAATGGGAAGGCGTGCCCAAAGGCATCCATTGCCATGCCAAAGGTTGGCCTTGAGGCGAGCAGACCCAAAGGCCTTGTGGGGGGGGGGGGGGGGGAGAGAGCGAGGGGCAGGCCTCGAAGCCTCCAGCATCACAATCCCTGCTCCTCACGTCAAGGCTCACCCGCGCCCACCTCCGAAGCTGCTGTAGGCCCGGTCGTCGTAGGAGTCGAAATCTGCCAGAGCACGGGAGCGATGGGATAGAGGGAGGCAGGCAGGCGGCAGTGCGCATGCGGAGGGTGACTTGGGCGCGGGGGAAGCTGGGAAATGGAGTCCTTCCTCCTCAGCATATTCCTCCCAAGGCCTCTGCGCATGCTTCATGTTTTTAGGGTACTGTGCATTTGTGTTGTTGCGTATTCGTGTTTTGAGAGTTGTTGGTCATTCCTTGGGGGAAGAGGTATTAGCAGGCCAAATTTGGTGAGATTTCGTCCGGTGGTTTCTCCGTTTTTGACCGCCTAATTACGCCCTTAAGGTTCTTATATATATAGATTATATTATAAATTAGCAAAGCACAGTAGACAAGGTGGAACAGCCCCCTGGCCTCCCGTGTCTTCACTCTGGCTCAGAGCGGCGGTTGGTGCTGGGGGGAGGGGTCTCCAACTGATGGCATATGCAGGCATATGGGGGGAGGAGCCCCTGGTGATGCAGTGGGTTAAACCACTGAGCTGCTGAACTTGCTGACCGAAAGGTCAGCAGTTTAAACCCAGGGAACATAGTGCATTCCTGCTGTTAGCTCTGGCTTCTGCCAACCTAGCAGTTTTAAAACATGCAGATGTGGGTAGATCAATAGGTACTGCTCTTTGGCTTAGAAATTGAGATGTGCACTACCCCCCAGAGTTGGATATGACTAGACTTAATGTCAAAGGGAAACCTTTACCATATATATAAGTATATATATATATATATAAGTAAAGGTTTTCCTCTAACATGAAATCCAGGGGTGTGGTGCTCATCTCCATTTCTAAGCTGAAGAGCTGGTTGTCCGTAGACACCTCCAAGATCATGTGGCCAGCATGACTGCATGGAGCGCCGTTACCTTCCCACTCACATTTGCATGTTTTCGAACTGCTAGGTTGGCAGAAGCTGGGGCTGACAGCAAAAGCTCACGCTGCTCCCCGGATTCGAACCTGTGGCCTTTCGGTCAACAAGCTCAGCACTTTAACCCACTGTGCCACTGGTGGCTCCACACACACACACACACACACACACACATATATATATGGCTGGAGTTACACTTTAACTTACATAGAAATTCAACTTAAGAACAAACCTACAGAATTTTCTTTGTAACTTGGGAACTATCTGTGTTGGTATTTGTGTTTTAATTTTCGTCCTATGTATTTTAATGTATGTATTTAAATGCTGTTGTGTTTTACCTGTGTGCTTTAATTACAGGTAACAAATAATAATAATAGAATTCATGAGAAACAACTGGAAAAGTTTACACAGAACAAGGATTTAAAGATCAAACTGCAAAGACTCTGGCACAAATCAGTCAAGGTGGTCCCAGTGTTGATCAGCACATTGAGTGCAGTGCCTAAAGACCTTGACCTGCACTTAAAAACAATCGGGAGCTGACAAAATTGCCATCTGTCAGCTGCAAAAGGCCACCCAACTAGGATCTGCACACATAATTCACTGATACATCACACAGTCGTAGACACTTGGGAAGTGTACAACATGTGATTGAATACAAAAGCCAGCATAGTGATTTTGTATGTTGTGTACAGATCTTGTTGTGTATCAAATAATACTAATAATAATTATAGGAGAGGGCATAATGATTTAATGCCGTTCTACTTGAAAACCCAAGTAGTGGCCTTGGAGATAACCCACACACAAAACTGTTCAATTATCTGGGCAGAGCTGTCAATAATAATAATAATAATAATACAAGCAAGTTCAATGGGAAAAGATAATCTCTAGCCACTTTTACTTACTTTCCAGTGCAGGTCCCCTCCACTTCGGTGAACAGCTTTTGCTTCACAGTGTTGAGGAGGTTAGGCCCAAAGTAACGTGGATGCAGCAAAATTTCATGCTCCAAAGATATCTGGAGGAAGAGAATACAGGGGTTAGCGCCCACTAAATAAATAACAAGAACTTTAAACAGTTCAGAGAAAACTCCAACTACTTCAGGGCATAAGGAAGAGCCAGTCACATTCTCCTGGAGACTCACAAACATCATCCCCTGATGTTTCCCTATAGCAATTGGCATTCAGATGCTTACACAATACCTGTGAATATGTAGGCAGCATATTTAATGGGCAGTCTTCCTTTTGACTCCATGAAACCAGGTGAAAACCTTTCTTTTCTTTAATGATAAATATAATAATATTTATTTGTTATAGAAGGCTTTCATGGCCGGAATCCTAGCTTGATGTGTGTTTTTCGGGCTGTATGGCCATGTTCCAGAAGCATTCTCTTCTGATGTTTTGCCTGGATCTATAGCAGGCATCCTCAGAGGTTGTGAGCTCCTCTGGATGTCTGCCACAGATGCAGGTGAAATGTCAGGAGAGAATGCTTCTGGAACATGGCCATATACCCCGGAAAACATGCAACAACCCAATATTTATTTATTATTTATTTATGATGGGGTTGTAGTGGTGGTGGGATTGGGGAAAATACTGGTATTTTGAATGTTAATTTCAAAGATGGCACGTTTCTATGTATTATACAATAATTATTTTTTTAAAATGCCCACCAAAAATTATTATTTATTTATGACATTTATATCCCACCCTTCTCACTGCAAAAGGGATTAAGAGCGACTTACAAAGTATATGTACATACAATATATTATATTATTAGCATAGCACAATATTAGTATTATATATTACTATTTTGTACTGTATGACTATACTGTAATATTGTTAGTAATATTAAATGTAATATATAATACATTATTATTATATTATTATATTGTATTACAATATTACAATCAATATTATATGAGCATACAATTTATTACATTATAATAGTCGTATCAAGATAATCATAGAATCATAGAATCAAAGAGTTGGAAGAGACCTCTTGGGCCATCCAGTCCAACCCTCTGCCAAGAAGCAGGAATATTGCATTCAAATCACCCCTGACAAATGGCCATCCAGCCTCTGCTTAAAAGCTTCCAAAGAAGGAGCCTCCACCACACTCCGGGGCAGAGAGTTCCACTGCTGAACAGCTCTCGCAGTCAGGAAGTTCTTCCTCATGTTCAGATGGAATTTCCTCTCTTGTAGTTTGAAGCCATTGTTCCGCGTCCTAGTCTCCAAGGAAGCAGAAAACAAGCTTTCTCCCTCCTCCCTGTGGCTTCTTCTCATGTATGTATACATAGCTTTCATATCTCCTCTCAGCCTTCTCTTCTTCAGGCTAAACATGCCCAGCTCCTTTAGCCGCTCCTCATAGGGCTTGTTCGCCAGACCTTTTATCATTTTAGTCACTCTCCTCTGGACACATTCCAGCTTGTCAATATCTCTCTTGAATTGTGGTGCCCAGAATTGGACACAATATTCCAGGTGTGGTCTAACCAAAGCAGAATAGAGCATGGGGAGCATGACTTCCTGGGTCAAGTAGGGTCATGCTGATCATGCAGCTTGACCCTACTTTATCTGCCTGCGCTCAATGCAGGGAAAAGTAAAGGCCTTGGGAAACTACAACTTCCAGGATTCCATATCATTGAGCCATTGCAGCAAAAGTGGGGTCAAACTGGGTTAATTCTGCAATGTAGATGCACCCAATTTCACTCCTAATAAGCATGCAGCCAGCTTGCCATATTCTTGTCGAATTCAAAACAGCAGAGAGGAAACAACCAGGCACATCTTAACACCTCTCAACAGAACATTTTCCCAGGCTCAGCCAGGCCGTCAAATGCTAATAAAGGTGGTCAGCTGAAACATTCACACCTAGCTTCAGCAGAGAAGAGCTCTTTGCCCCAGCCATTCCACAGATATATAAACGCATTGTCCTAATTCTAAGAGACCTCACTACCTCTGAGGATGCTTGCCATACATGCAGGCGAAACGTCAGGAGAGAATGCCTCTAGAACATGGCCCTATAGCCCGAAAAAACCTACAAGAACCTAGTGATTCCAGCCATGAAAGCCTTCGACAATACATTAGTCGTTTAGATGCTTTAAATACAGCTCCGGCCATTAACTTACATGATAAAACATGCTCCCAGCTCCAACAGCCACCTTTTCCCTTCCTGTAAACCAGCTTCCTCCTGATTGGCTGCGCCGGTCGGAGCGCCCTCCTCCTTAAAGGAACAGCACCTTCTCCCGTGATCCCTTCGTATTTGAACCGTTGCAAACTCACAGTGAGTGACGTTTCACCTCGCTAGGAGGCTTCTCCAATCGGAATGTAGGACACAGATGGTGATATTTCTTGACCAATGGCGAGACAGAACGCAGCAAGTTCCTTCCCCTTCAAGAGCGACAGATGGAGGAGAAAACATTCCCGCGAAGGGGGCGGGGGGGAGGAAGAGAGGCTGTCGCGGAGAGTGACAGAGAGTGCCAGCCAATCAGGCGAAAGGGGCGTGTCCCTCGGGGCCTCTGCTTTGTGGTGGGTAAGTGGGGGGAATCGAGGGGCTCCCTCTCCGCCCGGCGCGCCCCGTCGGAAGAGAGGGAAGCGCTGCTGGCACCGTGTCGGGGCTGGGAAGGGGGCCTCTTCCTTCTGGGGCGAGGGAGGTCTCGGGCAGGGCGGGGGCGGGGGGAGCCGGCTGGGGGTGCTCGTGGGGGCTGAGAGATGGGGGGAAATGGGGGCCCACGACGCCACAAAAGCATCGGAAGTGACTGGACGGACGAACCACAGGCCGCTGCTGAGAGAAATTGTGGGAGTTGGAGGCCGAGACCCCTGGAGGGCCAAAGTGTGCCCATGCCTGGGTCAGGCCCTTCAAACGGCCTGTTTCTGTGTCCGAACCCACAGGATCTCTTCGCTCCCCTGGAGAGGCCCTACTCGCGCTCCCACCGCCCTCGCAGGCGCCCTTGGGGGGGGACGAGGGAGAGGGCCTTCCCGGTGGTGGCCCCTCCACTCTGGCACTCACTCCCCAGGGACATTAGGCATGCCCCAACCCTGGCAGTCTTTAGGAGGAGCCTGAAAACGTGGTTGTTCCGGCGTGCCTTCCCAGAATAAGGAGAACTCTCAGCAATATGTCCTCACAATGCACTTTAATTTATTTATTTATCGTGTCATCAGCAACCATTGTATTACAATTCTAACAGAGCAAAACAAACACAGAGATTAAAAAGGGAAAAGGGAAAAAAACACACAGATTTTGCAAATTTGGTATTTGGCTAAATGTCCTTTGACCAGTATCTGGCCATTTGGAGTGCCTCTGGTGTTGCTGCAAGAAGGTCCTCCATTGTGCATGTGGCAGGGCTCAGGTTGCATTGCAGCAGGTGGTCAGTGGTTTGCTCTTCTCCGCACTCGCATGCCAAGGATTCCACCCTGTAGCCCCATTTCTGAAGGTTGGCTCTGCATCTCTTGGTGCCAGTGCGCAGTCTGTTCAGTGCCTTCCAAGTCGCCCAGTCCTCTGTGTGCCCAGAAGGGAGTCTCTCATCTGGTATCAGCCATGAATTGAGGTGCTGGGTTTGGGCCTGCCACTTTTGGACTCTCGCTTGCTGGGGTGTTCCAGCGAGTGTCTCTGTAGATCTAAGAAAACTATGTCTTGATTTGAGTCGTTGACGTGCTGGCTGATATCCAAACAGGGGATGAGCTGGAGATGTCTCTGCCTTGGTCCTTTCACTATTGGCTGCTACTTCCCGGCGGATGTCAGGTGGTGCAATACCGGCTAAGCAGTGTAATTTCTTAAATACTGACTTAGGATGGATTGCGTTCCCTCGTTTCTCTCTGAAAAATCCGACCCCAGTTACATTTTACCTGTTCACATCAGCATATTCTCAATTTTAATCTATTACATTTGGCCCGACCATTTTTAATATGTCATTATTGATTGTTGTTTTTGTTATGTGATTTATATGATTTGTATTTTATTGATTGTTGATTAATGTTGTGCTATTGATGTTTGTTTGATGTACTTCGGGCTTGGCCTCATGTAAGCCGCACCTTGGGGAGATGGTAGCGGGGTACAAATAAAGTTTATTATTTATTATTATTATTATTATTATTATTATTATTTAAAGTTACCAAGTGTCTTCTCTTGCTGTCCCAAAGGAGGCTGAGCTATGCCACTGAACGCCCAACGACCGTGAGAGAGGCCTCGGCATGGAGTTCCCCAACCACAGCCAGAACGTGCTGCGGAGCTTGTGGGAGCAGCAGCATGATGGCTTCCTGTGCGACTGCACCGTCCTGGTGGGCAGTACCCAGTTCCTGGCCCACCGAGCTGTGTTGGCCTCCTGCAGCACTTTCTTCCACATGTTCTACAAGGAGCGCCTGGACAAGCGGGACGTGGTGTCCATCAACAACGAGATCGTCACTGCCCCGGCATTCGAACTCTTGCTGGAATTCATGTACAAAGGCAGCCTGTCTTTCAACGACATGCCAGTCGAGGATGTCTTGGCAGCGGCCAGCTACCTGCACATGAATGACATTGTTAAGGTGTGCAAAAAGAAGCTTCAGGCCCGAGCGTTGACTGAAGCGGACAGCACCAAGCGGGAAGAGGAGGCCCCGGGCAATTCAGAACTTCTGCCCAGTACCTCCAAGTTTCAGCCTCCGATGCCTGAGCCTCAGCCCTTCCCATTGCCATCCCTGTGTCAGAAAGACAGTGACAAAAAAGAGGAGTGGAAAGGAGGAGAGAAGGTTGCTTTGGAGGAAACTGCGGCCTCTACTTTGGATGTGGCAGATACAACGCAGCCAGGCATGGAAATCACGCTGCCAACAAAGCCACCACAAGCACCCGTGATTGACATTTCTTTCTCTAGTCCCAGCAGTTCCACTGAAACAATCCCACACAATAGCTTTTCTCTAGCAAATGAAGGTTCTTCTAACACAGACCACGCTCCAGAGGGGTATTTGGAGCAAAGGACAGACACATTTTGTCAGAAGGAAACAAACCGGCCGTCTGTCAAGGTCAAAGTGGAAGCCATTGTGATTTCCGACGAGGAGTCTGATGCGACAGAGCAACTGGAGGGACAGGGCGCAGAGTTCAGATTGGAAAGCATCTTCCAAAGGTCTGCCTCAGAGACAGCGCTCCCTGGAAGATGTGGGCGCCATTTGGACACGTTTGAAGACCCTGCTGGGATAGACGAAGTGACGTCGGAAAGCGGCTTCCTGTCCCAAGAGCACCTCCCGTATCACATGATCCCCATGCCTGGCGGGCAGAGCTTCTCGAACATGGTGACGCCGCCCCTCCATGAACAGATGTACCTGCCGGATTTCGAGTCCCACTCCAGCTTCGGCATCTTTACCGACGATGTGCCCACCTGCAAGACGTGCGGGAAGACCTTCTCGTGCTCCTACACACTCCGGCGCCACGCCACCGTCCACACACGGGAACGGCCCTACGAATGCCGCTACTGCATGCGGAGCTACACGCAGTCCGGCGACCTTTACCGGCACATTCGCAAAGCCCACAATGAGGACCTGGCAGCCAAGCGTTGCAAACAGGACATGGAGAACCCTTCATAGGTCTCAGGTCCCAGCAGAGAACAAGGTTATTTCTGATTATTTCCTGTAGATACCATGCGATTTAGGACTTCTTTGAAGGTGGTGATTGGTCTGCATCCAACTTTTTCTCCTCTCCTCCAGTCACTCTCACAACCAGAGCTTTCCAAATGATTCATCATTGTGTTGCTGGAGGCTTTCATGGCCAGAATCTCTGGGTTGTGGTGAGTTTTCTGAGCTGTAGGGTAATGTTGCAGAAGCATTCTTTCCTGACATTTCACCTACATCTACAGCAGGCATTTTCAGAGGTTGTGAGGTCTGTTGGAAACTAGGTAATTGGAGTTTATACAGGGTGAGGCAGCATAACTTCCTTTTTTCAAAACTTAATAAAACCCATTGTATGAATCAGATTTTTTTTATTTTTTTTATAGTGTAGGCACATACCTAAAGTGTTGTTTTACGTAGTTTTGAAGATCAAATTAGGTAGGTGACATCCCCCATTCTCCAAACACTGAGTAAACCGATTTCTAGTGTTGCTGACTCTTGCCACCATAGCAGGCGTTCTGTTGGCAGTTTCTTCCTGGATGTTGGTCTTCAAATCTTGGAGGGTCCTTGGACGGTTCACATAAACACGGGATTTCAAAAAACCCCACAGAAAAAAATCACAATGGGCCAAATCTGGAGAGCGGGCCGGCCACTCCAAATCCGCTCGAAAAGTAGGCCTCAACGACAAAAGCACGCTCCTCACTGTTCCAATGCATGATAGCAACTGAACTGTGTCAGGACAAAACTTTATACTCCCGCCTCTCGAACGAGACCACTAGCGCTCCACTACGTCTTCAACCGACTGAATGGCACGCATTTTAAAAAAGGAAGTTATGCTGCCGCACCCTGTATATCTGTGGAATGCTCAGGGTGGGAGAAAGAACTCTTGTCTGTTGGAGGCAGGTGTGAATGTTGCCATTAGCCACCCTGTTTAGCATTGAAAAGCCTTTCGGCTTCAAGGTCTGGCTGCTTCCTGCCTGGGGGAATCCTTTGTTGGAAGATGTTAGCTGGCCCTGATTGATTCATGTCTGGAATTCCTCTGTTTTCTGAGTGTTGTTCTTTATTTACTGTCCTGATTTTAGAGTTTTTTTTAATACTAGTAGCCAGTTTTTGTTCATTTTCATGGTTTCCTCCTTTTTGTTGAAATTTTCCACATGCTTGTGAATTTCAATGGCTGTATAATCTGACATGATGGTTGTGAGAGTGGTCCAGCATTTCTGTGTTCTCAAATAATATGTTGTGTCCAGGTTGGTTCATCAGGTGCTCTGCTATGGTTGACACCTCTCAACAAAGGATCCATCCCCCAGGCAGGAAGCAGCCAGGCTTTGAAGCTGCAAGGCCATTCAATGCTAAGGATTCCCCAGGCAGGAAGCAGATATGCTTGGAGGTTGCAAGGCCATTCAATGCTAAGGATTCCCCCAGACAGAAAGCACCCAGGTTTTGAAGCTGCAATGCCATTCAATGCTAATCATGGTGGCCAATTGCAACATACACACTTGCCTCCAACAGGCAAGAGTTCTTTCTTTCACCCTGGACATTCCACAGATATGTAGGCCTCAGTTACCCAGTTTCCAACAGACCTCACAATCTCTGAGGACAGCTGCCGTAGGTACAGGCAAAATGTCAGGAAATAATGCTTCTGGAACATGGCCATACAGCCCGGAAAACTCGCAGAAATCCAGTTTCACAATTGTTTTTGTTCATGGACCATTTTGCAACAGAGTCATTTAGTTTTACAAGCAAACCAGAAGTTTAAACTAGCAAACCAACCCCTGAGAAATGATATGGAGACAGACTAAACGGCAATAATGGCCATCTGTCAGGGGTGCTTTGAATGCAATATTCCTGCTTCTTGGCAGCGGGTGGACTGGATGGCCCATGAGGTCTCTTCCAACTCTTTGATTATATGATTCTATGTATGCAGAAACAACCTATCTCATGAAAACCTTTTGTTTATATGTTTTTAAAGTATATGATTCGTTGCCTAACGCATAAAGACTCATGACGTGAGTGCAGCATGCCTAAACACTGCCACTGACACACACAAATGTGTTGCAACACTCAGTTTGAAAGCTCTGAAATAGATTTGGATTTGAGTCTGATTTTTCAAAGGTTTTTCAATGCGGCTTCACATCCGAAGCCATTCCTTGTACAAAGCTTAGAAGGAGACACATAAAAGTAACCAAGGCAAGATTTTAAAATTGTTTTCTTCCCCTGTATTTTTTATGTTCAAGCTCACTTGGGCACAAATAATATGATGTTGTGACAGGTTATTTTTGCTCCCACAGGAGGTCAGTGCTGTTGAGCTGACAGAATATATTCTGGACCAGGAAAAGGTCTGAAAACATTGTGCTCTTTATCTCTTGATGTGCATGGTCTGCAAATAGACCAACTTAGTGTTTCCAAATACATTTATTTCACGTAAATAAAGGAACTTGTGCCTTACCAAAGTTGCACTGCCGCCTCCTTCCGTTTTATGCACCTGGGATTTGATCCCTTTTCCACATCTTATTCCTTTCTTGAGCCGATCCAGCAAAAACTGCCAGCTGCCTCTCTCTCATTCATGGGACTCTTGTAGTGAAATGTGTGTTTCCAAATGTTTTCGTTCTGTAAAGGGGCTTCACTGCCAAGGAAACATGTTTGAAATTAAAAGTGGTGCCCTAAATGTTTCTGTGTGGTCTGCTTTTCTTGTGGTGGATGTGTTCTTTCCATTCCCCTTTGAAATTATTATTAAAGCCTTATTATTATTATTATTATTATTATTATTATTGGAAACACAGCAAGATGAGTCCACAGCAAACAAGATAACTCTGCTGCCTGTTGTATTGGATCACACGCCAGACACTTCTCCGCGATCGCATCTCCTTCTATGAACCAGCACGAGCTCTAAGATCTTCCGGGGAGGCCTCTCGGTCCAACTACCGTCTCAAGCACGGTTGGTAGGGACAAGAGAGAGGGCCTTCTCATTGGTGGCCCCCCGCCTCTGGAACGTCCTTCCAAGGGAAATAAGACAGGCCCCATCCCTCCACTCCATTCGTAAGAGCTTGAAGACCTGGTGGTTTCACCAAGCCTTTGAAAATGACCAGTTCTAACTCAGCCCCACACATTGTCTAATACGGCCTTATTCTTCCTACTAGTTACCCAGATTCTTTCCTCTAATCAGCCCCAGAATGAACAGCCACAGACCCGTACCTAATATTATTGTTGCCTGCCATAGCATTGCACTTAAATCCCGGGCCCCCTAGAATTTTTGGGCTTGCACATATCTTGGCCCAGCCTTTAAAATTTTTAAATTGCCTTGAACAGGCAGGATTACTTTTAATATATGTGTGTTATGGTGACCATTTTTATGCTTATATTTTGTTAATCTTATGGTTATGTGTTTTTACTCTGTATGTTTTGTAATGTTACTTGGGAACTGCTCTGAGCCCCCTCGGGGAGATGTCGCGGTATATAAATAAAGTTTTATTTTTATTTTTATTATTATGATTAAGTGCCTAGGACTGTGTGATGTATCGGCAAATGATGCGTGCAGTATGGTGGTCTTTTGCCAGGGGTGGCTCAACCCATTACGCAAAGTAAACATTTGCAGTATAGTTGATTTTGCCCAGGGGCACTCTTGAGGCACGCTTTTGGGGGAAAATAGACCTTGACATATGCGAGTTGTAGTTACTGGGATGTATAGTTCACCTACAATCAAAGAGCATTCTGAACTCCACCAATGATGGAATTGAACCAAATATGGCACACAGAACTCCCACGACGAACAGAAAATATATATCAGTGATTGGTTGGGGGAGGGGGGGGGGCGCCAAAATACTGTTTGCTTACCATTGAAAATTACCTAGGGCTGCCTCTCCTGCAGCTGGCAGGTGGTAATCTTGTAGGCGCCAATTGTGTTTAAGTGCAGGCCAAGGTCTTTAGGCACTGCACCCAGTGTGCCCATCACCACTGGGACCCCCTTGACTGGTTTGTGCAGTTCGATCTTTAAATCCTCATTCTGTGTCAGCTTTTCCAGTTATTTCTCTTCAATCCTGCATTCACCTGGGATTCCAATATCTACAATCCATACTTGTTTTTTTAACACGATCATGAAGTCAGGAGTCTTGTGCTCCAAAATTCTGTCAGTCTGAATTTGGAAGTCTCAGAGTAGTTTGACGTGTTCATTTTCAGGCTTGTGATCCCACCAGTTCTTTGATATTTGCAGCACAAGTTCCAGCGAATCATCTGAGCAACGTTGTTGTGCCTCTGCTTGTAGTCTGTATGACCTCCTTGCAGCAGCTGAGGATGTGATCTAGTGTTTTGTCTGCTTCCTTGCAGAGTCTACACTTGGGATCTGTTGTTGACTTTTAAATTCTGACTTTGATAGCATTTGGTCTAATTGCCTGTTCTTGGCTGCCAGAATCAGGCCCTCTGTCCATGGAGAGCCTTCTTTAACCTATTATTATTATTATTATTATTATTATTATTATTATTATTATTATTTTACTGACACAAAGGCACAGTATGTCACAGCAAACGAGATCTATATGCTGTATTTCGTATCACAAAATCACAAGTCGAACCCTTCCCAAGCGTCTAGGACTGTATGATGTATTTTTGAATGATGCGCGCAGATCAAGTCAGGTGGCCTTTTGCAGTTGACAGATTGTGATTTTGTCGATGTTTATTGTTTCCAAATGCCGGCTGAGATCTTTTGGCACGGCACCCAGTGCGCCAATGACCACTGGGACCACCTGGACTGGTTTATGCCAGAGCCTTTGCAGTTTGATTTTGAGGTCTTGATAGCGGCTTGGGTTTTTCCTGTTGTTTTTTCTCAATGCGACTGTCACCTGGAATGGCGACATCAATAATCCAGACTTTTTTCTTTTCCACAATCGTGATGTCTGGTATATTGTGTTCCAAAACTTTGTCAGTCTGGATTCGAAAGTTCCACAGTACTTATTTATTATTTGTTTATATATTATTGTTATTTATTATTGTTACACAGTATTTATTATTATTATTATTATTATTATTATTATTATTATTGGAGCCCCCAGTGGCACAGTGGGTTAAACTGCTGAGCTGCTGAACTTGCTAACCGAAAGGTTACAGGTTTGAATCTAGGGAGTGGGGTGAGTTCCCGCTGTTAGCCCCAGCTTCTGCCAACCTAGCAGTTCGAAAACATGCAAATGTGAGTAGATCAATAGGCACTGCTCCAGCGGGAAGGTAACGGTGCTCCATGTACTTCTGGCCACGTGACCTTGGAGGTGTCTATGGACAATGCCAGCTCTTCGCCTTGGAAATGGAGATGAGTCGGACATGACTGGACTGCATGTCAGGGGAAAACATTTATCTATTACTAGCCATCCCCTGCCACGCATTGCTGTGGCCCACATGGGGGTTCTGTGTGGGAGGTTTGACCCAGTTCTATGTTGGTGGGGTTCAGAATGTTGGTGAACTACACATCTTGGCAACTACAACTTCCAAATGTCAAGATTCTATTTTCTCCAAACTCCACCAGTGCTCACATTTGGGCATATTGAGTATTTGTGTAGAGTTTGGTCCAGATCCGTCATTGTTTGAGTCCATAGTCATCTTTGGATGTAGGTGAACTGCCCACCAAACCCTTCCAGTATTTTCTACTGGTCATGGGAGTTCTGTGTGCCAAGTTTGGTTCAATTCCATCATTGGAGGAGTTCAGAATGCTCTTTGATTGTAGCTGAATTATAAATCCCAGCAACTACAACTCCCAAATGACAAAATCAAATTTTTTGAGTGAAGGATACATTGGGTTGTTTGGTGTCTTGTGTCCAAATTTGGTGTCTATTTTTCCAGTGGATTTTGAGTTCTGTTAATCCCACAAATGAACATTACATTTTTATTTATATAGATTATTATTATTATTATTATTATTATTATTACATTTGACACAGTTAATCACAGTGCACTGTGGACTATCCTAAAAAAAAATCAGATGCCCTGACAAATATATGCACCTGAAAGCTGCAAGGCCATTAAATGCTAAGAATTCCCCCCTGGCAGGAAGCAGCCAGACTTTGAAGCTGCAAGGCCATTTAATGCTAAGAATTCCCCCCAGGCAGGAAGCAGCCAGTCTTTGAAGCTGCCAGGCCATTCAATGCTAAGAATTCCCCCTGGAAGGAAGCAGCCAGGCTTTGAAGCTGCAAGGCCATTCAATGCTTAGATTTCCCCCCCCCAGCAGGAAGCAGCCAGGCTTTGAAGCTGCAAGGCCATTCAATGCTAAGAATTTCCCCCAGGCAGGAAGCAGCCAGGCTTTGAAGCTGCCAGGCCATTCAATGATAAGAATTTCCCCCAGGCAGGAAGCAGCCAGGCTTTGAAGCTGCAAGGCCATTCAATGCTAAGAATTTCCCCCAGGCAGGAAGCAGCCAGGATTTGAAGCTGCAAGGCCATTCAATGCTAAGAATTTCCCCCAGGCAGGAAACAGCCAGGCTTTGAAGCTGCAAGGCCATTCAATGCTAAGAATTTCCCCCAGGCGGGAAGCAGCCAGGCTTTGAAGCTGCAAGGCCATTCAATGCTAAGAATTTCCCCCAGGCAGGAAGCAGCCAGGCTTTGAAGCTGCAAGGCCATTCATTGCGAAGCATTCCCCCCGGCAGGAAGCAGCCAGGCTTTGAAGCTGCCAGGCCATTCAATGCTAAGAATTCCCCCTGGCAGGAAGCAGCCAGGCTTTGAAGCTGCAAGGCCATTCAATGCTAAGAATTCCCCCTGGCAGGAAGCAGCCAGGCTTTGAAGCTGCAAGGCCATTCAATGCTAAGCGTTCTCCCCCCGGCAGGAAGCAGCCAGGCTTTGAAGCTGCCAGGCCATTCAATGCTAAGAATTTCCCCCAGGCAGGAAGCAGCCAGGCTTTGAAGCTGCAAGGCGATTCATTGCGAAGCATTCCCCCCCGGCAGGAAGCAGCCAGGCTTTGAAGCTGCCAGGCCATTCAATGCTAAGAATTCCCCCTGGCAGGAAGCAGCCAGGCTTTGAAGCTGAAAGGCCATTCAATGCTAAGAATTCCCCCTGGCAGGAAGCAGCCAGGCTTTGAAGCTGCCAGGCCATTCAATGCTAAGCGTTCTCCCCCCGGCAGGAAGCAGCCAGGCTTTGAAGCTGCCAGGCCATTCAATGCTAAGAATTCCCCCTGGCAGGAAGCAGCCAGGCTTTGAAGCTGCAAGGCCATTCAATGCTAAGAATTCCCCCTGGAAGGAAGCAGCCAGGCTTTGAAGCTGCAAGGCCATTCAATGCTTAGATTCCCCCCCCCCCGGGCAGGAAGCAGCCAGGGTTTGAAGCTGCAAGGCCATACAATGCTAAGAATTTCCCCCAGGCAGGAAGCAGCCAGGGTTTGAAGCTGCCAGGCCATTCAATGCTAAGAATTTCCCCAAGGCAGGAAGCAGCCAGGCTTTGAAGCTGCAAGGCCATTCAATGCTAAGAATTTCCCCCAGGCAGGAAGCAGCCAGGCTTTGAAGCTGCCAGGCTATTCAATCCTAAGAATTTCCCCCTGGCAGGAAGCAGCCAGGCTTTGAAGCTGCAAGGCCATTCAATGCTTAGATTTCCCCCCCCCCGGCAGGAAGCAGCCAGGCTTTGAAGCTGCAAGGCCATTCAATGCTAAGAATTTCCCCCAGGCAGGAAGCAGCCAGGCTTTGAAGCTGCCAGGCCATTCAATGCTAAGAATTTCCCCCAGGCAGGAAGCAGCCAGGCTTTGAAGCTGCAAGGCCATTCAATGCTAAGAATTTCCCCCAGGCAGGAAGCAGCCAGGCTTTGAAGCTGCAAGGCCATTCAATGCTAAGAATTTCCCCCAGGCAGGAAACAGCCAGGCTTTGAAGCTGCAAGGCCATTCAATGCTAAGAAATTCCCCCAGGCAGGAAGCAGCCAGGCTTTGAAGCTGCAAGGCCATTCAATGCTAAGAATTTCCCCCAGGCAGGAAGCAGCCAGGCTTTGAAGCTGCAAGGCCATTCATTGCGAAGCATTCCCCCCCGGCAGGAAGCAGCCACGCTTTGAAGCTGCCAGGCCATTCAATGCTAAGAATTCCCCCTGGCAGGAAGCAGCCAGGCTTTGAAGCTGCAAGGCCATTCAATGCTAAGAATTCCCCCTGGCAGGAAGCAGGCAGGCTTTGAAGCTGCAAGGACATTAAATGCTAAGCGTTCTCCCCCCGGCAGGAAGCAGCCAGGCTTTGAAGCTGCCAGGCCATTCAATGCTAAGAATTTCCCCCAGGCAGGAAGCAGCCAGGCTTTGAAGCTGCAAGGCCATTCATTGCGAAGCATTCCCCCCGGCAGGAAGCAGCCAGGCTTTGAAGCTGCCAGGCCATTCAATGCTAAGAATTCCCCCTGGCAGGAAGCAGCCAGGCTTTGAAGCTGCAAGGCCATTCAATGCTAAGAATTCCCCCTGGCAGGAAGCAGCCAGGCTTTGAAGCTGCAAGGCCATTCAATGCTAAGCGTTCTCCCCCCGGCAGGAAGCAGCCAGGCTTTGAAGCTGCCAGGCCATTCAATGCTAAGAATTCCCCCTGGCAGGAAGCAGCCAGGCTTTGAAGCTGCAAGGCCATTCAATGCTAAGAATTCCCCCTGGCAGGAAGCAGCCAGGCTTTGAAGCTGCAAGGCCATTCAATGCTTAGATTCCCCCTGGCAGGAAGCAGCCAGGCTTTGAAGCTGCAAGGCCATTCATTGCGAAGCATTCCCCCCCGACAGGAAGCAGCCAGGCTTTGAAGCTGCAAGGCCATTCAATGCTAAGAATTCCCCCTGGCAGGAAGCAGCCAGGCTTTGAAGCTGCCAGGCCATTCAATGCTAAGAATTTCCCCCTGGCAGGAAGCAGCCAGGCTTTGAAGCTGCAAGGCCATTCAATGCTTAGATTCCCCCCCCCGACAGGAAGCAGCCAGGCTTTGAAGCTGCAAGGCCATTCAATGCTAAGAATTCCCCCTGGCAGGAACCAGCCAGGCTTTGAAGCTGCCAGGCCATTCAATGCTAAGAATTTCCCCCTGGCAGGAAGCAGCCAGGCTTTGAAGCTGCAAGGCCATTCAATGCTTAGATTCCCCCCCCGGCACGAAGCAGCCAGGCTTTGAAGCTGCAAGGCCATTCAATGCTAAGAATTTCCCCCAGGCAGGAAGCAGCCAGGCTTTGAAGCTGCCAGGCCATTCAATGCTAAGAATTTCCCCCAGGCAGGAAGCAGCCAGGCTTTGAAGCTGCAAGGCCATTCAATGCTAAGAATTTCCCCCAGGCAGGAAGCAGCCAGGCTTTGAAGCTGCCAGGCCATTCAATGCTAAGAATTTCCCCCTGGCAGGAAGCAGCCAGGCTTTGAAGCTGCAAGGCCATTCAATGCTAAGCGTTCTCCCCCCGGCAGGAAGCAGCCAGGCTTTGAAGCTGCCAGGCCATTCAATGCTAAGAATTCCCCCTGGCAGGAAGCAGCCAGGCTTTGAAGCTGCAAGGCCATTCAATGCTAAGAATTCCCCCTGGCAGGAAGCAGCCAGGCTTTGAAGCTGCAAGGCCATTCAATGCTTAGATTCCCCCTGGCAGGAAGCAGCCAGGCTTTGAAGCTGCAAGGCCATTCATTGCGAAGCATTCCCCCCCGAAAGGAAGCAGCCAGGCTTTGAAGCTGCCAGGCCATTCAATGCTAAGAATTTCCCCCAGGCAGGAAGCAGCCAGGCTTTGAAGCTGCCAGGCCATTCAATGCTAAGAATTTCCCCCTGGCAGGAAGCAGCCAGGCTTTGAAGCTGCAAGGCCATTCAATGCTTAGATTCCCACCCCCCCCCCCGGCAGGAAGCAGCCAGGCTTTGAAGCTGCAAGGCCATTCAATGCTAAGAATTTCCCCCAGGCAGGAAGCAGCCAGGCTTTGAAGCTGCCAGGCCATTCAATGCTAAGAATTTCCCCCAGGCAGGAAGCAGCCAGGCTTTGAAGCTGCCAGGCCATTCAATGCTAAGAATTTCCCCCAGGCAGGAAGCAGCCAGGGTTTGAAGCTGCCAGGCCATTCAATGCTAAGAATTTCCCCCAGGCAGGAAGCAGCCAGGCTTTGAAGCTGCCAGGCCATTCAATGCTAAGAATTCCCCCCAGGCAGGAAGCAGCCAGGCTTTGAAGCTGCCAGGCCATTCAATGCTAAGAATTTCCCCCAGGCAGGAAGCAGCCAGGCTTTGAAGCTGCCAGGCGATTCAATGCTAAGAATTCCCCCTGGCAGGAAGCAGCCAGGCTTTGAAGCTGCAAGGCCATTCAATGCTTAGATTTCCCCCCCCACCCCCGGCAGGAAGCAGCCAGGGTTTGAAGCTGCCAGGCCATTCAATGCTAAGAATTTCCCCCAGGCAGGAAGCAGCCAGGCTTTGAAGCTGCCAGGCCATTCAATGCTAAGAATTCCCCCCAGGCAGGAAGCAGCCAGGCTTTGAAGCTGCCAGGCCATTCAATGCTAAGAATTTTCCCCAGGCAGGAAGCAGCCAGGCTTTGAAGCTGCCAGGCCATTCAATGCTAAGAATTTCCCCCTGGCAGGAAGCAGCCAGGCTTTGAAGCTGCAAGGCCATTCAATGCTAAGCGTTCTCCCCCCGGCAGGAAGCAGCCAGGCTTTGAAGCTGCCAGGCCATTCAATGCTAAGAATTCCCCCTGGCAGGAAGCAGCCAGGCTTTGAAGCTGCAAGGCCATTCAATGCTAAGAATTCCCCCTGGCAGGAAGCAGCCAGGCTTTGAAGCTGCAAGGCCATTCAATGCTTAGATTCCCCCTGGCAGGAAGCAGCCAGGCTTTGAAGCTGCAAGGCCATTCATTGCGAAGCATTCCCCCCCGACAGGAAGCAGCCAGGCTTTGAAGCTGCCAGGCCATTCAATGCTAAGAATTTCCCCCAGGCAGGAAGCAGCCAGGCTTTGAAGCTGCCAGGCCATTCAATGCTAAGAATTTCCCCCTGGCAGGAAGCAGCCAGGCTTTGAAGCTGCAAGGCCATTCAATGCTTAGATTCCCACCCCCCCCCCGGCAGGAAGCAGCCAGGCTTTGAAGCTGCAAGGCCATTCAATGCTAAGAATTTCCCCCAGGCAGGAAGCAGCCAGGCTTTGAAGCTGCCAGGCCATTCAATGCTAAGAATTTCCCCCAGGCAGGAAGCAGCCAGGCTTTGAAGCTGCCAGGCCATTCAATGCTAAGAATTTCCCCCAGGCAGGAAGCAGCCAGGCTTTGAAGCTGCCAGGCCATTCAATGCTAAGAATTTCCCCCAGGCAGGAAGCAGCCAGGCTTTGAAGCTGCCAGGCCATTCAATGCTAAGAATTCCCCCCAGGCAGGAAGCAGCCAGGCTTTGAAGCTGCCAGGCCATTCAATGCTAAGAATTTCCCCCAGGCAGGAAGCAGCCAGGCTTTGAAGCTGCCAGGCGATTCAATGCTAAGAATTCCCCCTGGCAGGAAGCAGCCAGGCTTTGAAGCTGCAAGGCCATTCAATGCTTAGATTTCCCCCCCCCCCCCGGCAGGAAGCAGCCAGGGTTTGAAGCTGCCAGGCCATTCAATGCTAAGAATTTCCCCCAGGCAGGAAGCAGCCAGGCTTTGAAGCTGCCAGGCCATTCAATGCTAAGAATTCCCCCCAGGCAGGAAGCAGCCAGGCTTTGAAGCTGCCAGGCCATTCAATGCTAAGAATTTCCCCCAGGCAGGAAGCAGCCAGGCTTTGAAGCTGCCAGGCGATTCAATGCTAATAATTCCCCCTGGCAGGAAGCAGCCAGGCTTTGAAGCTGCAAGGCCATTCAATGCTTAGATTTCCCCCCCCCCGGCAGGAAGCAGCCAGGCTTTGAAGGTGCAAGGCCATTCAATGCTAAGAATTTCCCCCAGGCAGGAAGCAGCCAGGCTTTGAAGCTGCCAGGCCATTCAATGCTAAGAATTTTCCCCAGGCAGGAAGCAGCCAGGCTTTGAAGCTGCCAGGCCATTCAATGCTAAGAATTTCCCCCTGGCAGAAAGCAGCCAGGCTTTGAAGCTGCAAGTCCTTTCATTGCGAAGCATTCCCCCCCGACAGGAAGCAGCCAGGCTTTGAAGCTGCCAGGCCATTCAATGCTAAGAATTTCCCCCAGGCAGGAAGCAGCCAGGCTTTGAAGCAGCCAGGCCATTCAATGCTAAGAATTTCCCCCTGGCAGGAAGCAGCCAGGCTTTGAAGCTGCAAGGCCATTCAATGCTAAGAATTCCCCCTGGCAGGAAGCAGCCAGGCTTTGAAGCTGCAAGGCCATTCAATGCTTAGATTCCTCCCCCCCCGGCAGGAAGCAGCCAGGCTTTGAAGCTGCAAGGCCATTCAATGCTAAGAATTTCCCCCAGGCAGGAAGCAGCCAGGCTTTGAAGCTGCCAGGCCATTCAATGCTAAGAATTTCCCCCAGGCAGGAAGCAGCCAGGGTTTGAAGCTGCCAGGCCATTCAATGCTAAGAATTTTCCCCAGGCAGGAAGCAGCCAGGCTTTGAAGCTGCCAGGCCATTCAATGCTAAGAATTTCCCCCAGGCAGGAAGCAGCCAGGGTTTGAAGCTGCCAGGCCATTCAATGCTAAGAATTTTCCCCAGGCAGGAAGCAGCCAGGCTTTGAAGCTGCCAGGCCATTCAATGCTAAGAATTTCCCCCAGGCAGGAAGCAGCCAGGGTTTGAAGCTGCCAGGCCATTCAATGCTAAGAATTTTCCCCAGGCAGGAAGCAGCCAGGCTTTGAAGCTGCCAGGCCATTCAATGCTAAGAATTTCCCCCAGGCAGGAAGCAGCCAGGCTTTGAAGCTGCCAGGCCATTCAATGCTAAGAATTTCCCCCAGGCAGGAAGCAGCCAGGCTTTGAAGCTGTGAGGCCATTCAATGCTTAGATTCCCCCCCCCGGGCAGGAAGCAGCCAGGCTTTGAAGCTGCCAGGCCATTCAATGCTAAGAATTCCACCCAGGCAGGAAGCAGCCAGGCTTTGAAGCTGCAAGGCCATTCAATGCTAAGAATTCCCCCCGGCAGGAAGCAGCCAGGCTTTGACGCTGCAAGGCCATTCAATGCTAAGAATTCCACCCAGGCAGGAAGCAGCCAAGCTTTGAAGCTGCCAGGCCATTCAATGCTAAGAATTTCCCCCTGGCAGAAAGCAGCCAGGCTTTGAAGCTGCAAGTCCTTTCATTGCGAAGCATTCCCCCCCGACAGGAAGCAGCCAGGCTTTGAAGCTGCCAGGCCATTCAATGCTAAGAATTTCCCCCAGGCAGGAAGCAGCCAGGCTTTGAAGCAGCCAGGCCATTCAATGCTAAGAATTTCCCCCTGGCAGGAAGCAGCCAGGCTTTGAAGCTGCAAGGCCATTCAATGCTAAGAATTCCCCCTGGCAGGAAGCAGCCAGGCTTTGAAGCTGCAAGGCCATTCAATGCTTAGATTCCTCCCCCCCGGCAGGAAGCAGCCAGGCTTTGAAGCTGCAAGGCCATTCAATGCTAAGAATTTCCCCCAGGCAGGAAGCAGCCAGGCTTTGAAGCTGCCAGGCCATTCAATGCTAAGAATTTCCCCCAGGCAGGAAGCAGCCAGGGTTTGAAGCTGCCAGGCCATTCAATGCTAAGAATTTTCCCCAGGCAGGAAGCAGCCAGGCTTTGAAGCTGCCAGGCCATTCAATGCTAAGAATTTTCCCCAGGCAGGAAGCAGCCAGGCTTTGAAGCTGCCAGGCCATTCAATGCTAAGAATTTCCCCCTGGCAGAAAGCAGCCAGGCTTTGAAGCTGCAAGTCCTTTCATTGCGAAGCATTCCCCCCCGACAGGAAGCAGCCAGGCTTTGAAGCTGCCAGGCCATTCAATGCTAAGAATTTCCCCCAGGCAGGAAGCAGCCAGGCTTTGAAGCAGCCAGGCCATTCAATGCTAAGAATTTCCCCCTGGCAGGAAGCAGCCAGGCTTTGAAGCTGCAAGGCCATTCAATGCTAAGAATTCCCCCTGGCAGGAAGCAGCCAGGCTTTGAAGCTGCAAGGCCATTCAATGCTTAGATTCCTCCCCCCCGGCAGGAAGCAGCCAGGCTTTGAAGCTGCAAGGCCATTCAATGCTAAGAATTTCCCCCAGGCAGGAAGCAGCCAGGCTTTGAAGCTGCCAGGCCATTCAATGCTAAGAATTTCCCCCAGGCAGGAAGCAGCCAGGGTTTGAAGCTGCCAGGCCATTCAATGCTAAGAATTTTCCCCAGGCAGGAAGCAGCCAGGCTTTGAAGCTGCCAGGCCATTCAATGCTAAGAATTTCCCCCAGGCAGGAAGCAGCCAGGCTTTGAAGCTGCCAGGCCATTCAATGCTAAGAATTTCCCCCAGGCAGGAAGCAGCCAGGCTTTGAAGCTGTGAGGCCATTCAATGCTTAGATTCCCCCCCCCCGGGCAGGAAGCAGCCAGGCTTTGAAGCTGCCAGGCCATTCAATGCTAAGAATTCCACCCAGGCAGGAAGCAGCCAGGCTTTGAAGCTGCAAGGCCATTCAATGCTAAGAATTCCCCCCGGCAGGAAGCAGCCAGGCTTTGACGCTGCAAGGCCATTCAATGCTAAGAATTCCACCCAGGCAGGAAGCAGCCAAGCTTTGAAGCTG
Organism: Anolis sagrei; assembly: GCF_037176765.1. Lineage (NCBI taxonomy): Eukaryota > Metazoa > Chordata > Lepidosauria > Squamata > Anolidae > Anolis > Anolis sagrei. Next base: position 12,929,559 of record NC_090032.1, read on the forward strand.
CCAGGCCATTCAATGCTAAGAATTTCCCCCAGGCAGGAAGCAGCCAGGTTTTGAAGCTGCAAGGCCATTCAATGCTAAGAATTCCCCCCCGGCAGGAAGCAGCCAGGCTTTGACGCTGCAAGGCCATTCAATGCTAAGAATTCCACCCAGGCAGGAAGCAGCCAGGCTTTGAAGCTACAAAGCCATTCAATGCTAAGAATTTCCCCAGGCAGGAAGCAGCCAGGCTTTGAAGCTGCCAGGCCATTCAATGCTAAGAATTTCCCTCTGGCAGGAAGCAGCCAGGCTTTGAAGCTGCAAGGCCATTCAATGCTAAGAATTTCCCCCAGGCAGGAAGCAGCCAGGCTTTGAAGCTGCCAGGCCATTCAATGCTAAGAATTCCCCCCCCCCCCCGGCATGAAGCAGCCAGGTTTTGAAGCTGCAAGGCCATTCCATGCTAAGAATTCCCCCTGGCAGGAAGCAGCCAGGCTTGGACGCTGCAAGGCCATTCAATGCTAAGAATTCCCCCTGGCAGGAAGCAGCCAGGCTTTGAAGCTGCAAAGCCATTCAATGCTAAGAATTTCCCCAGGCAGGAAGCAGCCAGGCTTTGAAGCTGCAAGGCCATTCAATGCTAAGAATTTCCCCAGGCAGGAAGCAGCCAGGCTTTGAAGCTGCCAGGACATTCAATGCTAAGAATTTCCCCAGGCAGGAAGCAGCCAGGGTTTGAAGCTGCAAGGCCATTCAATGCTAAGAATTTCCCCAGGCAGGAAGCAGCCAGGCTTTGAAGCTGCAAGGCCATTCAATGCTAAGAATTTCCCCAGGCAGGAAGCAGCCTGGCTTTGAAGCTGCAAAGCCATTCAATGCTAAGAATTCCCCCCTGGCAGGAAGCAGCCAGGCTTTGAAGCTGCAAGGCCATTCAATGCTAAGAATTCCCCCAGGCAGGAAGCAGCCAGGCTTTGAAGCTGCAAGGACATTCAATGCTAATAATTTCCCCAGGCAGGAAGCAGACAGGCTTTGAAGCTGCAAGGACATTCAATGCTAAAAATTTCCCCAGGCAGGAAGCAGCCAGGCTTTGACGCTGCAAGGCCATTCAATGCTAAGAATTCCACCCAGGCAGGAAGCAGCCAGGCTTTGAAGCTGCAAAGCCATTCAATGCTAAGAATTTCCCCCTGGCAGGAAGCAGCCAGGCTTTGAAGCTGCCAGGCCATTCAATGCTAAGAATTTCCCCAGGCAGGAAGCAGCCAGGGTTTGAAGCTGCAAGGCCATTCAATGCTAAGAATTTCCCCAGGCAGGAAGCAGCCAGGCTTTGAAGCTGCAAGGCCATTCAATGCTAAGAATTTCCCCAGGCAGGAAGCAGCCAGGCTTTGAAGCTGCAAGGCCATTCAATGCTAAGAATTTCCCCAGGCAGGAAGCAGCCAGGCTTTGAAGCTGCAAGGCCATTCAATGCTAAGAATTTCCCTCTGGCAGGAAGCAGCCAGGCTTTGAAGCTGCAAGGCCATTCAATGCTAATAATTTCCCCAGGCAGGAAGCAGACAGGCTTTTAAGCTGCAAGGACATTCAGTGCTAAGAATTTCCCCTGGCAGGAAGCAGCCAGGCTTTCACGCTGTAAGGCCATTCAATGCTAAGAATTCCACCCAGGCAGGAAGCAGCCAGGCTTTGAAGCTGCAAAGCCATTCAATGCTAAGAATTTCCCCAGGCAGGAAGCAGCCAGGCTTTGAAGCTGCAAGGCCATTCAATGCTAAGAATTTCCCCAGGCAGGAAGCAGCCAGGCTTTGAAGCTGTAAGGCCATTCAATGCTAAGAATTCCACCCAGGCAGGAAGCAGCCAGGCTTTGAAGCTGCAAGGCCATTCAATGCAAAGAATTTTCCCCAGGCAGGAAGCAGCCAGGTTTTGAAGCTGCAAGGCCATTCAATGCTAAGAATTCCCCCCAGTAGGAAGCAGCCAGGCTTTGACGCTGCAAGGCCATTCAATGCTAAGAATTCCACCCAGGCAGGAAGCAGCCAGGCTTTGAAGCTGCAAAGCCATTCAATGCTAAGAATTTCCCCAGGCAGGAAGCAGCCAGGCTTTGAAGCTGCCAGGCCATTCAATGCTAAGAATTTCCCTCTGGCAGGAAGCAGCCAGGCTTTGAAGCTGCAAGGCCATTCAATGCTAATAATTTCCCCCACGCAGGAAGCAGCCAGGCTTTGAAGCTGCCAGGCCATTCAATGCTAATTATTCCCCCACCCCGGCATGAAGCAGCCAGGTTTTGAAGCTGCAAGGCCATTCAATGCTAAGAATTCCCCCCGGCAGGAAGCAGCCAGGCTTTGAAGCTGCAAGGCCATTCAATGCTAAGAATTCCACGCAGGCAGGAAGCAGCCAGGCTTTGAAGCTGCCAGGCCATTCAATGCTAAGAATTTCCCCCAGGCAGGAAGCAGCCAGGTTTTGAAGCTGCAAGGCCATTCAATGCTAAGAATTCCCCCCGGCAGGAAGCAGCCAGGCTTTGACGCTGCAAGGCCATTCAATGCTAAGAATTCCACCCAGGCAGGAAGCAGCCAGGCTTTGAAGCTGCAAAGCCATTCAATGCTAAGAATTTCCCCAGGCAGGAAGCAGCCAGGGTTTGAAGCTGCCAGGCCATTCAATGCTAAGAATTTCCCTCTGGCAGGAAGCAGCCAGGCTTTGAAGCTGCAAGGCCATTCAATGCTAAGAATTTCCCCCAGGTAGGAAGCAGCCAGGCTTTGAAGCTGCCAGGCCATTCAATGCTAAGAATTCCCCCCCCCCCCCGGCATGAAGCAGCCAGGTTTTGAAGCTGCCAGGCCATTCAATGCTAAGAATTTCCCCCAGGCAGGAAGCAGCCAGGTTTTGAAGCTGCAAGGCCATTCAATGCTAAGAATTCCCCCCGGCAGGAAGCAGCCAGGCTTTGACGCTGCAAGGCCATTCAATGCTAAGAATTCCACCCAGGCAGGAAGCAGCCAGGCTTTGAAGCTGCAAAGCCATTCAATGCTAAGAATTTCCCCAGGCAGGAAGCAGCCAGGTTTTGAAGCTGCCAGGACATTCAATGCTAAGAATTTCCCTCTGGCAGGAAGCAGCCGGGCTTTGAAGCTGCAAGGCCATTCAATGCTAAGAATTTCCCCCAGGGAGGAAGCAGCCAGGCTTTGAAGCTGCCAGGCCATTCAATGCTAAGAATTCCCCCCCCCCCCCGGCATGAAGCAGCCAGGTTTTGAAGCTGCAAGGCCATTCAATGGTAAGAATTCCACCCAGGCAGGAAGCAGCCAGGCTTTGAAGCTGCCAGGCCATTCAATGCTAAGAATTCCCCCCGGCAGGAAGCAGCCAGGCTTTGACGCTGCAAGGCCATTCAATGCTAAGAATTCCACCCAGGCAGGAAGCAGCCAGGCTTTGAAGCTGCAAAGCCATTCAATGCTAAGAATTTCCCCAGGCAGGAAGCAGCCAGGGTTTGAAGCTGCCAGGCCATTCAATGCTAAGAATTTCCCCCAGGCAGGAAGCAGCCAGGTTTTGAAGCTGCAAGGCCATTCAATGCTAAGAATTTCCCCCAGGCAGGAAGCAGCCAGGTTTTGAAGCTGCAAGGCCATTCAATGCTAAGAATTCCCCCCGGCAGGAAGCAGCCAGGCTTTGACGCTGCAAGGCCATTCAATGCTAAGAATTCCACCCAGGCAGGAAGCAGCCAGGCTTTGAAGCTGCCAGGCCATTCAATGCTAAGAATTTCCCTCTGGCAGGAAGCAGCCAGGCTTTGAAGCTGCAAGGCCATTCAATGCTAAGAATTTCCCCCAGGGAGGAAGCAGCCAGGCTTTGAAGCTGCCAGGCCATTCAATGCTAAGAATTCCCCCCCCCCGGCATGAAGCAGCCAGGTTTTGAAGCTGCAAGGCCATTCAATGCTAAGAATTCCACCCAGGCAGGAAGCAGCCAGGCTTTGAAGCTGCCAGGCCATTCAATGCTAAGAATTCCCCCCGGCAGGAAGCAGCCAGGCTTTGACGCTGCAAGGCCATTCAATGCTAAGAATTCCACCCAGGCAGGAAGCAGCCAGGCTTTGAAGCTGCAAAGCCATTCAATGCTAAGAATTTCCCCAGGCAGGAAGCAGCCAGGGTTTGAAGCTGCCAGGACATTCAATGCTAAGAATTTCCCTCTGGCAGGAAGCAGCCAGGCTTTGAAGCTGCAAGGCCATTCAATGCTAAGAATTTCCCCCAGGGAGGAAGCAGCCAGGCTTTGAAGCTGCCAGGCCATTCAATGCTAAGAATTCCCCCCCCCCGGCATGAAGCAGCCAGGTTTTGAAGCTGCAAGGCCATTCAATGCTAAGAATTCCCCCCGGCAGGAAGCAGCCAGGCTTTGAAGCTGCAAGGCCATTCAATGCTAAGAATTCCACCCAGGCAGGAAGCAGCCAGGCTTTGAAGCTGCCAGGCCATTCAATGCTAAGAATTTCCCCCAGGCAGGAAGCAGCCAGGTTTTGAAGCTGCAAGGCCATTCAATGCTAAGAATTCCCCCCGGCAGGAAGCAGCCAGGCTTTGACGCTGCAAGGCCATTCAATGCTAAGAATTCCACCCAGGCAGGAAGCAGCCAGGCTTTGAAGCTGCCAGGCCATTCAATGCTAAGAATTTCCCTCTGGCAGGAAGCAGCCAGGCTTTGAAGCTGCAAGGCCATTCAATGCTAAGAATTTCCCCCAGGCAGGAAGCAGCCAGGCTTTGAAGCTGCCAGGCCATTCAATGCTAAGAATTCCCCCCCCCCCCGGCATGAAGCAGCCAGGTTTTGAAGCTGCAAGCCCATTCAATGCTAAGAATTCCACCCAGGCAGGAAGCAGCCAGGCTTTGAAGCTGCCAGGCCATTCAATGCTAAGAATTTCCCCCAGGCAGGAAGCAGCCAGGTTTTGAAGCTGCAAGGCCATTCAATGCTAAGAATTCCCCCCGGCAGGAAGCAGCCAGGCTTTGACGCTGGAAGGCCATTCAATGCTAAGAATTCCCCCTGGCAGGAAGCAGCCAGGCTTTGAAGCTGCAAGGCCATTCAATGCTAAGAATTCCACCCAGGCAGGAAGCAGCCAGGCTTTGAAGCTGCCAGGCCATTCAATGCTAAGAATTTCCCCCAGGCAGGAAGCAGCCAGGTTTTGAAGCTGCAAGGCCATTCAATGCTAAGAATTCCCCCCGGCAGGAAGCAGCCAGGCTTTGACGCTGCAAGGCCATTCAATGCTAAGAATTCCACCCAGGCAGGAAGCAGCCAGGCTTTGAAGCTGCCAGGCCATTCAATGCTAAGAATTCCCCCCCCCCCCCCGGCATGATGCAGCCAGGTTTTGAAGCTGCAAGGCCATTCAATGCTAAGAATTCCACCCAGGCAGGAAGCAGCCAGGCTTTGAAGCTGCCAGGCCATTCAATGCTAAGAATTTCCCCCAGGCAGGAAGCAGCCAGGTTTTGAAGCTGCAAGGCCATTCAATGCTAAGAATTCCCCCCGGCAGGAAGCAGCCAGGCTTTGACGCTGCAAGGCCATTCAATGCTAAGAATTCCCCCTGGCAGGTAGCAGCCAGGCTTTGAAGCTGCAAAGCCATTCAATGCTAAGAATTTCCCCAGGCAGGAAGCAGACAGGCTTTGAACCTGCAAGGACATTCAATGCTAAGAATTTCCCCAGGCAGGAAGCAGCCAGGCTTTGACGCTGCAAGGCCATTCAATGCTAAGATTTCCACCCAGGCAGGAAGCAGCCAGGCTTTGAAGCTGCAAAGCCATTCAATGCTAAGAATTTCCCCAGGCAGGAAGCAGCCAGGCTTTGAAGTTGCCAGGCCATTCAATGCTAAGAATTTCCCTCTGGCAGGAAGCAGCCAGGCTTTGAAGCTGCCAGGCCATTCAATGCTAAGAATTTCCCCCAGGCAGGAAGCAGCCAGGGTTTGAAGCTGCAAGGCCATTCAATGCTTAGAATTCCACCCAGGCAGGAAGCAGCCAGGCTTTGAAGCTGCCAGGCCATTCAATGCTAAGAATTTCCCCAGGCAGGAAGCAGCCAGGCTTTGAAGCTGCAAAGCCATTCAATGCTAAGAATTCCCCCCTGGCAGGAAGCAGCCAGGCTTTGAAGCTGCAAGGCCATTCAATGCTAAGAATTCCCCCCGGCAGGAAGCAGCCAGGTTTTGAAGCTGCAAGGCCATTCAATGCTAATAATTTCCCCAGGCAGGAAGCAGCCAGGCTTTGAAGCTGCAAAGCCATTCAATGCTAAGAATTTCCCCAGGCAGGAAGCAGCCAGGCTTTGAAGCTGCCAGGCCATTCAATGCTAAGAATTTCCCTCTGGCAGGAAGCAGCCAGGCTTTGAAGCTGCAAGGCCATTCAATGCTACGAATTTCCCCAGGCAGGAAGCAGCCAGGCTTTGAAGCTGCCAGGCCATTCAATGCTAAGAATTTCCCCAGGCAGGAAGCAGCCAGGGTTTGAAGCTGCAAGGCCATTCAATGCTAAGAATTTCCCCAGGCAGGAAGCAGCCAGGCTTTGAAGCTGCAAGGCCATTCAATGCTAAGAATTTCCCCAGGCAGGAAGCAGCCAGGCTTTGAAGCTGCAAAGCCATTCAATGCTAAGAATTCCCCCCTGGCAGGAAGCAGCCAGGCTTTGAAGCTGCAAGGCCATTCAATGCTAAGAATTCCCCCAGGCAGGAAGCAGCCAGGCTTTGAAGCTGCAAGGACATTCAATGCTAATAATTTCCCCAGGCAGGAAGCAGACAGGCTTTGAAGCTGCAAGGACATTCAATGCTAAGAATTTCCCCAGGCAGGAAGCAGCCAGGCTTTGACGCTGCAAGGCCATTCAATGCTAAGAATTCCACCCAGGCAGGAAGCAGCCAGGCTTTGAAGCTGCAAAGCCATTCAATGCTAAGAATTTCCCCAGGCAGGAAGCAGCCAGGCTTTGAAGCTGCAAGGCCATTCAATGCTAAGAATTTCCCCAGGCAGGAAGCAGCCAGGCTTTGAAGCTGCCAGGCCATTCAATGCTAAGAATTTCCCCAGGCAGGAAGCAGCCAGGCTTTGAAGCTGCCAGGCCATTCAATGCTAAGAATTTCCTCAGGCAGGAAGCAGCCAGGGTTTGAAGCTGCAAGGCCATTCAATGCTTAGAATTTCCCCAGGCAGGAAGCAGCCAGGCTTTGAAGCTGCAAGGCCATTCAATGCTAAGAATTTCCCCAGGCAGGAAGCAGCCAGGCTTTGAAGCTGCAAAGCCATTCAATGCTAAGAATTTCCCCCTGGCAGGAAGCAGCCAGGCTTTGAAGCTGCAAAGCCATTCAATGCTAAGAATTCCCCCCTGGCAGGAAGCAGCCAGGCTTTGAAGGTGCAAGGCCATTCAATGCTAAGAATTTCCCCCATGCAGGAAGCAGCCAGGCTTTGAAGCTGCAAGGCCATTCAATGCTACGAATTCCCCCCGGCAGGAAGCAGCCAGGCTTTGAAGCTGCAAGGCCATTCAATGCTAAGAATTCCACCCAGGCAGGAAGCAGCCAGGCTTTGAAGCTGCCAGGCCATTCAATGCTAAGAATTTCCCCCAGGCAGGAAGCAGCCAGGTTTTGAAGCTGCAAGGCCATTCAATGCTAAGAATTCCCCCCGGCAGGAAGCAGCCAGGCTTTGACGCTGCAAGGCCATTCAATGCTAAGAATTCCACCCAGGCAGGAAGCAGCCAGGCTTTGAAGCTGCAAAGCCATTCAATGCTAAGAATTTCCCCAGGCAGGAAGCAGCCAGGTTTTGAAGCTGCCAGGACATTCAATGCTAAGAATTTCCCTCTGGCAGGAAGCAGCCAGGCTTTGAAGCTGCAAGGCCATTCAATGCTAAGAATTTCCCCCAGGGAGGAAGCAGCCAGGCTTTGAAGCTGCCAGGCCATTCAATGCTAAGAATTCCCCCCCCCCCCCGGCATGAAGCAGCCAGGTTTTGAAGCTGCAAGGCCATTCAATGCTAAGAATTCCCCCCGGCAGGAAGCAGCCAGGCTTTGAAGCTGCAAGGCCATTCAATGCTAAGAATTCCACCTAGGCAGGAAGCAGCCAGGCTTTGAAGCTGCCAGGCCATTCAATGCTAAGAATTTCCCCCAGGCAGGAAGCAGCCAGGTTTTGAAGCTGCAAGGCCATTCAATGCTAAGAATTCCCCCCGGCAGGAAGCAGCCAGGCTTTGACGCTGCAAGGCCATTCAATGCTAAGAATTCCACCCAGGCAGGAAGCAGCCAGGCTTTGAAGCTGCCAGGCCATTCAATGCTAAGAATTTCCCTCTGGCAGGAAGCAGCCAGGCTTTGAAGCTGCAAGGCCATTCAATGCTAAGAATTTCCCCCAGGCAGGAAGCAGCCAGGCTTTGAAGCTGCCAGGCCATTCAATGCTAAGAATTCCCCCCCCCCCCCGGCATGAAGCAGCCAGGTTTTGAAGCTGCAAGGCCATTCAATGCTAAGAATTCCACCCAGGCAGGAAGCAGCCAGGCTTTGAAGCTGCCAGGCCATTCAATGCTAAGAATTTCCCCCAGGCAGGAAGAAGCCAGGTTTTGAAGCTGCAAGGCCATTCAATGCTAAGAATTCCCCCCGGCAGGAAGCAGCCAGGCTTTGACGCTGCAAGGCCATTCAATGCTAAGAATTCCCCCTGGCAGGAAGCAGCCAGGCTTTGAAGCTGCAAAGCCATTCAATGCTAAGAATTTCCCCAGGCAGGAAGCAGCCAGGCTTTGAAGCTGCCAGGCCATTCAATGCTAAGAATTTCCCTCTGGCAGGAAGCAGCCAGGCTTTGAAGCTGCAAGGCCATTCAATGCTAGGAATTTCCCCAGGCAGGAAGCAGCCAGGCTTTGAAGCTGCCAGGCCATTCAATGCTAAGAATTTCCCCAGGCAGGAAGCAGCCAGGGTTTCAAGCTGCAAGGCCATTCAATGCTAAGAATTTCCCCAGGCAGGAAGCAGCCAGGCTTTGAAGCTGCAAGGCCATTCAATGCTAAGAATTTCCCCAGGCAGGAAGCAGCCAGGCTTTGAAGCTGCAAAGCCATTCAATGCTAAGAATACCCCCCTGGCAGGAAGCAGCCAGGCTTTGAAGCTGCAAGGCCATTCAATGCTAAGAATTCCCCCAGGCAGGAAGCAGCCAGGCTTTGAAGCTGCAAGGCCATTCAATGCTAATAATTTCCCCCAGGGAGGAAGCAGCCAGGCTTTGAAGCTGCCAGGCCATTCAATGCTAAGAATTCCCCCAGGCAGGAAGCAGCCAGGCTTTGAAGCTGCCAGGCCATTCAATGCTAAGAATTCCCCCCCCCCCCGGCATGAAGCAGCCAGGTTTTGAAGCTGCAAGGCCATTCAATGCTAAGAATTCCACCCAGGCAGGAAGCAGCCAGGCTTTGAAGCTGCCAGGCCATTCAATGCTAAGAATTTCCCCCAGGCAGGAAGAAGCCAGGTTTTGAAGCTGCAAGGCCATTCAATGCTAAGAATTCCCCCCGGCAGGAAGCAGCCAGGCTTTGACGCTGCAAGGCCATTCAATGCTAAGAATTCCCCCTGGCAGGAAGCAGCCAGGCTTTGAAGCTGCAAAGCCATTCAATGCTAAGAATTTCCCCAGGCAGGAAGCAGCCAGGCTTTGAAGCTGCCAGGCCATTCAATGCTAAGAATTTCCCTCTGGCAGGAAGCAGCCAGGCTTTGAAGCTGCAAGGCCATTCAATGCTAGGAATTTCCCCAGGCAGGAAGCAGCCAGGCTTTGAAGCTGCCAGGCCATTCAATGCTAAGAATTTCCCCAGGCAGGAAGCAGCCAGGGTTTCAAGCTGCAAGGCCATTCAATGCTAAGAATTTCCCCAGGCAGGAAGCAGCCAGGCTTTGAAGCTGCCAGGCCATTCAATGCTAAGAATTTCCCTCTGGCAGGAAGCAGCCAGGCTTTGAAGCTGCAAAGCCATTCAATGCTAAGAATACCCCCCTGGCAGGAAGCAGCCAGGCTTTGAAGCTGCAAGGCCATTCAATGCTAAGAATTCCCCCAGGCAGGAAGCAGCCAGGCTTTGAAGCTGCAAGGCCATTCAATGCTAATAATTTCCCCCAGGGAGGAAGCAGCCAGGCTTTGAAGCTGCCAGGCCATTCAATGCTAAGAATTCCCCCAGGCAGGAAGCAGCCAGGCTTTGACGCTGCAAGGCCATTCAATGCTAAGAATTCCACCCAGGCAGGAAGCAGCCAGGCTTTGAAGCTGCAAAGCCATTCAATGCTAAGAATTTCCCCAGGCAGGAAGCAGCCAGGGTTTGAAGCTGCCAGGACATTCAATGCTAAGAATTTCCCTCTGGCAGGAAGCAGCCAGGCTTTGAAGCTGCAAGGCCATTCAATGCTAAGAATTTCCCCCAGGCAGGAAGCAGCCAGGCTTTGAAGCTGCCAGGCCATTCAATGCTAAGAATTCCCCCCCCCCCCGGCATGAAGCAGCCAGGTTTTGAAGCTGCAAGGCCATTCAATGCTAAGAATTCCACCCAGGCAGGAAGCAGCCAGGCTTTGAAGCTGCCAGGCCATTCAATGCTAAGAATTTCCCCCAGGCAGGAAGCAGCCAGGTTTTGAAGCTGCAAGGCCATTCAATGCTAAGAATTCCCCCCGGCAGGAAGCAGCCAGGCTTTGACGCTGCAAGGCCATTCAATGCTAAGAATTCCACCCAGGCAGGAAGCAGCCAGGCTTTGATGCTGCAAAGCCATTCAATGCTAAGAATTTCCCCAGGCAGGAAGCAGCCAGGGTTTGAAGCTGCCAGGACATTCAATGCTAAGAATTTCCCTCTGGCAGGAAGCAACCGGGCTTTGAAGCTGCAAGGCCATTCAATGCTAAGAATTTCCCCCAGGGAGGAAGCAGCCAGGCTTTGAAGCTGCCAGGCCATTCAATGCTAAGAATTCCCCCCCCCCCCCGGCATGAAGCAGCCAGGTTTTGAAGCTGCAAGGCCATTCAATGCTAAGAATTCCCCCCGGCAGGAAGCAGCCAGGCTTTGAAGCTGCAAGGCCATTCAATGCTAAGAATTCCACCCAGGCAGGAAGCAGCCAGGCTTTGAAGCTGCCAGGCCATTCAATGCTAAGAATTTCCCTCTGGCAGGAAGCAGCCAGGTTTTGAAGCTGCAAGGCCATTCAATGCTAAGAATTCCCCCCGGCAGGAAGCAGCCAGGCTTTGACGCTGCAAGGCCATTCAATGCTAAGAATTCCACCCAGGCAGGAAGCAGCCAGGCTTTGAAGCTGCCAGGCCATTCAATGCTAAGAATTTCCCTCTGGCAGGAAGCAGCCAGGCTTTGAAGCTGCAAGGCCATTCAATGCTTAGAATTTCCCCCAGGGAGGAAGCAGCCAGGCTTTGAAGCTGCCAGGCCATTCAATGCTAAGAATTCCCCCCCCCCCGGCATGAAGCAGCCAGGTTTTGAAGCTGCAAGGCCATTCAATGCTAAGAATTCCACCCAGGCAGGAAGCAGCCAGGCTTTGAAGCTGCCAGGCCATTCAATGCTAAGAATTCCCCCCGGCAGGAAGCAGCCAGGCTTTGACGCTGCAAGGCCATTCAATGCTAAGAATTCCACCCAGGCATGAAGCAGCCAGGCTTTGAAGCTGCAAAGCCATTCAATGCTAAGAATTTCCCCAGGCAGGAAGCAGCCAGGGTTTGAAGCTGCCAGGACATTCAATGCTAAGAATTTCCCTCTGGCAGGAAGCAGCCAGGCTTTGAAGCTGCAAGGCCATTCAATGCTAAGAATTTCCCCCAGGGAGGAAGCAGCCAGGCTTTGAAGCTGCCAGGCCATTCAATGCTAAGAATTTCCCCCAGGCAGGAAGCAGCCAGGTTTTGAAGCTGCAAGGCCATTCAATGCTAAGAATTCCCCCCGGCAGGAAGCAGCCAGGCTTTGACGCTGCAAGGCCATTCAATGCTAAGAATTCCACCCAGGCAGGAAGCAGCCAGGCTTTGAAGCTGCCAGGCCATTCAATGCTAAGAATTTCCCTCTGGCAGGAAGCAGCCAGGCTTTGAAGGTGCAAGGCCATTCAATGCTAAGAATTTCCCCCAGGCAGGAAGCAGCCAGGCTTTGAAGCTGCCAGGCCATTCAATGCTAAGAATTCCCCCCCCCCCCGGCATGAAGCAGCCAGGTTTTGAAGCTGCAAGGCCATTCAATGCTAAGAATTCCACCCAGGCAGGAAGCAGCCAGGCTTTGAAGCTGCCAGGCCATTCAATGCTAAGAATTTCCCCCAGGCAGGAAGCAGCCAGGTTTTGAAGCTGCAAGGCCATTCAATGCTAAGAATTCCCCCCGGCAGGAAGCAGCCAGGCTTTGACGCTGCAAGGCCATTCAATGCTAAGAATTCCCCCTGGCAGGAAGCAGCCAGGCTTTGAAGCTGCAAGGCCATTCAATGCTAAGAATTTCCCCCAGGCAGGAAGCAGCCAGGCTTTGAAGCTGCAAGGCCATTCAATGCTAAGAATTTCCCCAGGCAGGAAGCAGCCAGGCTTTGAAGCTGCCAGGCCATTCAATGCTAAGAATTTCCCCAGGCAGGAAGCAGCCAGGGTTTGAAGCTGCAAGGCCATTCAATGCTAAGAATTTCCCCAGGCAGGAAGCAGCCAGGCTTTGAAGCTGCAAGGCCATTCAATGCTAAGAATTTCCCCAGGCAGGAAGCAGCCAGGCTTTGAAGCTGCAAAGCCATTCAATGCTAAGAATTCCCCCCTGGCAGGAAGCAGCCAGGCTTTGAAGCTGCAAGGCCATTCAATGCTAAGAATTCCCCCAGGCAGGAAGCAGCCAGGCTTTGAAGCTGCAAGGACATTCAATGCTAATAATTTCCCCAGGCAGGAAGCAGACAGGCTTTGAAGCTGCAAGGACATTCAATGCTAAGAATTTCCCCAGGCAGGAAGCAGCCAGGCTTTGACGCTGCAAGGCCATTCAATGCTAAGAATTCCACCCAGGCAGGAAGCAGCCAGGCTTTGAAGCTGCAAAGCCATTCAATGCTAACAATTTCCCCAGGCAGGAAGCAGCCAGGCTTTGAAGCTGCCAGGCCATTCAATGCTAAGAATTTCCCTCTGGCAGGAAGCAGCCAGGCTTTGAAGCTGCAAGGCCATTCAATGCTAAGAATTTCCCCAGGCAGGAAGCAGCCAGGCTTTGAAGCTGCCAGGCCATTCAATGCTAAGAATTTCCCCAGGCAGGAAGCAGCCAGGGTTTGAAGCTGCAAGGCCATTCAATGCTTAGAATTTCCCCAGGCAGGAAGCAGCCAGGCTTTGAAGCTGCAAGGCCATTCAATGCTAAGAATTTCCCCAGGCAGGAAGCAGCCAGGCTTTGAAGCTGCAAAGCCATTCAATGCTAAGAATTCCCCCCCGGCAGGAAGCAGTCAGGCTTTGAAGCTGCAAGGCCATTCAATGCTAATAATTTCCCCAGGCAGGAAGCAGACAGGCTTTCAATCTGCAAGGACATTCAGTGCTAAGAATTTCCCCTGGCAGGAAGCAGCCAGGCTTTGACGCTGTAAGGCCATTCAATGCTATGAATTCCACCCAGGCAGGAAGCAGCCAGGCTTTGAAGCTGCAAAGCCATTCAATGCTAAGAATTTCCCCAGGCAGGAAGCAGCCAGGCTTTGAAGCTGCAAGGCCATTCAATGCTAAGAATTTCCCCAGGCAGGAAGCAGCCAGGCTTTGAAGCTGCAAGGCCATTCAATGCTAAGAATTCCACCCAGGCAGGAAGCAGCCAGGCTTTGAAGCTGCAAGGCCATTCAATGCTAAGAATTTCCCCAGGCAGGAAGCAGCCGGGCTTTGAAGCTGCCAGGCCATTCAATGCTAAGAATTTCCCCAGGCAGGAAGCAGCCAGGCTTTGAAGCTGCAAAGCCATTCAATGCTAAGAATTCCCCCCCGGCAGGAAGCAGCCAGGCTTTGAAGCTGCAAGGCCATTCAATGCTAAGAATTCCCCCAGGCAGGAAGCAGCCAGGCTTTGAAGCTGCAAGGCCATTCAATGCTAATAATTTCCCCAGGCAGGAAGCAGACAGGCTTTGAATCTGCAAGGACATTCAGTGCTAAGAATTTCCCCTGGCAGGAAGCAGCCAGGCTTTGACGCTGTAAGGCCATTCAATGCTATGAATTCCACCCAGGCAGGAAGCAGCCAGGCTTTGAAGCTGCAAAGCCATTCAATGCTAAGAATTTCCCCAGGCAGGAAGCAGCCAGGCTTTGAAGCTGCAAGGCCATTCAATGCTAAGAATTTCCCCAGGCAGGAAGCAGCCAGGCTTTGAAGCTGCAAAGCCATTCAATGCTAAGAATTCCCCCCTGGCAGGAAGCAGCCAGGCTTTGAAGCTGCAAAGCCATTCAATGCTAAGAATTCCCCCCTGGCAGGAAGCAGCCAGGCTTTGAAGGTGCAAGGCCATTCAATGCTAAGTATTTCCCCCAGGCAGGAAGCAGCCAGGCTTTGAAGCTGCAAGGCCATTCAATGCTAAGAATTTCCCCCAGGCAGGAAGCAGCCAGGCTTTGAAGCTGCAAGGCCATTCAATGCTAATCAAGCTGGGCAATGACAACATTCACACTTGCCTCACACCCTGGACATCACTCTACATACTGTATATATAAACCCCATTTTCCTAGTTTCCAATAGTCCTCACAACTTCAGAGGATGCTTGCCCTAGATGTGGGCGAAACGTCAGGAGAGAATGCTTCAGGAACATGGCCAGACTGCCCGGAAAACTTACAGCAACCCAAGTTCCCAAACTTCCCCCCTGTTTGCTGGGTTTCTCTCCTCCTCCTCCTCCTCCTCCTCCCGGGAGCCAATCAGGAGCCGGAGGGGCGGGGCAAGGCGCCTCCACGTGACTCTTTCAAACCCTGTCCCTTTGTCTGGCTCGCCATCCGCGTCTGAGCTTGCAGGTGCGAGGCGGCGTCCCTTCCCTTGCCTTCCCTTCCGTGTGGCCATGGCTTCGCTCTGGTCCGGCAACGAGCGGCTCCGGATCGGGGAGCGGCTGCAGGCCAGCCTGGCCGGGATCCTGGAGCTGGATCTGCTCCGGGAGAGGCAGAGATCCGCCGTGGAGGGCGCCCTGGAGGGAGAGCGAGAGCCGCCGCAACAGGTGCGAGGACCCCGCGGAGGAGGGGCTGCCCGTGGTGGGATGAGCCCAGGACAGGAGGGAGACCTAGGCCACACGCAAGCCTCGTGGGAGTATTCGCAGGGATACCTCGCTTTCGCGCTGCCAGAGCCATCTAGGCATACAGTGCAGTTTGAAACCGGGTTATATGGCCAGTGTAGACTCATGGGATGCAGGTCAATTACATTATGTGAGCATGGAGACTATAAAGCAGAACTAGCAAAGAATAGAAAATAATAAATTATAATAATATATTAAAGTTATTATTTGTTAAAATAACAACAGTAATCTATATACTGTATCTATATCCTTTTTTAGGCTGAAAAAGCTGCCCTCGGCTTATACTCGAGTCAAAGATATTTATTATTTTACTCTGTTATTACTATTATTTTTATTATATTTATTATTTTACTCCATTTATTGGCATTATTACATTTGCATTATTTTACTCTATTATTATTTTAATACATTTATTTTATTCTATTATTATTACAATTATTATTTTACTTTATTATTATTGGAAGGATATGCAAGCACATTGACACTGAAAAAGGTTAGAGTATTATTTATTTATTTACTTCAAAGTTTTATATACCGAGCTTCTCACCTCATAAGAGGGACTCAGCCCGGTTTCCACCATAAAAACACATACAATCGGTAAAATATCAAAATACACGTTAAAATAAAACATTAAAAAAGCACATATATTTAAAACTACAGTGGTCAGTCATCATACTAAAATCGAATATACACCGTCTTCCATCCAGATCATTGTCTCATTCTTCAAAAGCCTGTCTCCATAACCACGACTTCACCTGTTTCCTGAATGTCGGGATTGTTGGGGAGTTTCTGACCTCTGGCTGGAGAGAGTTCCAGAGTCGCGGGGCCACCACCGAGAAGGCCCTGTCCCTCGTCCCCACCAGCCGCGCTTGTGAGGCTGGCGGGACCGAGAGCAGGGCCCCTCCAGACGATCTTAGTAATCTTGATGGTTCATAGGGGAGAATACGTTCGGAGAGGTAAACCGGGCTGGAGTCGTTTAGGGCTTTATAGGTCAACACCAGCACTTTGAATTGTGCTCGGAAGCTAATTGGCAGCCAGTGGAGCTGGTGTAACAGCGGAGTGGTGTGCTCCCTGTACCCAGCACCCGCTAGTAGTCTGGCTGCCGCGCGTTGTACTTGCTGCAGCTTCCGGGCAGTCTTCAGGGGCAACCCCACGTAGAAAGTAATGGTTTAATCAAAGTCGGTCAGTCTTATTTTAAATTACAGTTTTATGTAAACATTGAAAAACATTTAACCTACTTTTTCCTCAATGTAATTTTATTGGGATCTATATTTGTTTTGTATTACCAGTAGCTGCTACATTTCCCACTCTTGACTTATACTTGAGTCAATAAGTTTTCCCATTTCTTGGTAGTAAAATTAGGTGCCTCGGTTCATATTCCGGTCGGCTTATACTCGAGTATATACGGCAAATAAAAATGTAATGTTCATTTGTGGGATTAACATAACTCAAAAACCACTGGACCAATTGCTGCCAATTTTGGCCACAAGACACCTACTAACCCAAGGAGTGACCATCACTAAAAAAAAAAAACCCACGAGTTTGTCATTTGGGAGTTGTAGTTGCTGGGATTTATAGTTAACCTATAATCCAAGAGCATTCCGAACTCCACCAATGATGGAATTGAACCATATGTGGCACACATGACTCCCATGACCAACAGAAAACAGCCTTCTCTTCTTCAGGCTAAACATGCCCAGCTCCTTAAGCCACTCCTCATAGGGCTTGTTCTCCTGACCCTTGATAATTTTAGTCACCCTCCTCCGGACACATTCCAGCTTGTCAATCTCTCTCTTCAAATGTGGTGCCCAGAATTGGACACAATATTCCAGGTGTGGTCGAACCAAGGCGAAATAGAGCATGGGGAGCATGACTTCCCTGGACCTAGACCAGTGGTTCTCAACCATCCTCATGCTGTGACCCCTTAACACAATTCCGCATGGTGTGGTTACCCCCAAGCATAAAATTATTTTCCTTCCTACCTCATAACTGTCATTTTGCTCCTGTTATGAATCATAATGTAAATATATGATGTGCAGGATGAATTCTCATTCACTGGACCAAATTTGGCACCATTACCCAAATGCTCATATTGGAATATTGGTGGGGTTGGGGGGAAATTGATGTTGTTATTTGGGAGTTGTAGTTGCTGGGACTTATAGTTCACCTGCGATCAAAGAGCATTCTGAACTCCACCAGCGATGGAATTGGGCCAAACTTGGCACACAGAACTCCCATGACCAACAGAAAATACTGGAAGGGTTTGGTGGGCATTGACCTTGAGTTTTGGAGTTGTAGTTTGTCTATATTCAGAGAGCGCTGTACACTCAAACAATTATGGATGTGGATTAAACTTGGCACGAATACTCAATATGCCCAAATGGGAACACTGGTGGAGTTTGGGGGAAATAGATTTTGATATTTTGTAGATGCTGGGATTTATAACTCACCTACAATCAAAGAGCATTCTGAACCCCACCAATGACATAATTGGGCCAAACTTCCCACATAGACCCCCCATGACCAACAGAAAATACTGTGTTTTCTGGTGGTCTTTAGTGACCCCTCTGATACTCCCTCATGACCCCTCCAGGGGTCCCGACCCCCAGGTTGAGAACCACTGACCTAGACACTAGACTCCTATTGATGCAGGCCAAAATCCCATTGGCTTTTTTTGCCACCACATCACATTGTTGGCTCATGTTTAACTTGCTATCCACGAGGACTCCAAGATCTTTTTCACACGTACTGCTCTCGAGTAAGGCCTTGTCCCCCATTCTGTATCTTTGCATTTCCTTTTTTCTGCCAAAATGGAGTCTCTTGGATTTGTCCCTCTTGAACTTCATTTTGTTAGTTTTGGCCCATCTCTCTAATCTGTCAAAATCGTTTTGAATCCTGCTCCTGTCCTCTGGAGTATTGGCTCTCCCTCCCAATTTGGTGTCGTCTGCAAACTTGATGATCATGCCTTCTACCCTTCATCTAAGTCATTAATAAAGATCCTGATCAGGACCGGGCCCAGGACGGAACCCTGCTTGTGGCACTCCACTTGTCACTTCTTTCCAGGATGAAGAGGAAGCATTGGGGAGAATCACCCTCTGGGTTCGTCTATTTAACCAATTACGGATCCACCTCACCATAGTTTTGCCTAGCCCACATTGGACTAGTTTCCTTGCCAGAAGGTCATGGGGGACCTTGTCGAAGGCCTTCCTGAAATCCAGGTACGCTACATCCACGGCATTCCCCGCATCTACCCAGCTTGTAACTCTATCGAAAAAAGAGATCAGATGAGTCTGGCATGACTTGTTTTTGATAAATCCGTGTTGACTATTAGCAATGACCGCATTTGTTTCTAAGTGTTTGCAGACCACTTCCTTAACAATCTTTTCCAGAATCTTGCCTGGTATCGATGTGAGGCTGACCGGACGGTTATTGTTTGGGTCGTCCTTTTTTCCCTTCTTGAAGATTGGGACCACATTGGCCCTCCTCCAATCTGCGGTAACTTCTCCCGTTCTCCAAGAACTCTCAAAGATGATTGCCAATGGTTCCGAGATGACTTCTGCTAGTTCCTTCAATACTCTTGGGTGTAGTTGATCTGGCCCTGGGGACTTGAACTCATTTAGAGTGGCCAGGTATTCCTGGACGACTTGTTTCCCAATTTGGGGTTGGATGTCCTCTAATCCCTCACCCACTGGAATCCCAGGTTGCAACGGTGGCCGGGAGGCTTTCACACAATTAAAACTTGTGTGCCAGTTGCACCTGTAGTAATAATAATAATAATAATAATAATAATAATAATAATAAACTTTATTTATACCCCGCCACCATCTCCCCGGTGGGGACTTGGAGCGGCTTACATGGGGCCAAGCCCGGACAACATATTACAGCAATAAAATCAAAGCATAAACAAAACAACAACAACATCAAAATTACATTTTAAAAAGTGCAGTCGTAAAATAACATTCTAAACGCAATCACGATTATGATAACAATGGGTGAGCCACATATACAGGATAAAACAATTATTATTATTATTATTATTATTAATAATAATAATAATAATAATAAACTTTATTTGTACCCCGCCACCATCTCCCCGATGAGGACTCGGTGCAACTTACATGAGGCCAAGCCCAAACAACAATTACATAAAATAAAACCGAAAACGCAAATAATGAACAATAATAACATAATTACATAA
The DNA here is from genome assembly GCF_037176765.1 of Anolis sagrei. Taxonomy (NCBI): domain Eukaryota; kingdom Metazoa; phylum Chordata; class Lepidosauria; order Squamata; family Anolidae; genus Anolis; species Anolis sagrei. The sequence continues at coordinate 12,948,710 of NC_090032.1, forward strand.
AATAAATGAAAACATAGCAATATAAGATTACAATAAGCACAATCACAATGAGCTACATGTTTAAAAAACTGTAATGAGATAAAATAGGAGCAGGACATTTACAGGGAACTCATAAAACACACAGAGTTGTGGGGCAAACTTCCCATTTGGAGGGTGTGAGCTCCAGTAGTAAAAAGAACGTTGAGAGGTGCAAAATGTCATGGTGTGCACCTACTCACCAAAGGTGCAGAGGAAGAGCCAGGTTTTAAGGTTCTTTTTGAACATTTCTAGTGAGGGGGCCTGTACCTTGGGAAGTCAGACTTGGTCATGGTGGTCCACACTCTCATCGCATCCAAGATAAACTACTGCCACGCGCTGTATGTGGGGTTGCCTTTGAAGAATGTTTGAAAGCTTCAAATAGTCCAACGAGAGGCAGCCAGGGTAATAACTGGAGTGGCATACAGGGAGCACACAACTCCCATGCTACATCAGCTTCACTGGCTGCCTATTTGCTCCTGGGTACAATTCAAAGTGCTGGCTTTGGCCTATAAAGCCCTAAACGGCCCCAGCCCAGTTTACCGAACGCATCTCTCTTTATGAATCACCATGAAGACTAAGATCTTCTGGTGAGGCCTTCTTTTGGTCCCACCACCATCACAGGCATGTTTGGCAGGGACGAGAGACAGGGCCTTTGCAGTGATTGCCCCATGGCTATGGAACTCGGTTCCTGGCAATATTAGATCAGCCCCCTTCCCTCCTGTCCTTCAGAAGGATTGTGAAGACCTAGCTGTGCGACCAAGCCTTTGGGACAGTGCAGTAGGGCAATAACAGGAAACCCACTGCACTGACTGGAGCCAGCATGGTGTTCTGAGATGGTTTTAAATAACCTGATTTTAAAGGAGATGTAATTGTTTTTAGTGTTGTGAATATTTATAATCATTTTATGGAATACTTGCCATGTATATGCTGTGCTCTGCCCTGAGTCCCTTTCAGGGTGAGAAGGGCAGAATATAAATGTTTCAAATAAATAATAATAATAATAATATGTGTTGTCGAAGGCTTTCATGGATGGAATCACTGGGTTGCCGTGTTGCGGGCTGTCTGGTGATGTTCCAGAAGCATTCTCTCCTGACGTTTCTTCCACATCTATGGAAGGCATCCTCAGAGGTTGTGAGGTCTGTTGGAAACTAGGCAAATAATAATAATGACCGATTTAAGATTTGGAGCCTGGTCTCCAGCGCCTTTGCAGAGTGCTCGTGACTCATCGAATCCAGGATCCCCTTGCATTGAGTTGCAACAGTTGAAGTGGTATCAGAGTGCATTAATTCTACAGTGTAGATTCACCCTTGGATTGGAAGTGAAGATGGGTGAAATTGAAGGCGGTAAAGTGATGATGATGATGATGATGATTATTATTATTACAATATCCCACTTTTTCTCTCTGCAAGGAGACTCAAAGTGGCGCACATTAAAATCATTTCAATACAATTTAAAATACACAAATATAGAACTACTGAGTGTGGCAGCAACCAGGAAGATTAGGCAGCTGTCCAGAGTGTAGTGGAAGAGGATTGCAAATGTTGACGTGGCAGATGGGCAATTAATGCAGAAGACAACCTGGAGAGAGGCGGAGGCCCGGGGCTAGGGAGATGCACATGACTTTGGAGGAAAGGGCAACTTGCCATTGTGTTTGTAGCAGAGCCCCTTTTACTAAGGGCAAAATATTTGAAATATAAGTATAAGGCGTTGCATTTCTAGCTTCCTTTTCGGACTTGCGAGTGATGGGTGTTGGCCAACCTGTCCCCTACATTCAGGTACAGAGGCAGACCAAAACAAAGCACCTGCTGTTTGTGAGATTGATTTCCTGCTTGGCACTTTGCCTTCGAGCCCAACCTAACTTTCTTTAGGGCAGTGTTTCTCAACCTTCTTAATGCTGCAACCTCTTAATACAGTTCCTTATGTTGTGGTGACCCCCAACCATAACATTATTTTCACTGCTACTTCATAACTATAATTTTGCTACTGTTATGAATCGTCATGTAAACATCTGATATGCAGGATGTGTTTTCATTCAATGGACCAAATTTGGCACAAATACCCAATATGCCCAAATTTGTTTACTGGTGGGGTAAAAAAGAGGCCAGGAAGGAGAGAAAGAAATAAGGAGAGAAAGAGGGAGGGAAGGTTGGCCACAGCAATGCATGGCAGGTACAGCTAGTATCAACAAAAAACCTCCTGTTTTGTAGCAGATTTCCTATGAAGTGGGTAAGGTCGTACTCCTTTGTGATATTATACATTTTTCTCAGGAGTAGGCATATCATAAGCTGCTCACAGGTCTATGAAGACAGCTTGTGTAATCTGCTGCCTTTCCAAGCCATCTTTTATGTGGAGAGTCTGGTTGATGTGCACCTTTTTCCTTGCTGTGGGATCAAAAATGGGTCTATTTTTTCCATAATTCTATGCAAAATAAGTATCTCCTGAACTTTGTAAAGATGGCACAATAAGGAGATTGGTCTATAGCTTTTTGAATCATTACCTGGTTTCAAAATGGCTATGACTCTTGTTTTCCTCCAGATTTTAGGGATCTGACAGGATGCAATGCAGTTGTTCATCAGCATAACGATTATAATTTCAAAACTCCATAACCCACACCCTTAATATGAGCTGCAGCACGCATCAAGCCAAAAACAGTGCGTTAAAAAACTCACCAGAAAGTCCAAAATAAGGCAGATCTTGGCACCTGGTTAATTTCTTTTCTCAGTGACTCTCTAGCTGCAGATTCTGCAGTTTCTCATAATGTGGTACATTAATCCTATTTGTAATGGAAAAGGGTTTATTAAAACCCGAAAACCTGGATAATCCTGGATAAGGTGTCTGGTAGAGCATAACACAGTTTCCCTATGTTCTTCTACGAAACACGTTTCTAAACCTACCAATCCTCATTGGACATATGGAATATAATTGCATGGTTCTTCCCTGATAGCAGATTCCAGCCTTGATCCATTTAAGTGATTGTTGCAATTACCCTCTTCTTAAGTGGAACCCACTGTGTTTCTGAATTGAAAACCATCACCATTTGGTGCTGGATGTAAAATAGTGGCTCAAGCAGGCAAATACAAATTAAGAACTAGGATGCCTCTGAATGTAGGTTTAGGAATTCCTGGTCACTACCAAAATAAAGATGAAAATTATTGCTTTGTCGAAGGCTTTCATGGCTGTGAGTTTTCCGGTCTGTCTGGCCATGTTCCAGAAGCATTCTCATCTGATGTTTCACCCACATCTATGGCAGGCATGCTCAGCTGAGGAGCTGAGGTTTACATACCTGTGGAATGTCCAGGGTGGGAGAAAGAACTCTTGTCTGTTTGAGGCAAGTCTGAATATTGCAATTGGCTGGCTTGATTAGCATTGAATGACATTGCAGCTTCAAAGCCTGGCTGCTTACTGCCTGGGGAAATTCTTTGTTGGGAGGTGTTAACTGGCCCTGATAGTTTCTTGTCAGGAATCCCCCTGTTTTCTGAGTGTTGTTCTTTATTTACTGTCCTGATTTTAGAGGCTTTTCTTTTAGGACTGGTAGTCAGAATTTGTTCATTTCCATGTTTTCCTTGATGAACCAACCTGGTCACAGCATGTTATTGGAGAACACAGAAGTGTCAACCACCATGTCAGACTACACAGAGAAGCAATTGAAATCCACAAGCATGGCTGCTTCCTGCCTGGGGGAATCCTTAGCATTGAATGGCCTTGCAGCTTCAAAGCCTGGCTGCTTCCTGTCTGGGGAATCCTTTGTTGGGAGGTGTAAACCAGAGAAGTCGACCATAGCAGAGCACCTGATGAACCAACCTGGACACAGAAATGCTGGACCACTCTTTTTTTTTAATTGAGATTTTCCTTATATATGCATACACAACAAATTTTACATACATGGTCAAAAACACATACAAATACCACACAAGGATGATATGCTGGACCACTCTTGACAACCACCATGTCAGACTACACAGAGAAGCCATTTAAATCCACAATTTCAGTGGACAATTTCAACATAAAGGAAGATCTAATGAGAAAACTAAATGTGTCTGGCTATTTTCCCAGTGACCATCGGTATGCCCTATAAGTACTGTAATTTCCCCAAAATAATACTCTACAAACAAGATTAAGTTCAAACAATTGAGTTTACTGAATAATCAAGGTATAAAAGTGTAGTTTGATTATGATATAAAGTTAGAATAGTAAAATATGAACTCTGAGGTAAAAAACAACTATAATTTCTATGAGGTAAATATAACTATAAACTATGGGGGATGTATGACTATACTATGAGGCATGTATTGGCTATGAACTCTGGGGCATGTATATCTGTGAACTCTGGGGCATGTATGTGCTAAGGATGGCCTGTTCGGACTGCAAGCCAGACCAGACACTTTCTGGCAACCAACTATAAGCTATTGTGTCCTGCTTGGCAGAATGGAGTTGGACTGGATGACCCTTGGGGTTCCCTTCCAACTAGAGGATTCTGTAAAATACCTGGTGTAACGAGGCCACCAATTTGTAAAGAAGGCACCAGTTTGTAACGGTTTGTAAAGGAGCCACTACTTTGTAAGGACTTACTAAATTGATAACACAACTAATAGCTTGTAATGTTGATTTGGTCTTTCTTGAATGTGTAGCGTGGCTTAACTTGAAAGTATTTGTAACAGAGACTTGGCTTTAAAAGAAACCGCAACAAGTTTATTGAAGTATAGAAGAAGCTTGATGGTTTCAATGTTTCTTAGCTCTTAGAGGCACATTTCTTCAGAGGTTACATTTAATACATTTCATAAAACAACTCTTACTCTTAAGAGTAATCTATTAAAGTAATCTATTAAAGAAAGAAACACATTTTGAAAGAGAATAAGTTTAAAACCTGTTTAGTGAAAGGAATAGTTCTCTGGTAACCCAGCTGAATGTGAGTTGAGCTGGCTACCATTCCCCCCCCCCCCCCCCAGTTATGCTAGTTTAGATAATTACCCTTTTAAACACCTATCTATTATTATACATAACTGTAGATTAAAACTCACACTTCACCACACTTGGCCAACTCAATTTCTGTCTCATTCCATTCCTGCCTGTATTTCCTTCAAATAGGAAGAAAACAAGACCATATTGCAGAGTGTCGCTGCCAAAATGGACTGGAGCAAATCCGAAGATGCGTTTGGGACATCAGAAAACTCGGAGACGAATCTCGGGGCTATACGTAGTCATGCTGTGGACAAAGTGTGCCTTGGGATGAAAATAATTGGGGAACAGCTCTTGACCCGCAAGAAAACCGGAGACAATGCCCAGGAAATAGTAGAGGGGGATTCTAGGCCAAGCTCAGGTATGTCTGAACCAGATTTAGTGGAGAAAATTCCAACTGTAATTCATTCTGTATAGCAGGATCTCCCCTTGATAAACCTGAGGCACTATTTTCTATAAAACATCAACAAACTTCGCCCATCATCCCTTTTCCATGTATGAAGCATACAGCATTAAATAGCTGTTATCTGATTAGGGTACAGCACCATACAGTGTGAAATAAATGGAATGTGGATATAATCATATACTCCAGTATATCAGAACACTGGTGTAAGTATTATGAGTCTTTAAAAGGGGAACTCATAAAACAGTTATAGCATTTCGCTCTGCGCATTATGTATCTCCAGCATTTGGCATTTAGGGATAAATATACAAAATGATGGATCATACTGAATTATTGTTGTTGTTGTTGTTATTATTATACGGAATTCCTCTTTAGTCCAGCTTTTTGTTCACCAGAAAGCCAGACTAAAGTAACTGATAAACAAAGGCATACTGTGATATACCGTATATACTCGAGTATAAGCCAACCCGAATATAAGCCAAGGCACCTAATTTTACGACAAGAAACTTGGAAAATGTATTGACTTGAGTATAAGCCAAGGGTGAAAAATGCAGCTGCTACTGAAAACCATCAGTAGGTTAAACGTTTTTGTGTATTTACATAAAACTGTAATTTAAGATAAGACTATCCAACTCTGATGAAACCATTATTCTAATCTTCTTCAATGTCAATGTGCTTATGTATCCTTCCAATAATAATAGAGTAAAATAATAAATGTAATAATAATAATAATAATAGAGTAAACAATGGAAATTTAATAACAGTAATAGAGTAAATGTAATATACATAGAGAAAAATAATAAACGTAATAAAATAATGGTACAGTAAAATAATGTAAAGGTAATAATAATAATAGAGTAAAATAATAAATGTAATAAAAATAATACTAATAACAGAGTAAAATAATAAATAACCTTGACTCGAGTATAAGCCTAGGAGAACTTTTTTAGCCTAAAAAGGGGGCTGAAAAACTAGGCTTGTACTCGAGTATATACAGTAAATAGCTGTTTTAACTATAAATTTTAAACCCACATCCTGTATTAATTTTAATCTGTGTTCTTTTTAGTTACCTAAAACCATGTATTGTCGAAGTCGTTGACAATACATCTATTCTCTCTTAATATTTGCCTTTAAATCATTCTCTCAAGAGACAAAAATAAGCAGACGTCTTTAAAAGTAATATAGTTGGTTTACTCACAAACTTCATGTATTCAGCATGCAAGGACTTTGCTGATCAATTCAGTTACAGACTGTAGGTAACACAGGGCATCATTCTTATAATCAATAGTGCATAATCTAAAGTATCTCACTGTTCTGAGAGTCTAATAGAGTCTCTGTCTAGTCTGAAAGTCCAATGTAGACTCTAAAGCAGTGGTTCTTAACCTGCGAACCGCAAGGACGAAAATCTGGTCTTTGAGCCTCCTTCCTCTTTGTTTTTTAAATTTTATTTTATTTTATTTCCACTCCTTTTGCACCACCTGCCACTCCTTTCCTGTCACTGATCAGCCCCAACCCCTTTGATAGACCACGTCCTCTCTAGATTATTCAATATGATTTTCTGTGGGCAAGCAGATGGCTACTGGATGATGTATATTCTGTATCAGAAAGTAGAGCTGATGTGGTTTCTAAATATGCACCCCAAATTACCAAACCAACTCTAAAGTTGACCAAAAACTGATTTGCAACCCTTTTGGTACTAATGTTGGAGAGTGGTCCCTGGTTGAAAAACCACTGCTCTAAAGCATAAAGTTCCTACTGGTCAGAAGCATACATTTGTTCCTACTGAAGTCTCTAAACAAACAGTTCCTGCTGGCGTCTGAAAGCATACATCGCCTGCATTGAAGTTTAAAGCAAACTGTTTCTAAAATGGAGTCTGAGTCCTGAACAAGCCCAGATCAGATTGCATGGTCTGCAGCCCCTCCCACAACAAAGAGTAAAGGAAAACTGCATACACATATACAATACAGTAAACAATTTGAATTACTGTATGTACTCGAGTATAAGCCTAATTTTTCAGTCCTTTTTTTAGGCTGAAAAAGTCTCCCTCGGCTTATACTCGAGTCAAGGTTTTTTATTATTTTACTCTATTATTATTATTATTATTATTATTATTATTATTACATTAATCATTGTACTCTATTATTATTACATTTATTATTTTAATCTATTATTATTGGAAGGATATGTAAACACATTTACACTGAAGAAGGTTAGAATAAGGCTTTAATCAGAGGACAGTCTTATCTTATTTATTCAAAAACATTTAACCTACCAATGCCTCAATTAATGCAATTTTATTGGTATCTATTTTTATTTTGGAATTTACCAGTAGCTGCTGCATTTCCCACCCTCAGCTTATACTTGAGTCAATCCATTTTCCCAGTTTTCTGTTGTAAAATGAGGTGCCTTGGCTTATATTCGGGTTGGCTTATACTCGAGTATATACGGTATATACATAGCAAACAATTAGTGGAGGCTTGAAGAAGGTTGTTATTTCCAACATTATGATAATGTGTTTTTAACTATGTTGTGCCCTGTCTTGAGCCACGAGGGTAAGTGGGTAAGAATAAAATTATTATTATGATTATTAGTAGCCGTACTACTAGTAGTAACCATTTATGGCCATTTATGTCCCACACATTTATTTAATCCCCCCCCCCCCCCCCGAAGATCCCCAACTTGGCCACTATCTTATAGGTGTGAGTTCAACCTTTCATTAAGTGAAGAAATCTTTTATTTGATCTGTCCTGAATCTCACCATAAGCAGTTTGAGTGGATTAATATTGGTTAAGGCAAAAATTAACTAAAGGTATATCCGCAGCAGGATGTCTAAACCTCCTGGCTTTATTTTCTCATTGCAGGGTTCTATGACACCAGTGAAATGGGCTCCCTGTCGGATTCCTGTGCTTCTATGCACAGCGATGGGCCTTCGGGGTTGCCCTACGGCACTGGCTCCTTCCCTCACCTACCAGGATTAAGAGAGAGCAGTTTTGTCCGTCCGCACTCAACGGATGAAGCTGCTGTCCGCCTCCTAGACCTCCGAATTCAGCACCTCACCTTGGCAGCAAACCTTCCCGACGCTGTGAACAGGAGACCTGTATCAACAGGTGAGAATAGGTCACCCCTCCTTCGCACGGCTGAGCCTTTGTCATGGCCACGTTAAAAGGTCATGTAAGGCCATAGTCAAGTGCCAAATAAATCTTGTTGAGAATCTTCTTCCAGTTTGAACTTGTAAGTTTCTAGCCCTCAGAAATGTATGATATGTAACATACACTGGTGAAATCTCTACATCCCACAGGACATTACGAATATTTATTATCGTATCCTCTCCTTTTTCCTCTAAAGCCACTTTGAGTCTCCTCGTGGTGAAAAAATCAGGGTATAAATAAACGTAACAACAAGTGTTCTGGGCAGTTGTACATTGCCTTTGGATCCTATAGGTGGGCTGTGAGTCCTGAAATAAGGTCCGTGGCGAGGGTGGCGGGGTGCGTGCTGCCGTTGGAGAACAGGGAGAGAGAGAAAGAGAGGGAAGGAAGGAGACCAGCGCCGTTGCTCTTGCCCTCTCGCAGCTTCCCCAGCACCATTGGAGGAGAGTGAAAGAGAAAAGGAGAGTCCCCCAAACTAACTGTTGTTGTTGTTAGCTCCCATTGCCAAATACAAGAGTTGTAATGGGAAAACAGCCCTTTGTAAGACCTTGTTTAGTCCCCCAAAGTTGTTGTTGTTGTTGTAATAATAATAATAATAATAATAATAATAATAATAATACTTTATTTATACCCTGCCACCATCTCCCCAAGGGACTCGGAGCGGCTTACATGGGGCCAAGCCAAGCAACACATCAAAAACAGCAAGCAATAATAAAACAACAAGCAATAAACAAAAATAAACAATACAGTTAATGTAACTCATAAATAGGCAATAACACACAAGAATTTAAAAACCTATGTCTGGGCCAGTTAGGAACAGTTTCTGTTGGCAAGTCGGATTATTAACAAAAGACCCTCCTCATCAATGTACAGCAGAGTGGCTTAGCAGCAGCAGCAGCATGACTCCGCACCAGTAGCCCAAAATGATAAAAAGAACAAAACCACACAGACAATGTTATCTCTTCCATAAGAGCTTTTCTTTATAGCAAAATAATATGGTGGCACTATTTACAAGAACGAGGTTTCCATGACACAAATAAAGTTCTTTATTCTTCCTTCTTCGCTTCTATGCTGGGCTTCTTTCTCATGCAGATAAACAGCTTCACTCTCACAGAGCTTTTTCTCACAGTGAACTTATACTAAAGCTTCACACAGTAGCTTTTTACATACAGCAGCCTTTATACTAGAACTTTACACATGAGGCCTTTAACGTGGGGTTTCTGTCACCGAAGCTTCTAACACCAGGCCATCTCACACTCGGCCTTCTCATAGACTAAGTCCTACCTCACACTGTGAGGCTTACCTCACACAGAGGCTTCTCTGACAGACAAAAACCTACCCCACACTGTGACGCTTTCTCACAGACTGAGGTCTTTCTCCCACTGAGGTTTACCTCAGACTAACAGCTACTAAGCTACAGGCACACCTGCTTATATAGAACTGCAGCTTTTGCTAAGTCATTGCATTCATTTAACCCTTTCAGTGCTTGACTTACATTTTTGTAATCAAAAATAACTAGCTAATTTTTAATATTTCTGACAACAGTGTCATCTGTATCTTCAGAAGTTATTTTGGAATACTGATTCAACAGTAAAAAGTTGGAACATATCCAAGCTCTGAGTTCCCTATCAATGTGTTTCCTTCCCTGTTGCAGGAGACATTGAGTTCATCTTGGGCCTGGGAGACTTGTCCCTCTCGTTGCCAAAGAACCCATGCCTCCAGTTGCTGCAGTACAAGGCAGACCTCGTATCTTGCAACACCAGTGAAGTCTACCACTATCCGAGTCCGTTGCATGCGGTGGCCCTGCAGAGCCCACTCTTTACCAGCAGCCTTTCCCAGAGTTCATCCCAGGAAGATTTCGATGAGGGGCCCTTGGAAGCTATCCAGGCTGACTCCCCAAAGAGAGTAGGTCTCTGCTCCCAGGAACAGCGGAAGGTGCAGCTGGATCAGTATATCGCCAAACTGGTGCTGCGCTATAAGTGCCGCTCCATAGCCAGCAGAACAGACAGTGGATCTCTAGCAGGTTATCAGAAGAGCCTGTCTATGTCGTCAGTCTGCAGTTCTGTGCTTGGCACCGTCCAACTCCTTGCCCCGGTCCCTGGGTGGAAGATCCGGCGACACATTTCTACCCATTCCCATTTACGCTCTCCGGAGGACTCTGAGGGTTTACAGAATTCTCATATCTTGGATTTCTCTGGCTCCACTCAATCCCACATTACTAATCTGGTGAAGGCAAACGAACCGTCAGTACTGTCTCTTCCCGATCCTCTCTCATGGTACCCAGAACCCAAATTCATCCCTTACCCAGTTGGTTCAGAGAGAGGACTTCTGGACTGGGCAGATGGCATCCCAAAGATTGAGACTCCATTCAGAAAGGTGGCCTCCTTGCCCCAAGAAAAGCTATACAGAGGCAAACACATTTCCCGGGAGTTGGTGAAAAGACCTGAGAGGCAGGAGAAGACGGCTGAGAGGAGTTGGTTGAGTCCACGGGAGTTGCTGAACCGCCTGAGCCTTCGCCGCCGGCCTTCCCCTCACGTAGGGAGCATGTCCTGCGCCAGCTCAGAAATGAACGTCAACGTCATACGTCATGGCGGCCTTCCATCTAGCAAAGGCAAACCCATCAAGCCCAAATGGACCTCTGTCATGGAGATCTCCAGTAGGACTCCGTATCGACCTCAGCTAAGACGCCCCACTCAGATACTGGCCCACCGCCTTGCCTTATCCTCCGACTCGCCCAACTCGTTTTGCTTCTTGGAGGACTTTGAGCGGTCGCTTAACAGCAGCACCAGCAGCGGCTCTAACCTGGCCAAGGTCGAAGCCACAAGTGCCATCAACCTGAATGGGGACTGGATTCTCCAGCTTGGGGACGAGTGGTCCCACGCCGCGGTCAGCTTAGACTCCACTGACTTGCCGGTCCGCAGAGTCAAGCTCCACCGCAGCCGCTCCTTTAAGGAGTTCAAGAAGGCAATGTCGCGTTCTCTTAGGGGTTCCAGGGTCACCAAGTGATCCCCTAAACACAAGATGATTGGAAAAGTGTGGAAGATCTATTGTGAGATAAATGGGGGGGGGGGGGGGAGTTTCATACTGTTATAGGATTGTCAGTTGTTTCCCCTCCCCTCCACATTTCCCTGCCACACACGCATGGCAAGGAGAGGACACAAATATAAGGTAAACCATTCTGTTTGGTCATGTGAACTGAAGTCTTGGGATTCCTGTTAGTCTTAAACCAAAATAGTGAAGCTCTGATGCTCTTGGGATACTTTATTTGTGGGGGCAAATTCTCAGTTCTTACCATCTTGCAGCAGAAGTCAATTGAAGGAACAGTGAGACCATGGAATAAATTTGTATTCTAATAAAGATCTCTTCTGGCATTTCATCCTTCCTTTGTGTTGGGAATCGCAGCTGTTAAGCTCAAAAATAACCCTCACTTGGGGTGATTCCACCAAAAATGTAGCAGAGTGCTAGAAGCACACTTCATAACCAGCAGAAACTTGGTCAGGATTAGCTTCCATTCAACAGGATGGCACAGGATTGCAGAGTCACAAGTTTAGGTTCAAAATATTTACTGAAGTAAAAAGAAGTCATTTCCAGATAGAAAAGGGTCTTGGAGCTGTCTTACTAAGCTTATCTTCTAAGGAAAGTAAAAGGATGAGATATCAAAAGTATCCATGCAGCTACATTTTTCCTGGAGAATGGCAAAATGTGTCCTCAGTGGAGGGGAGACAAAAGCAGAAAGAGGGCAATGGGGAATCACCACATGGCCAAAACCTAGGGCAACAAAAATACGTTTAAATTGGAAGATGTAGCAATGGAATGTCTGTGAGGGATGAGGTGAGATTCCATTGCTACATCTTCAAAGGGTGAGAAGATAGTGGCAAGCAAGAAGACAAAGCCCCCTCTGGGATAAGCATGTACAGAAATGTGGGGGGGGGGGAGGAATCCCTCACTCTAATCCTATCCAGTCTAGCTACTCATTGAGGACTGGGGACTTGTAAAGTCCAGGGATGAAACCCAACACTTCTGTAGTACAATAAATGTAGATATATGCAATACTTCCTTGTCAACCATTGAACACATGGCTTACTGACTCTTTCAAAACCAATATCCATATTTTGGTTTTTGTATCAAGGTGAAATGAAGGGTTGCTGTGAGTTTCTTGGGCTGTATGGCCATGTTCCACCAGCATTCTCTCCTGACGTTTCACCCACATCTTTAGCAATCATCTTCAGAGGTGGTGAGGTCTGTTGGACACTAGGCAAGTGGGGTTTATCTCGCTGTGGAATAATGTCCAGGGTGGGAGAAAGAACTTGACTGTTGGAGGCAAGTGTGAATGTTGCCACTGGCCAGCTTGATTAGCAATGAATGGCCTTTCAGCTTCAAAACCTAGCTCATTGTTGCCTGGGGGAAACCTTTGTTGGGAGGTGTTAGCTGGCCCTGATTGATACTTGTCTGGAATTCCCCAGCTTTTTTAGTGTTGCTCTTTATTTACTGTCCTGATTTTAGAGTTTTTTAATACTAGTAGCCAGATTTTATTCATTTTCATGGCATCCTCCTTTCTTTTGAAATTGTTCACACGCTTGTGGATTTCAGTGGCTTCACCATGTAGCCTGACATGGTGGTTGTTGGAATGGTCCAGCATTTCTGTGTTCTAAAATAATATGCTGTGTCCATGTTGGTTCATTAAGTGCTGTTCTATGGCTGGCTTCTCAGGTTGAGTTAGTCTGCAGTGCCTTTCATGTTCCTTGATATGTGTTTGGGCAATGCTGCGTTTGGAGGCAGACTTGTCCACAGCTGCATGGTATACGATAGAGTCCTGCAGAGGTGTGAGGATCCCTCTTGTCCTTTGCAGAATGGAGCATTTGTTGGATTTTCTTAGCAGGTTTGTAGATTGTATGTATGTTACGTTTCTTCATCAGCTTCCCTATGTGGTAAATGGTTCCCTTAATGTATGGCAAGAACACTTTTTCTTTGGGTGGATCTTTGTCTTGACTTTCGTGGCTTCTTCTTGGTCTTGCAGCTCTTCTGATGTCTGTGGTGGAGTTTCCATTGTACTGTAGAGCCCAGTTGAGGTGGTTCAGGTCGCTTCCGAGGAGGTTTATTTTATTTATCATGCCAGGAACAACCAGACATTTGTATTACATTTTTAACAAAACAAGCAAACAGACAGACAAAACACAAAGTTTGCAAGCTTGGTAGTTGATTAAATGTCTTTTGACCAGTATCTGGCCACTTGGAGTGCCTCTGGTGTTGCCACAAGAAGGTCCTCCATTGTGCATGTTGCAGGGCTCAGGCTGCATTGCAGCAGGTGGTCTGTGGTTTGCTCTTCTCCACACTCGCATGTCATGGATTCAACTTTGTAGCCCCATTTCTGAAGGTTGGCTCTGCATCTCGTGGTGCCAGAGTGCAGTCTGTTCAGCGCCTTCCAAGTCGCCCAGTTTTCTGTGTGCCCAGGAGGAAGTCTTTCATTTGGTATCAGCCATTGTTTGAGGTTCTGGGTTTGAGCCTGCCACTTTTGGACTCTCGCTTCCTGAGGTGTTCCAGCGAGTGTCTCTGTAGATCTTAGAAAACTATTTCTTGATTTCAGTCATTGACGTGCTGGCTGATACCCAAACGGGATGAGCTGGGGATGTCACTGCCTTGGTCCTTTCACTATTGGCTGCTACTTCCCGGCGGATGTCAAGTGGTGCAATACCGGCTAAACAGTGTAATTTCTCCAGTGGTGTAGGACACAGACACCCCGTGATAATGCGGCATGTCTCATTAAGAGCCACAAGTACTGTTTTAGCGTGGTGAGATGCGTTCCACACTGGGCATGCATACTCAGCAGCAGAGTAGCATAGCACAAGGGCAGATGTCTTCACTGTGTCTGGTTGTGATCCCCAGGTTGTGCCAGTCAGATTTTGTATGATATTGTTTCTAGCACCACTTTTTGCTTGATATTCAGGCAGTGCTTCTTGTAGGTCAGAGCACGGTCCAGAGTGACTCCCAGATCTTGGGTGCACTGCAATGCTCCAGTGGGATTCCTTCCCAGGTGATGCTCAGAGCTCAGGATGCTTGTCTGTTCTTAAGGTGAAAGGCACATGTCTGTGTTTAGATGGATTAGGGATTAGCTGCTTTCCCCTGTAATAGGCAATAAGAGCACCTAATGTTTCGGAAAGCTTCTGTTCAACCATCTCAAAGCTCCCTGCTTGAGCGGTAATGGCACGATCATCAGCATAGATGAAGCTCTCTGTCCCTTCTGGCAGTGGCTGGTCGTTTGTGAAAATGTTGAACATGGATGGAGCAAGCACGCTCCCCTGAGGCAGGTCGCTCTTCTGTTTCCGCCATCTGCCTCTCTGACCCTGGAACTCAACAAAAGCTCCTGTTTTGTAGCAGGTTTCCTATGAGGCGGGTGAGACGGTCGTCCTTTCTGATACTATACATTTTTCTCAGGAGGAGGCAGTGGTTGACAGTCTCATAAGCCGCTGACAGGTCTATGAAGACAGCGCCTGTGATCTGCTGCCTTTCAAAGCTATCTTCTATGTACTGAGTCAGGTTCAGCACTTGCGATGTGCAGCTTTTGCCTTTCCTGAAGCCAGCTTGCTGTGGAATCAGACATGGGTCTATTTTTCCCATAATTCTATGCAAAATAAGTCTCTCCAGAACTTTGTAGAGGTGGCACAACAGGGAGATTGATTTTAGAATAAGCAAAGCCCACCTTGTGGCAAGAAGGTGCATTTATTATGGCTTGCTTTTCTCTGAACTCAAGGGTGTATTGTTCCATGCATTTTGATGTCAGTGACTTGAAGAGGTGAGACTGAATTGCTGTTTATGAGATGGTACCAAGCACCATAGACTTAATCACAGTAATTAAACTGGGAAAAATAGTGTGGAGTGAATCTACAAGTCAGAGCTTGTTGCCTTTAGTCCAGAACATGCTTTTTCAAGCAGTTGATGTTTCTGTTCAGTAATTTGAAGCTGGCATTCCTATTGAACCTAGGCGCAGATATTGCTTCTGTGTAGAGCTGCATTGCTCCCATTGATGCCTGCATATATGTTTGCAAATCTTCCTTTGAACAATTCTAAATCCTATAATCATAGAGTAGGAAGAGATCTTGTGGGCCATCCAGTTCATCCCCATTCTGCCAAGAAGCAAGAAAATCGCATTGAAAGCACCTTCCAACAGATGGCCATCCAGCCTCTGTTTCAAAGCCTCCAAAGAAGGAGCCTCCACCACGCTCCGGGGCAGAGAGAGGGTTCCACTGGTGAACAGCTCTCACAGCCAGGAAGTTCTTAGAATCATAGAATCAAAGAGTTGGAAGAGACCTCATGGGCCATCCTATCCAACCCCCTGCCAAGAAGCAGGATTATTGCATTCAAATCACCCCTTATCTTCCTTATGTTCAGATGGAATCTCCTTTCCTGAAATTTGAAGCCATTGTTCCATTGCATCCTAGTCTCCAGGGCAGCAGAAAACAAGCCTGCTCCCTCCTCCCTCACTTATTGATCCATGGTCCTCATCCTGTCTCCTTTCAACCTTCTCTTCTTGAAGGTTAAACATGCCCAGCTCTTTCAGCTGCTCCTCATGGGGCTTGTTCTCCAGACCCTGGATCCTTTGAGTCGCCCTCCTCTGGAAACATTCCAGTTTAGAGTCAACATCTCCCTTCAGTTGCAGTGCCGAGAATTGGACATAGTGTGATTCCAATTCTGCCAGTGTGACCAAGGCAGAATAGAGCATGGGGAGTATGACTTCCCTGGATCTAGGCACTAGACTCCTATTGGTGCAGACCAAAATCCCATTGCCTTTTTTAGCTGCTGCACAAACATTCCTGGCTCATGTTCTCCTTCCTCCCCATGAGGACTCCCAAGATCTTTTTCGCGTGTCCTGCTGTCAAGCCAGGCATCATCTCCCATTCTGTCTCTTTACATTTTATTTTTTTCTACCTAAGTGGAGTATCTTGCATTTGTCTTGCATTTAATTTCATTTTGTTAGTTTTGGCCAATTATCTCTCTAGTCCAGGGGTCCTCAAACTTTTTAAACAGAGGGCCAGGTCACAGTCACTCAACCTGTTGGAGGGCCAGATTATTATTTTTTTGTCGTGTCAGGAGCAATCTGAGAAACTGCAAGTCGCTTCTGGTGTGAGAGAATTGGCCATCTGCGAGGACGTCTTCAGTCCTACCGGCACAGGAGTTTAACCCACTGTGCCACCGGGGGCTCCGGAGGGCCAGATTATAATTTGATTTAAAAAATGAATGAATTCCTATGCACACTGCGCATATTTTATTTGTAGTGCAAAAAACACTTTAAAACAATACAATAATTAAAATGAAAAACAATTTAAACACATATAAACTTATTAATATTTCAATATGAAGTGTGGGCCTGCTTTTGGCTGATGAGATAGGGTTGTTGTTGTTGTGTGCTTTCGAGTCATTTCAGACTTAGGTTGACCCTGAGCGAGGGCCGGGTAAATAACCTTGGACGGCCGTATCTGGCCCCCAGGTCTTAGTTTGAAGACCCCTGCTCTAATCTGTTGAGATCATTTTGAATTCTGCTCCTGTCTTCTGAAGCATTGGCTCTCCCAATTTGGTCCCGTCTGCAAATTTGATGATCATGCCTTTTCACCCTTCCTCTAAGTCACAGATCTTGAACAGAGCCAGGCCCAGGACAGAGCCCTACTACTGAAGGCACTCCACTCATCACTTCTTTCCAGACTGAGGAGGAAGCATTTATGACCCCTCTCATAAATCATAGCACTTCTACCTACCTCACCTATGGGTTTTTATCCATTTCTATTCACTTTTAGTCATGGGCCTTGCTCTCTTTGTCTAATTCTATTACAATTTTATCATTTGTTTTTATTATGATATTTTAATTTTTATTTTACTATGTTATTACTAAATATTTTATTTGATGCTATTGTCTTGCTTATATGTTTCTTGTTCTATTGTAATTTCGTTTGGGCTTGGCCTCCTGTTAACCGCCCTGAGTCCCTTCGGGGACATGGTGGTGGGGTATAAATAAAGTATTATTACTATTATTATTATTATTATTATTATTATTATTATTATTATTATTGGGGAGAATCACCCTCTGGGTTCGTTCGCTTAACTAATTATAGATCCACCTAACTGTAGTTTTGCCTAGCCCACATTTGACTAGTTTCCTTTCTAGAAGGTCATGAGGGACGTTGTCGAAGGAAGGCCTTCCTGACATCCAGATACGCTCCATCCATAGCATTCCCGCATCTACCCATCCTGTAACTCTTATCGAAAAAAGAGATTGGATGAGTGGTATGAATTGTTTTTGATACATCCATGTTGACTTTTCTGTGATTCTTTGCTTCAGAGAGAATAAGGCTCGCATGCTGTATTGTTGTTATTATTTTATATACGGTGCTGCTTTTCTCTCGTAAACAGACTCAAAGCAGGGAACTGTATTATTATTATTATTATTATCATCGCTTTTTATCTTGTAAAGGGATTCAAAGCAATTAATTTTTTTGTGTGTGTCAGGAGCGACTTGAGAAACTGCAAGTCGCTTCTGGTGTGAGAGAATTGGCCATCTGCAAGGACGTTGCCCAGGGGACGCCCAGATGATTTGATGTTTTTATCATCCTTGTGGGAGGCTTCTCTCATGTCCCCGCTTGGGGAGCTGAGCTGGCAGAGGGAGCTCATCCGCCTCTCCCTGGATTCGAACCTGCGGCCTGTCGATCTTCAGTCCTGCTGGCACAGGGCTTTAACCCACTGTGCCACCGGGGGCTCAAAGCCAGGCCTGTATCCCCGGGGGGGGGGGGGATAGGGGTTCAATCCCCCCTCAAAAATTTTCAGGTTAAAAAAATCTGGTTTACTCATGAATTTTAACTGGTTAACCAAATCCCCATGCTAAGTCTATGAGATGCAAAAAATTAAGAGTCCCTCCAGAACTGCAAGCATTATCTCAAGCAAATATTGACAATTTATTCACACTGTCATTACTTGCAGCAATAGCCGATGTAGCGAAGCAACCAAGTTTGGGGGGGGGGGGAGTGTTGAATGCTCTCATTAAGGAGGCCAGACTTGGTGGAGGTGGTTGACGGGCGGAGCTGCAGGCTATTGAAGGGTCTCTGCCCCCTGCTCTGCGCTCTTTGCTTCAGCATGAGCTAGGAGGCAGGCTTCAACCCCCCCCCCCCCACCTGAAATTTTCAACCCCCCCCCATCTGAAATTTTCAACCCTCCCCGAATTTTTTTTCTGGCTATGGCCCTGCTCAAAGCAATTAATGTTATTATAGTTATTATTATTCATATATGAGGGGCATTCATTAAAGATTCCCCCTGACCCACTTCGATTTATCACAGGACACTAAAACTGCCCATGTGTAATGATATCAGTCTTTATAGGTTACGTGCCAATTGACAAATCAGAACTGAGAACGGTCTTGATCTTACAGGGGCTGAAATGGTGTGAGGTTTGAGAATGGACCCAGTGTAAGACAGAGCAGTCCTCAAATTTGGCCGCATACCAAAGGAGACGTTCAGTGAGATGAAACAGGTCCATGGTGAAGATTTCCCATCATATGATCGAGTCAAGAACTGGCATCTGCACTTCCAATGTGGTCGGAATTCGGTGCAAACAGCTCCAATTCCAGAGTGACCCCACTCTGCTATTGATGAATAGAATATCCAGCAAGTGGAGGTTGCCATTTTGGAACATCGCCACGTAACCATTTGCCACCTATCCCAAGATGTCAAGAAGAGTATGGGGTACGTGGAAAAATTCCCCCAAGACCATCTTCCCCTGTATAAGGTATCCGCTCGCTGGGTGCCCCGGCTGCTCACACCTTTCCAGAAGCAGGAATGAGTCAAATGCTCTCAGGTTCTCTTTACAATGATGTGCCAGGAAAACCAGAAGGACTTTTTTAACAGACTGTCCACACAGGATGAAAGCTGGGTCCATCACTAGGATCCTGAGACTCAAGTCCAGTCAATGCAATGGAAGCATCCTGACTCACTGCCTCCAAAGAAGGCACGTGCCCAACTCTCGGCAGGCAAGGTCCTGCTCACAGTATTTTGGGATCAGCATGGAGTCGGATTGATGGATTTCCTAGCAAAGGGGACTATGATCCCTGGGGCATACGATGCTTCACTGCTGCGGAAATGGTGGGAGGCCATCCAAACTAGGAGACAATGTAGCATGCTTGCCTTCTGCAAGACAATGGACCAATTCACAACTCATCTGTTGCCCAAATGGAAGAAGCATGCTCGTAGGGCTTTGAAATTCTCCCGCATCCGCCTTCTTCACCTGACCTCGCACCATCGGACTTCCACCTCTTTCCAATAAGGAAGTTATTTTGGAAGGGCAAGCATTTCTCAGATGATGAGAGTCTGATTTCTGAAGTCACAACATGGCTTGTGGAGCAACCTGTCGACTTCTACAAGCAAGGTGTTGACGGTTGCTTCAAAAGATGGGAGAAGTGTGTGTCCCTGGGTGGCACCAATGGGGAGAAGGACTCAGAACTGGACCAAGTTTCACTGTTCTCAGTCCACAGGAAGGGGGTCAGGGAAAATCTTTCATAAACGCCCCTTGTACCTCTTTTTCTCTCTTAAACAGACTAAGAGCAAAGAACATTATTATTATTATTATTATTATTATTATTATTATTATTATTATCTTTTCCCATTAACTACAACTTGAACTTATATATCATTATTATTATTATTATCATCTTTCCCCATTAACTACAACTTGAACTTATATTATTATTATTATTATTATTATTATTACTACTACTACTACTACTATTAGAAACACCACAAGATGAATCAACAGCAGACACTCTGCTG
The DNA here is from genome assembly GCF_037176765.1 of Anolis sagrei. NCBI lineage: Eukaryota > Metazoa > Chordata > Lepidosauria > Squamata > Anolidae > Anolis > Anolis sagrei. Next base: position 12,969,035 of record NC_090032.1, read on the forward strand.
GCTGTTATATTGGATCACACGTCGGACACTTCCCAAGTGTCTAGTACTGTGTGATGTATCGGCAAATAATGCATGCAGATCCCAGTAACGTGGCTTGCTGCAGCTGGCAGATGATAATTTTGTCAGTGCCGATTGTGTTTTAGAGGCCAAGGTCTTGAGGCACTGCACCCAGTGGGCCGATCACCACTGGGACCACCTTTACTGGCTTGCAGTTCGATCTTTAAATGCTCATATCGTGTCAGCTTTTCCAGTTGTTTCTCTTCAATCCTGATGTCACCTGGGATGGCAACATCGACAGTCCATACTTTGTTTTTTTTAGCATGATCATGAGGTTAGGAGTGTTGTGCTCTGTCTGTCTGAATTCGGAGGTCCCGGAATATCGTATATTCTGGTGTATAAGACTACTTTTTAACCCAAGAAAATCTTCTCAAAAGTCAGGGGTCGTCTTATATATAGGAGTCATCTTATAGAGTGGGTACTGAAACTTCCAATCCGGATTGGAAAATCTGTGGTTGCTGCATATGGTGGGGGGAGCTCAAAAATGGCAGTGGCCGCGTCCCTGCGGTATGCAAAAGACAAAGAGTGAATATTGTAAAAACACAATCCAGAGCAGAAGAGAAAACTGGCAAAAGAAGGCTCTTCATGGATAGTTCCTGGGAAAATTATGGGTTGCTTACCTGTAACCGTAGTTTCCTGAGTAGTCACCTGCGAAATAGCACTTATGGTATTCCTGCGCCCGCGCAGGCCCAGCTTTCGGAACCTTCTAGACTTAAAAAGAAACATTTTGCTCCCCAGTCCCGCCCCCCCTCCCCCCGAGTATATAAGGTCCGTGGGCGGGATCAACCGTCAATTCTCTTCCGCCGCACAGCAGCCAGAAGGAAAGCGGCATGACACTCGAGGGGAGGAAGGGAGGGAATGTGCTATTTCGCAGGTGACTACTCAGGAAACTACGGTTACAGGTAAGCAACCCATAATTTCCTGTCGTAGTCAACTGCGAAATCGCACTTATGGTAGACTAGCAAGCTACATTCAGGATGGAGGGAGTCATGCCACAGCAGAAAAAAGTACATTCCTGCCAAAGCACGCGTCCCTCCTGGATCTCACATCAAGCTTATAATGAGACACAAAGGTGCTTGGAGAAGCCCACGTGGCTGCTCGACACACCTCCTCCAAGGGGACCCCTCTCAGAAAGGCCATGGACGTAGCCATTGCCCTTGTTGAGTGAGCATGCACCTGCTGCGGCAACTCTTTGCCCGCTAAACGATAGCAGGTGCGAATGGTAGACACAATCCAAGCGGAGAACCGCTGCGACGTGACCGGTAAACCCTTTGCATCCTTTCTATATTTAAGGAACAACCTAGGAGATTTCCTAAATTCCTTAGTTCTCTGTAGGTAGAAGGCCAAAGCCCTTCTGACATCTAACAAGTGTAAATTCTTCTCTAGTGATGTTTCCGGATTCTGAAAGAATGCCGGAAGAATGATTTCCTGTGAGTTATGAAAGCGCGTGGATACCTTGGGCAAGAACGCCAGGTCCGTCCGTAAGACCACCTTGTCTTTATGAAACTTCAAATAGGGCTCATCCACTCTAAGAGCACACAACTCACTCGCCCTCCTGGCCGAAGTAATGGCCACTAGGAAAGCCACTTTCCAAGTGAGTGAGGCTAGATCCGTTGACGCCAATGGTTCAAACGGGGCCCTCGTCAAAGACGAGAGAACCAGCTCCAGACTCCAGGAGGGAGTGATCGGAGCCGTTGGTGGTTTGACATTTGCTAAACCCTTCAGAAAGGCCTTGACAGACAGGTCAACAAAACAGGACGGAAGTCCCACCTTCCTTCTGGCCCAAGAGATGGCTGCCAGATAACATTTGACCGAGGAATTAGACATGCCTGCTTCCGAGAGGGACAGTAAAAAATCCAGAATCACCGAAATGGGCGCGGATTCTGGTAAAACTCCATTTGCTGTTGCAAATCTGCTAAAACGTGCCCACTTGTAAGTATATGAACGCTTAGTCGATGGTCTGTGAGCCGCATCAATAATGGCTAACACAGAGTCCGAAAAGGGTACATCTTGATTTACCCTGATGGATGAATCAGCCACGCAGTCAACCTCAAAGTTTGAACGTCCGGGTAGAGAACCCGTCCCTGCTGGGATGTTAGGAGGTTCGGCTTGTCCCTGAACCTCTGAAATATTCTGCCTGATAGTTGTAGGAGCGGTGCGAACCACGGTTGACGTGGCCACCATGGGGTTACTAGAATGCAGTGTGCGTTGTCCGCTTGTAACTTCGCTATTACCCTCAACAGCAGGGGAAAGGGTGGGAAGGCGTAGACAAGGGGACCCCCCCAATTCCTGAGGAACGCGTCCCCTAGACAGTCCCCCTGCAGGGACGGTTGCGTCCACGCACAGAATATTTTGCATTTCTTGTTCTCCTCGGATGCAAACAAGTCTATGTTTGGGTAACCCCACGCCTGGAAGATCTTTTCCAACTCCTCCGGGTCCAGCGACCACTCGTGATGTCCCATTGGGCTCCTGCTCAGAGCGTCCGCTAGGGAGTTCTGTTCCCCCGGGACGTGCGAGGCCCGAAGGAAAACTCCCCTCTGGATGCACCATTCCCAGATCTTGATCGTGAGTTGTAGGAGTTGGGGTGAGTGTGTGCCGCCCTGCTTGTTTAGGTAGTACATGACGGTCGTGTTGTCCGTCAGAATTTGTACCACCGTGCCTCTTACCATGTCCTCGAAGGATTTTAGTGCCTTTTCTACTGCTCTGAGCTCTAACACGTTTATGTGTAGTGAGCTTTCGTCTGGGGACCATCTTCCCTGGGCAACAACCCCCTGTGCATGGGCACCCCAACCCGAGAGGGAGGAGTCCGTTGTGATGGTTAATGTAGGAGAAGGGGGTTGAAAGGGAAGTCCCATACAGACCCATCTGGGTTGCGTCCACCAATCCAGGGAGTTCCGGACATATTCGGGAGGGGACAATCTGGTGTTCTGGTTGTCCCTGAGGGGGTCGAAAACCGAACCAAACCATGCTTGTAGAGGGCGCATCCGGAGCCTGGAGAATGGGATTACTGATGTAGTAGAGGCCATGTGGCCCAACAGGATTTGGACTTGCCTGGCCGTTACTGAGGGGGACCCCAGAAACAACCTGATGAGCTCTCGTAGGTTGGAAGCCCGGTCGCCAGGTAGGTATGCCCTCTGCGTACGAGAGTCCAGCAGGGCTCCAATAAATTGGATCTGACGGGACGGCGTTAGGGACGACTTCTCCATGTTGACGATCAACCCTAAAGACTGTAAAAGACAGAGAATAACAGAGATATGGTGACGCAGCTGGTTGCGTGATTGCGAAACAATCAGCCAGTCGTCTATATAGGGGTACACTACAATGCCCTGAGTGCGTAGATGAGCTACCACCACTGCTATGCATTTGGTGAAAACCCTAGGGGCCGTACTCAACCCGAACGGGAGTACGTTGTAATGGAAGGCCCTCGTACCCACCATGAATGTCAAAAACCTTCTGTGGTGTGGTGATATTGAAAAATGGAAATATGCATCTTTTAGGTCGATGGTGGCGAACCACACATCCTTCGTTAACAGGGGTAAGATAGAAGCCAAAGTGACCATTCGAAATTTCTTTGGAATGATACATTTATTCAGGTTTCTTAAATCCATAATAGCCCGAAAACCACCTCCGCGTTTTTCAACTACAAAATAATTTGAGAAAAAGCAGTGCGGGAACATAGACGGCGCAACAGGCGAAATGGCCCCTTTTTGTAAGAGCGTGTTTATCTCTTGCAGGAGTGCTGGGGATGGTGGCGTACTCGTAATCCTGCCTGTTCTCGGGGTCTCATTAAACTCAATGGCATAGCCACCTCTAACAATAGCTAACACCCAACTGTCAGAAGTAATACATTCCCAGTTATTATAGAACACAACCAGCCTATCCCCAAAAACTGGGGGAGAGTTAGGTAGAGAACTTGGGGTGAGAGCATAAACAACTGGGGCAATAGGGCCCTCAACGATTTCAACATTACAGGTTGCGGAGGGGTCAGCCCTGGGGCTATCAGGGGTAAATCCCATGTCATCAAAGGCGCTTCCTAGAGGCACCTTGCTTGGGTTTGTTCTGGTAGGGTTGGAAGCGCGGCTTAGCGTTATAGGAGGACCTCCTATTTCCCTGGTATCTAGGTGATGATGATGAGTTTCTTCCCCTGAATGGCCCCGAGTAAGAGTTATTAAAATTCTTACGGAAATTGCCCGCAGGAGGTTGCCATCTCGTACGTTGTTGGTAGGGCTGCCAGGTATATCCGAACTTATTAGCGGCCTGGCGTACTTCCTGTTTTTCCTTTAATGTTCCGTCCGTTTCCGGATTGAACAAGCCTTCTTCGTGCAGGGGAAGGTCCTCGGCTAAGGCCTTCCCCTCTTCCGATAGGTTTGCCGCCCTGAGCCAGGCGTGCCTCCTGATTGAGGTGGCTGTAGCAAACAGATGGCCCGCTGTCTCGGCCAGGTGCTTGGCGAAATCCTTTTGGATTTTCGCTAAGAGCACCCCTTCCGTGTGGAGGGCTTTGGGGAAACGTTGTTCCTCTTGGGGCAGTTTGTCAAGATGTGGGAGTATTTTATTCCAGAGGAAGCTCTGGTACCCGCTCATATATGTCGCATAGTGCGACATTCTGGTTAGTAGCCCTGCAGTGATATGAGCCTTCTTTCCCAGACCATCAACTTTTTTGCCCTCCCTGTCCGGGGGAGCAGACAAGATCCCTTTTGGGCGTTTCGACTTGACCACTTCGGCTACTACCGTATTTGGCTTGGGTGGGTTCGTCACCCACTTTGCCTTGGCCAGGTCAATTCTGTACATGTTGTCCACCCTCTTGGGGACGGCTGGTACAGTAGCTGGTGATACATCCAGTATCTTAGCCAGTTTCAATAAGTAGGGGAGCATGGGTAGGGCTGTTGAAGTGACCACATTCTGCTCCTCACTAGGGAACATTGGGTCCTCGACATGTTCCGGAGCTTTAGGGGCCGGGATGTCGAGGGCCTTAATCATTCTGTCTACAAGACAGGCAAACTTGTTGAAGTCAGGTGGTAAGGGGCCTGGCTCGGAGGCGTTGGGGGCCACCGACTGGTCGGGGGCCTCCGAATCGGAATTCGATTCCTCCGGTTCCGTGGCCCTCTGCTCCGTGTGGGGCCCCTGGTGTTCAGAGTCCTCTATGGGTACCAATATTTGGCCAGAGGTAGTTGGTATGGGCGTAGTAACACCATTAGCAATATCTACAGAACCAGAAGGGTCAACATACAAAGATTGGTTCATACAAACAGCCTGTTCAGTCCCCACATTTTGTCCAACACATGGTTCTTGATTTGCCCCGGGGGCTCTTTCGGGGCGCGAAACAGTTTCCCGTGCCCTGGCAGTTAGAGTCATTGCTGGTGGTGGCATCAAGGGTGGGGCAGCAAACACAGTCGTTGATGTGCCCAAGCCTCTTTGAGGAATGCCAGGGATGGCCTCCATGCGCGGTATGGGCGCAAAGGGAGGTGTATGTTGGAATAACATTTGCCCCGATGGGGCCATTTGCCAGAAGCCCGGGTATGGATAGGGGCTCGGTGTAAACTGCGGTCGTTGGGATGACATAGAAGAGGACCTGCGGGCCCGACGCGCTCTCCTTGCTGATCTGGATGAAGGGGAGGGCGAAGACGATGATGAAGACGACGAAGATGATGAGGATCGTCTGGATCGACCCCTCGATCCCCGTCGGTACCGGCGGCTGGAAGCTCTACTACGTCTGGAGGGCGATCTGCTCCGCCTGGAGGGAGACCGAGACCTACGAGGTCTGCGTCGACGCTCCTCCCTCCTGGGCGAGGTCGATGGAGGAGATGGGTTTGGGAGGGGCAGGAGGCCCTCCCTCGGGCTCGCCGAGCTCAGGGGCCTAGCGGTATCGAGTAGCCTGCCCCATTCATCGGTATCGGGGGCCGCTCCTCGCTGCACGTCCGCAGCTCCTCCTTCTCCAGGAGTCCTTCTTCCTGCTTCGGGCGGAGCCAGCTCGGCAGGGGCGGGGCCCGCAGAGGCGTCCGCCCCCGCTCCTCTCTCTGTGGCCTCGATCTCGGGCGCCGCTTGGATGGTTGGGGGCGGGGCAGACAAGCTCGACGCCGACGGCGTCCCGAGAGTCTCAGCCGAGGCCGGGGAAGCCCGAAGTTGCGCGCTCTTCACACCCGCTTCGCGGGGCGGCGCCAGCCTTGCCGGCGGGAACAGGAGACTGGCCGTAGGTTGCGCCTGTGTAGGGCGCTGCTGGGCCTCCAACGGGGATTTCCCCGCCTTCTTGGAGGCGCTGCGGCCCTGGGGCTCAGCGCGGCTCTCCAAAGCCTTCTCTTTAGGCTTCTTGGCCTTCTTCTTCGCAGCCGCTTCCATAGGTAAGGACATTTCCGCCCCTGTTGTTGGTCTCGGGGACGGAAGGGGCATCAAAGCCCTCTCGTAAAGGGCCGCTTTCAGTCTCGTTTCGCGGTTCCTTCGCGTTTGTGGGGTGAAGGCCGCGCAAATCGCACAGGCTTGGGAGAGATGGGCTTCTCCCAAGCAGGCGAGACATAAATCATGCCCGTCAGTGTCCGGCAGGACGTTGGGGCATTTACTGCACTTCTTAAAGGAAGTGGTCGCCATCTCAGCCGAAACGCGAGCCAGTTTAGCCAAAGGGTCGTTGAACAGTCCGAGTTGGGGGAGCCAGAGATTGTAAGCGATGTCCAAAAAACCAGTCCGAGTCAAATATAGCCAAAAGATCAAGGTTCACTATGCTGATGCCTACTCTATCGGCGGAAAAAAGAGAATTGACGGTTGGTCCCGCCCACGGACCTTATATACTCGGGGGGAGGGGGGGCGGGACTGGGGAGCAAAATGTTTCTTTTTAAGTCTAGAAGGTTCCGAAAGCTGGGCCTGCGCGGGCGCAGGAATACCATAAGTGCGATTTCGCAGTTGACTACGACAGGAAACTTTTCAATTCTGGCTTTGATGTCATTTGGTCTAATGGCTTCTTCTTAGGCTGCCAGAATCAGGTCCTCCTTTGTCTCCTTTTTCAGAGTCCCATTTGTGAGCCACAGCCATGTTTTTTTTTCTTTTCAATTTGGCTCTCAATTTTTCCCAGGACCTGTCCATGGAGAGCCTTCTTTTGCCAGTTTTCTCTTCTGCTCTGGATTGTGTTTTTACAATATTCACTCTTTGTCTTTTGCACTTTAAGCAGTTTACTACTATTGACTTCCCTCAATGTTGGTTCTTGACTGCCTTTCCCATCATCTGTCAGGGCATGTTTTTCTTCTTCTGCCATTTGTTTCACTTGCAGAAGACCTCTCTCTGCCTCCTGATTTTCTGGGCAGGTCAAGTCTGTCGACATCACTACGTGGGTGTCAGAAGTCATCAGTTTTCTTGTTTTTCTGTCCAGATCATCCAGCTCTGCTTGTGTCCATTTCACAATCCCAGAAGTATCGAATGACGGGGATGGCCCAGGTGTTGATAGCCTTGATCGTATTTCCACCATTTAATTTGCTCTTCAAAACCTTTCTGATTCTTTGGATATATTCTTTGCTGACCACATTTTTCACATGCCCATGCTCAGGCCTGTAGCCAGGATTTTGTTTCGCGGGGGGGGGGGGGGGGCTGAATTTTTTCAGGGGGGGGGTTGGGGGGGTTCAGGGTTTTTTTGGGGGGGGTTTCAATCCATGCATATGGGATATATTGAGCATGGTGATCAGATCATGATATGAATAAACATAACAGTTTAAATACTGCACAAGTAAGGCCTTTTCGCAAACCACCATGAGAATTTCGGGGGGGGGGGGCTGAAGCCCCTCAAGCCCCTCAAGCCCCCCCCCCCCCTGGCTACATGCCCATGCTTGATGATGTCCAACTGTAGTATGCCCAGATATTTATAGGCTTCAGGCTAGCTGCATTTTATGGTTTGTCCGTTTGGCATCTCTATGCCCTCGTTGTGAGTAATTTTCCCTTCCTTTAATGCCACTGTGGCACATTTGTCTAGGCCAAACTCCATACTGATGTCAGTGTTGAAGGTTCTGACTGTGTTGTTGTTATTATTATTATTATTAGGAAGGAAAAGAGGAAGGAAAGAAAGAGCCTCAAAGAAAATGCATGCCCATTATAGATGCTTGTATGTGAATATTATTGCAGTGCATGCATGCAATAGTATATGCACACCTCAAGCTTTCTTATGCGGACCACATTGCCAAGTGCATAACTGGAGTAAGGACTTCACATAGACATGCAAAGTCCAGCCGACATCATAACACTCTGTTGCTATGGGAACAATTCCCAGGAAAGGTCCAGTAATTGTTGCTAGGACAACAAGGGCACAGAAAAAAGAACAGGGTACTGCAGAGCCACCTTGCTGTATGGCAGTATTTCTTAACCTTCCTAATGCCATGACTTGGCACAAATTCCAAATAGTGGGGTTGGGAGGGGGCTGATTTTGTCATTTGGGAGTTGTGGTTGCTGGGATTTACAATCAAAGAGCATTCTAAACTCTACCAATGATGGAATTGAACCAAACTTGGTACCTACAACCAACAGAAAATACTGGAAGGGTTTGGTGGGCCCACCAAGGCCCACCAAACCCTTCCAGTATTTTCTGTTGGTTGTAGGTACCAAGTTTGGTTCAATTCCATCATTGGTAGAGTTTAGAATGCTCTTTCGGCCTAGACAAATGTGCCACAGTTTGGGAGTTGTAGTTCCACTTACATCCAGAGAGCTTTGTGGAGTCAAACAATGATGGATCTGGAGTAAACTTGACATGAATACGTAATATGCCCAAATGTGAACACTGGTGGAGTTTCGGGAAAATAGACCTTGACATTTAGGAGTTGTAGATGCTGGGATGTGTAGTTCACCTACAATCAAAGAGCATTCTGAACCCCACCAATGATAGAATTGGGTCAGACTTCTCACACAGACCCTCCATGACACCCCGCACCAACCTCCAGGTTGAGAAACACTGCCTTATAGGAAGGAGCACATGGAAGATGTCCAGGCGTCACTCAAAAACAAACATTAAGAGGAAGACGAACCATAAATTAAAGGCCAAGGGACTGAACGAAATTGCAACTCATGTCTTGCTTTTTTTCAAAAATTACAAATGCACATTTTAACCCATAATGCTATTTTATGAACCGACAAGTTGTGGGGAAGCATGAAAACAGATCACAGCCTTCATCTGCCGTAGAAGGAAAGAATCAAATTCAGGGTGTCGCCATTTATCCACAATCTGTTCCATCAAAACAGATAACAGAAGTTCATCTCTTTCAAATGTTACATTGGTCATTAAACACATATTTCTCAAGGCACTGCATATCTTCAAAATCCAAAAACTACATATGTAGAGAAGCATCAGAAACTGGGCACTCTGTTGCGTCTATAGATGCTCCCAAGGGGAATCCATCACCTCTTCCCAAACATCCCCATATACACTTGTTTTTCCTTTTCATGGTAGCTGCTCAGCTGGGATTCCGTAAGCTGCAGGTAACGCTTCACGTTGGCATCTTTCATTATGAAAACACAAAGAGAAAGAAAAGAGACAAAGACAAACGAGTATGATTACATATATCTATATGTCAGAAATATTTAAAAAAATATTATTTAAAACTGTAAAATTAAAACAGCAAAACAACAGAGGGAAAACAATGAGGGACATCTAATCACCTCTCAACAAAAAATTCCCCCAGGCACTGCCAGGCCATCAAATGCTAATCAAGGTGGTCAATTGAAACATTCACACATAGCTCCCTGGTCATTCCACAGATATATAGACCCATTTTCCTAGTTCCAACAGACCTCACTACCTCTGAGGATGCTTGCCACAGATGCAGGCGAAACATCAGGAGAGAATGCCTCTAGAACATGGCCATATAGCCCAAAAAAATCTACAACAACCCATTAAAAAAAACCCCTAGATATTGTTAATTACAAAAATGTGAGTTAAATGGATGCAATGACTGCAAAAGCTGCAGTTCAATATAAGCAGGTGTGGCTATAGCATACTAGCCATTAGGCTTGGGCAATCCATGGTTCTAAATGGTTCTAAAGTACTTACAAAACTAAAGTTCTGGTAGTGAAAATTTCAGAACTCTATCAAAACTCTCAAAATTTCATAATAAATGGCAGTTCCTAATTGGTTCTGTCATTAAAATCACCAATAATGAAATAATAATTAAATTTTGAAAGTTTTGTTAGTGTTCTGAAATTTTCACCACCAGAACTTTAGTTTTGTAAGTACTTAGAACCATTTAGAACCATGGATTGCCCAAGCCTACTAGCCATTAGTCTGAGATAAACTTCAGTGGGAGAAAGATCTCAGTCTGTGAGAAGGCCTCACAGTGTGAGGTAGGCCTTAGTTTGTGAGAGAAGCCTCTGTGAGAGTGAAGCTATTTATCTGCATGAGGAAGAAGCCCAGCATGGAAGCAAAGAAGGAAGTATAAAGAACTTTTGTATTATGGAAACCTAATACACATAATAAAAGTGAAAAGATTGATGGATGGATAGATGGAGTATCCACTCACACAGACAGGCTCCTGTCTCCACAAACAACTATAGCTCCCACGACTAGGGAGACACGAAAGGCATCCAGTGACATTGCAAGAGCCCTGCTTATGTCCTCCACAAACACCATATCGCCCACCACCCAAGTGAAGGCTTTCATACGGGGACAATTTCACCCTAGATTTAATATTTCCTCCACCACACATACCCCAGTGTTTCTAACTCCATGGTATAGAACAGGGGTCCTCAAACTTTTTAAACAGAGGGCCAGGTCACAGTCCCTCAAACTGTTGGAGGGCTGGGTTATAATTTGAAAAAAACATGAATGAATTCCTATGCACACTGCACATATCTTATTTGTAGTGCAAAAACACTTAAAAATACAATAATTAAAATAAAGAGCAATTTTAACAACTATATATTTATTAGTAGTATGGGAAGTATGGAGCTGCTTTTGGCTGATGAGATAGGATTGTTGTTGTTGTGTGCTTTCAAGTCATTTCAGATTTAGGTTAACCCTGAGCGAGGGCCGGGTAAATGACCTTGGAGGGCCGTATCTGGTCCTCGGGCCTTAGTTTGAGGACCCCCGGCATAGAATCTGCATGACCCTGTCCACTTCCTCTCCCTTAACCTTTCCTATTATTTTTGTATGGCACACAGCAAACACATGAATTGATCAGCAACTGAACATGCTAGAGAGGTTTGGGGATAATTCACCATGATTTATAGGAGTTGTAGATCCTGGGACGTATAGTCCACCTGCACACTAAGAGCATTCTGAACTCCAACGATGGACCTGGAACTAACCTGCAACACAGAACCCCCATGACCAAGAAAAAATACTGGAGGTCTTTGGAGGGATTTAGAGGAGTTGTAGTTAACCTACGTACATCCAAAGGGCACTATGAACCCAAACAATGTTGAATCTGGGCATGCAAAGCCTCTATGGCATGCATACCTGTGCTGGTACAGCTGTACCAGAAGCCTAAATTTCCTTTCTATGCATGTGTTTGTTTTGGCCATGCATTTTGCAGTTGGGTAGTTCCTTCCAGGCTGCAGCCATAGGGCCAGCCACCTGCCTATCATTGTTAAGTTCTTTAGTTCCGCCCCTTTCCCCAGGGTTCTGGGAGGGAAAAAAAAGTTTTTAGTGCAGTCTTACAGTTCAGAAGCTCAGTTACAGGACGTGAGAGCTTTCCCCACCTGTAGAGAAGCTCCATTTCTTACAAAGCTCGGGGGAAAATAGTCCCAAAGCTTCTGGGGAAGACAGTTCTCAAAGCTCTGGCTGGGGAACTTATAGCCTCACAGCTCTACAAGCCTCTGGGGAAGACAGCCCTAAAGAAAAACTGCTTCTGAAAAAAATAGTTTTACAGATCCAAAGGTCTCCAGCTGGAAAATCTCTAAAGTTTTGGCCAGTAAGGTTTACTTGGGTACCCAAAAAAGCAAATTGGAACCAGGAGTAAGGCCCCACGCCAGCCAGCCTAAAGACAGATTGCCCAGGGAGGGGTCGGAGGGTTTTCCTTGTAAAAGAAAAAAATAGTTCACGAAGCAAGCTGCCTGTCCTTTGTGGGCAGATTAAGAAGAGTTTGTTGAAGATCTAAGCAATAATAAAGACTTTGTTTAGGAAAATCCATAGGGCCTCTCAGCCGAGGCACCCCGGCATCCTGCTGGGCACAAAGAGCACACCCTGTTTAAAAGACATTTGCTATAGGACCAGCGCGTGTCAGCACAATACCCACTATGTCCCAATTTGAATACTGGTGGGTTTGGAGGGGAATTGGCCTGGGCACTTTGGAGTTGCAAGAACTGGGATTAATAGTTCACCTGCAATCAATGAGCACTCCTAACACCAAAGATGGCATTGGATCAAATTTGGCAAACACAGCCCCCATGACCAGCAAAAAATACTGGAGGTATTTTTGGGGGAAATCACCTTGTTTTGGGGGAGGTGTAGTTCACCTACATCCAGAGAGAACTTTGAGTCCCACCCATGGGAGAAAAGCGGGATAAAAATCAATCAATCAATCAGTCAGTCAGTCAGTCAATCAATCATGGGCAAAACAATTGCAGAGAAGTCCAGCATCTCTCTCACCTTTGGGCTGCTTACTCATTGCTGCCAGGAGATACTGCCGTGCCCGGTCATAATCCTGCAAATGGTAGAAAGCCACTCCGGCACGATACAACCCTTTCACATTTTCCGGCTGTTTTTCCAGGACTTTGAGGCTGTACTCTTTCACTCGCTCGTAGTTGACATGTTGCATCTGAAGGAGACAGGCTACAGAGACACAAAAAGCACAAGATCGCTACGTGTTGTCAAAGGTTTTCACTGGGTTGTTGTGAGTTTTCTGGGCCTGTTCCAGAAGCATTCTCTCCTGACATTTTGCCCACATCTATGGCAGGCATCCCCAGAGGTTGTGAGGTCTGTTGGAAACTGGGCAAGTGGGTTTATATACCTGTGGAATAATGTCCAGGGTGGGAGAAATAACTCTTGTCTGTTGGAGGCAAGTGTGAATATTGCAATTGGCCACCTTGATTAGCATTGAATGGCCTTTCAGCATCAAAGCCTGGCTGCTTCCTGTATGGGGGGAATCCTTATTTATATATTTTTTGGAGGTGTTCGCGAGCCCTGATTGTTTCCTGCGTGGAATTCCCAAAAGGGAAATGCTGGATCATTCCAACAACCACCATGTCAGACTACACAGAGAAACCATTGAGATCCACAAGAAGCAGGTGGACAATTTCAACAGAAAGGAAGAAACTATGAAAATGAACAAAATCTGGCTACCAGTATTTAAAAGAGGAATTTCAGACATGAAACAATCAGGGCCAGTTAACACATCCCAACAAAGAATTCCCTCGGACAGGAAGCAGTCAGGCTTTGAAACTGCAAGACTATTCAACACTAATCAAGGTGGCCAATTGCAACATTCACACTTGCCCCCACCAGCCAAGATTTGTTTCCCCCACCCTGGACGTTATTCCACAGATATATAAGTCTCACTTGCCTAGTTTCTGACAGGCCTCACAACCTCTGAGGATGCCTGCCATAGATGTGGGTGAAACGTCAGGAGAGAATGCTTCTGGAACATGGCCACACAGACTGAAAACTCATAGCAACCTACGTCTCACATAATTACTTAGGAACAACTAGAGATTCCACCTAAACTTTAAGGAGAAATTCCTGACAGAACTGTGTGACAGTGGAATATGTGGCTTACTTGGAGTCCAGTGGGGTCTCAATTTCTGGAGGTTTTTAAGCATAGCCATCTGTCGGTGAAGTTGAACATGACTCCCCCCCCCCCAAATAAAAGATAGTAACTTGTAGTTTTGCTAAGGACAAGGACACCAGACTGGATAATAAGGGTTAAGCCTTGGTCAATTTGCCAAGACACTAACAGCAGCAACAAGGACCCTTCCCATGTTAGATAGTATCATTTAATCAAGGTTTTTATGCCCTATTTTAATATATTTATAGCAGAAGGTAACACATTTATTATTGAGAAACCACCTCCCTTTGCACTTATGAGCTCTCTTGAACTTCTATGGGACTTTTTTCCCTTCTGAAGGACTCTTTTGCCCCACATGGAGGACTCTCCCATTATGGACACATTTTCTTCTATGGACCTTCCTATAAATATTATGAACCATGGACACATACTGAGCCATGATCGAGGCACTTATCAATTTCTCTACGGGACTTTGGTGGGAGGGATAAGTGGGTATATTTTCTACACTATGATTTCTATATTTCTCCCTGTATACCTGAGCCTTACTTGACCCTTCTGCCTTATTCCCTTTTATTAAAAAATGTATAAAAATGTAAGAAGCCACTCTCTGTGACCCTGGAAAGAAGGAAATCCTCTGTTGAAAAAAATCTTATCAAAAGACTTATTTGCATGAACTATACAATGGGAAGCCACCCTGGGGCTCGGAGTCGGTCCCCCCAGCGGATGGTGCCCACTTGGCAGTGATGATCATATCTCAACAGGCCAAAAAGGCCTTAAGAAAGCCACAATTTGTCCTGATCTGTTCTCTCAGTTATCTTCCATCCACCAAAACTACAGCCAGGATTACCCCATTGTCTCCATTTTCTCAAGAAAAAACCAGATCCTGACCACCTCGCCAGACATCAACGTTTATTGCCACCCATCAAAGACAATAGGCTGGCTGGCTAGAAGGCCCCCTGAGGACTTGCTGACCACATGGACACCACATATTTCCATAATCTACTCCAGTTCTCATTGTTTCCCTCTCATCCCGCCTCCTTCTCTCCTGATTGGCCAAGAGGCCGAAGTGGCGTGAGCTCACCTATTGGTTAAGCGCTCAGGGGGCGGCCAAGCCTCCTCCCAGCTGTAGAGCGCCAACCAATCAGACAGCTCTGTTTTATGTATATAAAGGCTTTATTTTTTGTTCTCTGGATGCTTGCCTGACGAAATATCGCGGCTTTGTATCCTTTCCAACTGGATCACAATAAACAACTCAGTGGCTTTTCTTTAACTTGGTGAGACCTTTTATTGGGAAAAATCAGGGAAAATATTGGGTGCTTCTACTGTCTCACCAGGGCAACGAACTCTTTAGATTATTCTGATAGCTCTCTGCCTCCTGGTAAAGACACCTAAATTCTTCTTCGATAACAACAACACAAGCAAAGGACTTTGAAACAGTTGAAAACTTACTAATGCTCTGAAGGATCTCTTCAGCAACTAGAAAGATAACCTAAAGCCTAACCCTGCTAAGACACAAGTGTGTGCTTTCCACCTACGCAACCGTGAAGCCAACAGGAAATTGAAAGTTACCTGGGAAGGCCAAGAGCTCGAACACTGTTCCCACCCTAAAAATCTCGATGTCACCTTAGATCAAACACTAACATTTAGGAAACACTGTATGAACATCAAGCACAAAGTAGCTGCAAATAATAACATCCTGTGGAAAATTACTGGCAGCGCATGGGCTGCAGACCCAAAATTAATAAGAACATCAGCCCTGGCCTTGTTTTACTAAACTGCCGAGTATGCCTGCCTTGTTTGGCACAAGTCTGCCCACACAAAACATGTAGAATAATCACAGGATGTCTCAAACCTTCACCTGTTGATAAACTCTATAAGCTAGCTGGCATTACCCCCTCCCCCCCCCCCCAAATATGTGATGGGAAGTTGCTGCTAACTGTGGGAGAAATAATAATAATAATAAATAATAAACTTTATTTGTACCCCGCCACCATCTCCCCAATGGGGACTCGGAGCGGCTTACATGGGGCCAGGCCCGAACAACAATTACAATAAAGAAAACCAAAACACAACTGAAACCGCAAACAATAAACAACATAATAATTACATAAAACATATGAATACATAACAATATAAGAATTACAATAGACACAGGCACAGAGACAATGATTAAAAAACATACTAATTAAAACTCATTAAAAACTCAGACAAAATAAAAGAGAGAAGCAGATAATATGCAGAGTAGTACTCATTATGGCAGGGGTTCTGGAGTCAAGCTTTCCCACAAGGGGGGGGGGGGAGACGTCTACTCCAATGACAGAACTTTAAGCTAAATAGTCATGTGAAATTGTATACCTACTCATCAAAGGCACAGTGGAAGAGCCAGGTTTTAAGGTTCTTCTTAAAAACTTCTAGAGAAGGGGCTTTCCTAATTTCTCCAGGCAGTGAGTTCCAGAGTTGGAAAAGGCTCTCTACCTTGTACTTACCAGGCGAGCTTGTGACACTGGCAGTGGCGAGAACAGGGGCCTCCCCAGAGGATCGGAGGGCCCAAGATGGTTCATGGCGGGAGATACGGTCACGAAGGTAGGTGGGTCCCAAACCGTTTAGGACTTTGTAGGTGATGACCTGCACCTTGAATTGGGACCAGAAAATAAACGGCGGCCAGTGGAGCTCCTTAAACGGGGGGGGGGGGGGGGGTTTGACCACTCCCTATAAGTCGCCCCAGTTATTAATCTGGCTGCCGAATGTTGGACAAGTTGTAATTTCCGGGCCATCTTCAAGGGTAGCCCCACATAGAGTGCATTACAGTAATCCAGTCTAGAGGTAACTAAGGCATGGACCACCATGGTCAAGTCAGACTTCACGAGGTAAGGTCGCAGTTGGCGCATGAATTTTAATTGAACACTGTGAAAGCCACCCACTGCATGGCTACCAGCCTCCTCCCAGTAGACTCAAATCAAGGAACAGCTTCATGAGAAGAACAATTCCTCTTAACATTCCTCCAGCAATAGCAAGGGTATTCCTCTGGGCAGGTAAACCAGGAAATCCCAACTGGATGGCCCTGAACAAAGGTCTGCCTCCAGGGGCAAACCAAGAATGGACAACTTAGAAGTCCCTGAACAGACTCAGAAATGGAGTGGGTAGATCAAAAGCCAGGTTTTGTTCATTTTCATGGTTTTTTCCTTTCTGTTGAAATTGTCCACATGCTTGTGAATTTCAATGGCTACCCATATTAAAAAAAAAAACCTCTAAAATCCTAACAGTAAATAAAGAACAACACTCAAAAACAAGGGAATTCCAGACAAGAAACCATCAGGGCTAGCTAATTACCTCCCAACAAAGGATTCCCCAAGGCGGTAAGGAGATAATGCATCTGGAACATGGCCATACAGCTCAGAAAACACACAACAACCCAGTGATTCCGGCCATGAAAGCCTTCGACAATACACTTAGCCATTGTAGGACTATTATGATGTACGAAATAAGCTTGTGGTCTGAACCCAAGCGCAAATTAAATCGTGGCAATGCTCCCCACAAACATACCAGCCAAATTGTTATAGCAGTCACTTTGGATGCTAAAGAGGAGGATCTCCTGTGCAGAAGTCATGGATGCTCTCTCTGCGCCAAAGGCCTGCAAAGGAGAAGGGATACTGGGATCCAGCCCTTTCACCTGCAGCAAAGCCCAGTGGTAGCGGCTCACAGCATCTCGGAAACGCCCTTCTTTGTAATAGCGGTTGCCTTCCTCCTTGAACGCTCGGGCCTGTTGTAGCTGCACCTCCATGTATGCTTCTGGGGAAGCCTGGAAGGGAAGTAAATAAACCAAATAAGACTTTGTTTGGAAGTTGGAAGAGAATACACACACACACACATATATATAGACACACACATACATGTATGCTATATATGTGTGTGTGTCGGGACACAGACGCCTTAAAGGGCCAGACTCAGGGTTGGTTCCAAAATAGAGTTTATTAATCAAAGGAAAAGGACTCAGAGACACTCAACTCAGTGCCTCTGGCCAAAACTCAAAAGAGAAAACTAGTCCTGGTTCAAAACGGTAACAAAAGCAATAATCCAGATTATCTGGAGAAAAGAACCGGATTAAAACAAAGCACTCTGAAAGTCATACAAAATAGCACAGCAAGTAAATAGTTAACAAACAAATGAGCCACAAAGAGGAAAGTATGGTCAAACGAAGTCCGAGGTCGTAGAAAGCCGAATCCAAAGTAGCATAGTTCCAAAGTCCACGTAGGCAGCGTCGTAGTCAAACTGGTCCGAAGTCAAGGAAGGGGGGAATCCGCACTCACGAGAATCCAAGCCGAGTCGAAGCACACACGAACAGAAGTGGAAACCTGTAGATCCAGGACCCAATGCCGACATGAAACAGGTAGCGACAAGTACCCATTGCACGAACGTAAAACAACACCTTACCTTCTGCAAAGATTCCCCATTCCAGAGCCTACTTTTATCTTACACATCATCATCAGAAGATGAGCAGACCTTCGCCCCATCGTTATACCTTACAGTTGTTCTTGATTCCACAAGTGAATCCCTACTCCCATCTCTCCAACTTCTCCATCTTCTGTCAATACTTAGATCCCCCCAAGACTCAAATGTATTCCCTGATTGCCAGTCCTACAAATGTATCACTAGACATCGGCTCCGCACATACAGTTTGTACCTCTTTTACCTTAGTCCAGTCCAATGTCTCATTCCCATCTTCATCACTCCCTGACCCATCACTCCCAGAGAAACCCACAAATGATTCTTTATCTGTGGGAGCGGTAAGTATATCCCAGATCCTCTTCTTCTGTCGCTCCTCATCCGATTCCTGCTCCCAAGTAACCCTCTTTGTTCCCCTATTCCCATCCATTGCATCTCCTTCCTCTCCCTCACTTATTGACACTTCATCCCCCAAGAACCCTTCGAATGAGTCTTCATCGGTAGGTGCCTTGTTGTTCCTCATCTGACTCCTGCTCCCGAGTACCCCTTTTCCCCCTTCTGGCACTCATACTACTGCTTACAACATTACTTACAGGCTCTACTATAACAGTGTGTGTGAAATATGTTATTTCATTCCTGCCTCCCCCCACGGCTCTAATATTAACTCGATGATGATGATGATGATTATTATTATTATTACACTGTGCATGATGCCAAAAACACCATCCAGTCATTCTTAGACTGCTTTGATTGTGCTTATTTTATGTATATCCTGCTTATACTGACAACTCTAACATTATTGGCAGAGCCTCTTCGAGGAGAAGATGGGGCAATGCTGACAGGGGGTAGGGAAAAGGCCAAACTACTTAATGCCTTCTTTGCCTCAGTCTTCTCACAAAAAGAAAGTCATCTTCAACCTCAACAAGATGGAGTGGATGAGGGATTCGAGGACATCCAATTGGGAAACAAGTTGTCCAGGAATACCTGGCCGCTCTAAATGAGTTCAAGTCCCGAGGGCCAGATCAACTACACCCAAGAGTACTGAAGGAACTAGCGGAAGTCATTTCAGAACCATTGGCAATCATCTTTGAGAGTTCTTGGAGAACGGGAGAAGTTCCAGCAGATTGGAGGAGGGCCAATGTGGTCCCAATCTTCAAGAAGGGAAAAAAGGATGACCCAAACAATAACCGTCCGGTCAGCCTCATGTCGATACCAGGCAAGATTCTGGAAAAGATTATTAAGGAAGTGGTCTGCAAACACTTAGAAACAAATGCAGTCATCGCTAATAGTCAACATGGATTTATCAAAAACAAGTCATGCCCGACTCATCTGATCTCTTTTTTCGATAGAGTTACAAGCTGGATAGATGCGGGGAATGTAGTGGATGGAGCGTACCTGGATTTCAGTAAAGCCTTCGACAAGGTCCCCCATGACCTTCTGGCAAGGAAACTAGTCCAATGTGGGCTAGGCAAAATTACGGTGAGGTGGATCTGTAACTGGTTAAATGGACGAACCCAGAGGGTGCTCACCAATGCTTCCTCTTCATCCTGGAAAGAAGTGACGAGCGGAGTGCCATCAGCAGGGTTCCGTCCTGGGCCCGGTCCTGTTCAACATCTTTATCAATGACTTAGATGAAGGGCTAGAAGGCATGATCATCAAGTTTGCAGACAACACCAAATTGGGAGGGATAGCCAATAGTCCAGAGGACAGGAGCAGGATTCAAAACGATCTTGACAGATTAGAGAGATGGGCCAAAATTAATAAAATGAAGTTCAACAGTGACAAATGCAAGATACTCCACTTAGGCAGGAAAAACGAAATGCAAAGATACAGAATGGGGGACAATGCCTGGCTTGAGAGCAGTACGTGTGAAAGAGATCTTGGGGTCCTCGTGGACAACAAGTTAAACATGAGCCAACAATGTGATGTGGTGGCAAAAAAAGCCAATGGGATTTTGGTCTGCATCAATAGAAACATAGTGTCTAGATCTAGGGAAGTAATGCTATATTGATGCTTAATTGCTTATTATGCTACTGTTTTAATTGTCCCTTAATTGTTTTTATGATGTTTAGCATTGAATTTTTGCTGTTGTTAACTGCTTTGAGTCACCTAAGGGCCGAGAAAAGCGGTATATAAATGAATTAAATAAATAATAAAACCCCTCTATTCCGCTTTGGTTAGACCACACCTGGAATATTGTGTTAAATTCTGGGCACCACAATTCAATAGAGATATTGACAAGCTGGAATGTGTCCAGAGGAGAGCGACTAAAATGATCAAGGGTCTGGAGAACAAGCCCTATGAGGAGCAGTTTAAGGAGCTGGGCATGTTTAACCTGAAGAAGAGAAGGCTGAGAGGAGATATGATAGCCATGTATAAATATGTGAGAGGAAGCCACAGGGAGGAGGGAGCAAGCTTGTTTTCTGCTTCCCTGGAGACTAGGACGCAATGGAAGAATGGCTTCAAACTTCAAGAGAGGAGATTCCATCTGAACATGAGGAAGAACTTCCTGACTGTGAGAGCTGTTCAGCAGTGGAACTCTCTTCTTTGGAGGCTTCTTCTTTGGAAGCTTTTAAATAGAGGCTGGATGGGGTGATTTGAATGTTCCTGCTTCTTGGCAGGGGGTTGGACTGGATGGTCCATGAGGTCTCTTCCAACTCTTTGATACTATGATTCTAGTAGTTATATTATTGGCTTCCTGGCTCCCTGCCTTGGCTCTAATATTGACTCTAAATATTATCATTTTAGGTATTACCTGCTTATCCACACAGCTCTAATATTATTGGCAATAATAATAATAATGAAGCTAACACTGATATTAATAATGTTATTTGATTCCTGGCTTCCCCCATGGCTCTAATATTAACTCCAATTCTTATTATTATTTTATGTATTACCTGGTTATCCTCACGGCTCTAATACTATTGGCAATAATAATTATAATAATTATTATTATGTTATTTCATTCCTGCCTCTCCACATGAAAAGTTATAATTATATGGGTCTACCCTGACCATACAACAGCTCAAACTGCATTCTATGGATCTTCTACAATTACTATATAATATTTCAAACTGCATTCGATGGATCTACTCTACACTGACCATATTATAGTTCAAGCTGCATTCTGTCAGTCCACACTGAACATATAACAGTTCAAACTGCATTCCATGGGTTACACTGAGCATATACCATAATAGTTCAAACAACATTCTATGGGTCTTCGCTGACCATATAATAATTCACACTGTATAATATGAGTCTTTGTTGACCATATAACAGTTCAAGCTGCATTATATGAGTCTTTGTTCACCATATAATAATTCTAACCGCATGATATGAGTCTTTGTTGACTGTACATCAGTTCAAACTGATTCTATGAGTCTTCTGGACCATATAATAGTTCTAACTGTATTATATATGTCTTCATTGACCAAGCTACATTATATGAGTCTTGTTGACTATATAATAATTCCAACTGCATTCTATGAGTCTATACTGACCATATAATAGTCAAACTGCATATGAGTCTTTGTTGGCTACATAATAGTTAAAACTGCATGATATGAGTCTTCGTTGACCATATGATACTTCAAACTGCATGATATGGCAGTGTAGATCCAAAGCTGTGCAATCCTCAGTGCGGATGTACTTATCCTGGAGCAAGTCCACTGCAAGTATTAAACCTTTCCACTAGGAGGGAATGCAACAGAAAGTATGGTTTGCTATGAGAAAAAAATAAGAATACTGTATATACTCGAGTATATGATTGCAACCTGGGGAAAGCTCCCCAATTGCAAAATGCAAGGTCCAAATACTGTATATACTCGAGTATAAGCCTAGTTTTTCAGCCCCTTTTTTAGGTTGAAAAATCTCCCCTTGGCTTATACTCGAGTCAAAGTTATTTATTATTTTACTCTGTTATTAGTATTATTTTATTACATTTATTATTTTACTTTATTATCAGTATTATTACATTTACATTATTTCACTCTATTATTATTTTATTACATTATTTTTTCTCTATTATTATTACATTTATTATTTTACTCTATTATTGGTATTATTACATTTACATTATTTTACTCTGTTATTATTATTATTACATTTATTATTTTACTTTATTATCAGTATTATTACATTTACATTATTTCACTCTATTATTATTTTATTACATTAATTTTTCTCTATTATTATTACATTTACATTATTTTACTCTGTTATTATTATTATTACATGTATTATATTACTTCATTATTGTTATTATTACATTTATTATTTTACTCTATATTATTGGAAGGATACGTAGCACATTTTCGCTGAAACAGGTTAGAATAATTTTTAATCAAAGTTGGTCAGGATTATTTTAAATTACAGTTTTATGTAAACAGTGAAAAACATTTAACCTACTGTTTCCTCAATTAGTGTAATTTTATTGGTATCTATTTTTATTTTGAAAGTTACCCGTCCGTAGCTGCTGCATTTCCCACCCTTGGCTTATACTCAGGTCAATAAGTTTTCCCAGTTTTTTGTTGCACAATCAGATACCTCGGCTTATATTTGGGTCGGTTTATGCTCAAGTATATACGGTAATTAAGATACAGTAATTTAAATCCATCCCAAAGTGGGAACAATTTAGTGGCTATGGGGAATTAAATGTTAATGCTGTCTTACCTTTACAATTACCTTTCTTGAACATGGATCCATCCATCCATGTTCAACATCTACACAAATGCCAGAAGGGACAGAGAGTTTCATCTATGCTGATGATCGTGTCATCACCGCTCAAGCAGGGAGCTTTGAGATGGTTGAACAGAAGCTCTCCGAAGCTCTAGGCGCTCTTACTGCCCATTACAGGGAAAACCAGCTGATCCCCAACCCATCTAAAACACAGACATGTGCCTTTCACCTTAAGAACAGACAAGCATCCCGAGCTCTGAGCATCACCTGGGAAGGAATCCCACTGGAGCATTGCAGCGCACCCAAATACCTGGGAGTCACTCTGGACCGTGCTCTTACCTACAAGAAGCACTGCCTGAACATCAAGCAAAAAGTGGGTGCTAGAAACAGTATCATATGAAAGCTGACTGGCACAACCTGGGGATCACAACCAGCCCTGAACCAGTGAAGACATCAGCCCTTGTGCTATGCTACTCTGTTGCTGAGTATGCATGCCCAGTGTGGAACACATCTCACCACACTAAAACAGTGGATGTGGCTCTTAATGAGACATGGGGTGTCTGCGCCCTACACCACTGGAGAAATTACACTGTTTAGCCGGTATTTCACCACCTGACATCCAAGGCAGTGATATCTCCAATTCATCCCTTGTTTGGGTATCAGCCAGCATGTCAACGACTTAAATCAAGAAATAGTTTTTTAAGATCTACAGAGACACTCGCTGGAACACCTCAGGAAGCGAGAGTCCAAAAGTGGCAGGCTCAAATCCAGAACCTCAACCAATGGCTGATACCAAATGAGAGACTCCCCCCTGGGCACACAGAAAACTGGGCGACTTGGAAGGCGCTGAACAGACTGCGCTCTGGCACCACGAGATGCAGAGCCAACCTTAAGAAATGGGGCTACAAAGTGAAATCCATGACATGCGAGACTGGAGAAGAGCAAACCACTGACCACCTGCTGCAATGCACCCTGAGCCCTGCCACATGCACAATGGAGGACCTTCTTGCGGCAACACCAGAGGTACTCCAAGTGGCCAGATACTGGTCAAAGGACATTTAATCAACTACCAAGCTTGCAAACTTTGTGTTTTGTCTGTTTGTTTGTTTTGTTAAAAATGTAATACAAATGTCTGGTTGCTGCTGACACGATAAATAAATAAAATTTGCCTTTCTCCTTTGTGAAAAGCAAACATTGTGTCAGCAGAAACTTAAGGCCAAACGGCATTTAAGTTTATGTGCATTGTGTATAAGATCATTCAGGGGGAGGCTCTTACCTTCTTCAGGAGGCTGCTCTGGAGCTCAGCTGCATTTAGGGAAGGAAGGCAGGCTGTCCTGGAAACAAGGGGCTGGACCATAGATTCCAGTTTCCGGCAGGCAACCCATAGACCTTTCCTTTTGTATGAGCTGGTCTGTGTGGCATGAAGGCACATGCGCATGGCTTCAAGGGCTCGTAGCAAACCCATGCATTTCATATCGTTTTCTATGGCAAAGAAAACCAAGAGTTGTTTTGTGACTCCCTTCCATTTTACCCAGCATAGAGGGAAAGTGAGTTTGCTGACTTAGTGAGGTTTATCTATGGACCAAGAGCTCCGCCCGATGGGAAACTGGTTAACTGCACATGGCTTCACTTGTTTAAGCACAATAGTAAAGCATGTATTGGGTGTCCCAAAAGTCACCTTATATATATGGTGACTTTTACACACACAAACTTGAATATTATATTATAGAATCCTACATTTGGATTTCCATCCAGTTCAACCCCTATTTGTCAGACAGTAGGACACATTCAAAGCCCTCCTGACAGATGGCCACGCAGCCTCGGAATCATAGAATACTAGTGTTGGAAGAGACCCCAAGGACCACCCAGTTCAACCCTGTATCATGCAGGAAAAGCACATTCAAAGCCTTCCTGACAGATGGCCATCCAGCCTTGGAATCATAGAATCCTAGTGTTGGAAGAGACCCCAAGGGCCATCCAGTTCAACCCTATGCAGAAAAAGCACATTCAAAGCCCTCCTGACAGATGGCCATCCGGCCTCGGAATCAGAATCCTAGTGTTGGAAGAGACCCCAAGTGAAGTTGAACATGACCCCGCCCCCATTAGAGATAGTAACTTATAGTTTTGCTAAGGGCAAGGACACCAGACTGGATAATAAGGGTTAAGCCTTAGTCAGTTTGGTGTGTATCATTTAATCAAGGCTTTATGCCCTATTTTCATATGTTTATAGCAGAAGGTAACCAATCTATTACTGAAAATCATGCCACAAAAGTATTTGACGTTTCCATCTGAGACACACCTGGGCTCCTGATGGTCCCCCATCTCACAAACAAGGGACTCTCTTTCCCCCTCATTGATATATTTCCCTTTATGGAGCTTCCTATGAATAATATGAACTATGGACACTGGGGGAGGATAGTTGGATTTAATCTCTGTATTATGATTTCTATATTTTTATATTTTCTCCTGTATTTCTATATTTCCCTTCATGAATCTGACCTTGCCCCTATCCTTGAGGAAAATGTATAAGGAAGCTGCCCTGCCTCTGGAAACAGCAATTAGTGATTGTGAAGACCCTTATCTTAGAACCTTACTTGCATGGAAAATACAAAGAATTATCTTTCCTGACTTCGGAGTCGGGCCATCAAGACGAAGTTCGCTTGGCAGACTTTTTAATCATATAACAATGGGGGGGGGGGGGGGGATGACCTTCGGAAAGCCCTTTTTCCCCCAACCAGTTTTTCTTTCAAACCTTTCCACTGAAGACATTCACCAGTCACCCCCTTTGTGACTGGTGAATGTCTGATCGCAAGATGAAAACTCGGATTAAGTAATCAATGCTTATCTCAGACCAATCTCAAGACAATAAGTTTGGCTTTTCTGGCAGGCCGATTCTGGACTCGTTAAGCCTCCTGGACATTAAAGCCATAATCCATTCAAGAATGCAGTATATTCCTTCGTCCCGACCCCCTCTCTTCTGATTCGCTGGAGCGCAGAGGCGGCAGGAGCCTCCTGATTGGCTCTGGCGCACCACGGAAGCCCTGTGATTGGCCCTGACGCATGGGGGATGGCCAAGCCTCCTCCCAGCTGTTTGCGCATCAGCCAAACCCCTTCGAGCTGGGCGAGAGGGGGGAGCGGGAGATTTGAACCACACAACTCTGTATTTTCTATAAAAATGGCATTTATTTGTGTAACTTCATGCTTAGCTTGGCGAATGATTGCTGCTTTGCATCCTTTTCAGCTGAATCGCTAAAATGGAGCCCCCGGTGGTGCAGTGGGTTAAACCCCTGTGCCTGCAGGACTGAAGACCGACAGGTCACAAGTTCGAATCCGGGGAGAGGCGGATGAGCTCCCTCTATTAGCTCCAGCTCCTCATGCGGGGACATGAGAGAAGCCTCCCACAAGGATGATAAAACATCAAAAAATCATCCAGGGGTCCCCTGGGCAACGTCCTTGCAGACGGCCAATTCTCTCACAACAGGAGCGGTTGCTCCTGACACGACAAAAAAAAAGAAAGAGCTGAATCACTAATAAACCTCAGTGGCACTTTCTTCAACTTTGGTGAGATTCTTTTTGGGAACTTAGGGAAAATCAATTGCTTAACATTAGGCTTCTCTTTGCTCACCAATGGTGGGGCCGCAGGGTCTCTCCTCCTGGGGTAGACCCTTCTAAAGTTCCTATCGACTTCACAAGGGCCATCCAGTTCAACCCTGTTTCATGCAGAAAAAGCGCATTTGAAGCCTTCCTCACAGATGGCCATCCAGCCTCGGAATCATAGAATCCTAGTGTTGGAAGAAACCATCCAGTTCAACTCGGATGGTCCAAAATGCAGTGGCCAGGCTGCTAGCGGGATCATCTATGAGATCCCATATTACACTTATTCTGCAACAACTGCATTGGCTACCAATAGAACATCGGATCTATTACAAGATTCTGATCCTGACATTTAGAGCTCAAAATGGCCAAGGACCTTTATATCTCAGGGACCGCCTCATTCCTTTTCCCCATCAGTGGTCACCTCGATCCACCCAGGAAAATCTCCTCTACATACCGGGCCCTAGGGAGGGACACCTGGAAGGCGTAGAGCTTTTTCGACCTATGCTCCAATTCTGTGGAACTCATTGCCTCCATACATGAGAGCAATGTCGGAGTTGCGACCTTTAGTAAAGGCGCTCAAGACTTGACTGTTCGGTTGTGCATTTAAGTAATCAGATCTAATATGCCAAATAGTCACTGTTGAATGTTTTTATGTTGAATGTTTTCATATTGTGTAAATGCTATTTTAGACTGTAAGTCGCTCGGAGCACCTTGGTGGAGAGCGACTAAGAAATAAAGTGAAGTGAAGTGAAGTGAACTCTGTTCCATGCAAGAAAAAGCACATTCAAAGCCCTCTTGACAGATAGCCATCCAGCCTCGGAATTATATAATCCTAGTGTTGGAAGATGACTAGGACATCTAGACATGGCAGTTTTCCTTCATTTCTTTTTCCATGGTGAATTGGATGTTTGGGTGTAAATTGGCCTTTATAGGCCAATGGATACTCCCCCAGAGACATCAGAAGAGCTGCAAGACCAAAAACAAGCCGCAAGAGAAAGAGGGCACCTGATGAACGAGGCTAGACAGGGGAGCTCCAGACAAGAAACAATCAGGGCCAGCTAATCACCTCCCAACAAAGGATTCCCCCAGGCAGTAAGAAGCCAGACTTTGAAAACTGCTAGGCCTTCAAATGCTAATCAAGCTGGCCAATTGCAACATTCTTTCTCCCACCCTGGACATTATTCCACAGATATATAAACTCCACTTGCCTAGTTTCCAACAGACCTCACAACCTCTGAGGATGCCTGGCATAGATGTGGGCGAATTTATTTATAAGCTGTATTAAGATGTCTATATTTTTGTCTTCTTGTTTAAATATTATATACTTTCCCGATTTAGATATAGTTTAAAAAAAAAAAAAAGCTTAATTGTCTATTCTGTTTCAATGAGAAGCCTGGGGGCCATGGCTCATTTTGAACCACAGCCGTTCAATGAGTCCTTCATTCCGATTGGTTCGCTTCAACCAATCAGATCTCTTGTAACAACTGCCCTAAGCGTCTTAGCTGCCCGCCAAAAGACAACAACGGCGCACGTAAACGCAGCTTTCCAGAAAGCGCAACACGCATGCGTACAAACAAAGAGCTAAGCGTCGAGGGGAATAGGGGCCAACAAGGGAGGCGACAGCGCATGCGTCGTGGTGGACTCTGAAAATCGCGCGCGCGTGATGGTACAGCGTTTTAAGCTTGGGGTTGGTGAAGGAGGAAAGCGTTGACGCGCCTGCGCAATAGAGCCCGGAGGAGGGTTTCGGGTGTGGGAGAAAGCAGGCCACGCATGCGCAAAGGCGCAGTGGGAGAATAGGCGAGAGAGGGCAACGCAGCGCAAGAAGCGGAAGCCGCGCAGGCGCAGTGCCGCGGGAAGAGCCGCGCAGGCGCATTAGCCCTCGGAGCTCGGCTCGCTTTCCCCCCTCCCTCGCTCCCTCCCCCCGCAGCGGAGCGCGCGCGCCATGGACGTGAAGCGGCTGAAGGTGACGGAGCTGCGGGCCGAGCTCGGGCGGCGGGGCCTGGACTCGCGCGGCCTCAAGGTGGAGCTGGCCCAGCGGCTCCAGGAAGCCTTGGACGCCGAGATGTTGGCCGCGGGCCCCGAAGAAGCCGGCGCCGAGGCCGGGGGAGCGGCGGCGGCGGCGGCCGGGCAAGGCCTCGGCAGGGCCCGCTTGGGAACGGGAGGCGGCGAAAATGACGACGACGACGAGGAGGAGGAGGAAGACGAGGACGAGGAGGAGGAGGAGGACGAGGAGGCGCTGCTGGCCGACGAGGAGGAGGCGGCGGCCGCGGCAGGAGGAGGCCCCGCACAGGCCTCGGCGCCGAGCGCGGAAGAGCAGGCCTCAGCCCAGCCTGGCAGTGGCGTCAACGGCGCCCAAGGGGCCTCCGAGGAAGGAGGAGCGGGGAGCAGCGGAGGCGGAGAGGAGGAGGAGGCCGAGGCCGCCGCCGCCGAAGAGGGCCGCGGCGAGGCCCAGCCCGGAGACAAGCCCCAGGGTAAGAAGGCCCAACGCCCGCCCGCCGCGCTTCCCCATCCTCCTGACCAGGCCTCCTCTTTGCCCGCCACGCTATTGTTTTCCATCCCCACCTCCCTACCTTATATCTTTGTGTCTATATATATATCTTAAACAGTTATTTGGTGTGTGTGTGTGTACAAAATAATAATGTTATATATATAACAACATTGTATTGTCGAAGGCTTTCATGGCTGGAATCACTCAGTTCTTGTGGGTTTTTTCGGGCTATATGGCCATGTTCTAGAGAACACAGAAGTGCTGGACCACTCTCACAACCACCATGTCAGACTACACAGAGAAGCCATTGAAATCCACAAACATGTGGACAATTGCAACAGAAAGGAGGAAACCATGAAAATGAACAAGATCTGGCTACCAGTATTAAAAAACTCTAAAATTGCAACAGCAGAGAGAAAAACAGGCAGGGACATCTAATCACCTTTCAAGAAGAGTTTGCTCCAGGCACAGTCAAGCCCATTGTATGCTAATCAAGGTGGTCAGTTGAAAGATTCACACCTAGTCCAATTTACAAAAGCCCTTTGTCTCACCCTGGTCATTCCACAGATATATAAACCCCTTTTTTCCCAGTTCCAACAGACCTCACCTCTGAGGATGCTTGCCATAGATGCAGGCGAAACGTCAGGAGAAATACCTCTAGAACAGGAGTCCTCAAACTTTTTAAACAGAGGGCCAGGTCACAGTCCCTCAAATTGTTGGAGGGCCGGATTATAATTTGAAAAAAGCATGAATGAATTTCTAGGCACACTGCACATACCTTATTTGTAGTGCAAAAAACACTTAAAAATACAATAATTAAAATGAAGAGCAATTTTAACAACTATATATTTATTAGTAGTATGGGAAGTATGGAGCTGCTTTTGGCTGATGAGATAGGAGTGTTGTCGTTGTTGTGTACTTTCAAGTCATTTCAGACTTAGGTTGGCCCTGAGCGAGGGCCGGGTAAATGACCTTGGAGGGCCCCCAGGCCTTACTTTGAGGACCCCTGCTCTAGAACATAGCCATATAGCCCAAAAAAACCCGCATAACAACATTATTTGGTATGTGGATATTTATTTATTTAAGGCATTTCTATGCCGCCCTTCTCATCCTGAACGGGACTCAGAGCGACTTACAATATCTATTTTCATACAGTATATTATATTATTAGCATAGTACAATATCAGTATACATTACTATATTGCACTATACAATTATATTGTAATATTATTAGTAATATTACATGTAATGTAAATATATAATTATAATTATAATATTGAATTATTATTAGTATTGTATTGTATTACATTATAATATTATAAATATTATATGTATATACAATATACTATATTATATTATTAGTAAAGACAAGATGGAAATGTCTTCTGTATATATATACATTAGTTATTATATAATGTATAATAGTATAATAAATGTATTATTATTATTATTATATAATAATACTAGCCGTCCCCTGCCACGCGTTGCTGTGGCCCAGTCTGCTGATCTGGAAAAGAAAAAATATATATAACCCACTGATTCCTCAATTAATGTCATTTGATTGGTATATATTTTTATTTTGCAATTTACCAATAGCTGCTGCATTTCCCACTCTCGGCTTATATTCAAGTCAATCCGTTTTCTCAGTTTTTTGTCGTAAAATTAGCCTTGGCTTATATCCGGGTCGGCTTATACTCAAGTATATATGGTAATGCAAAAGTGTTGGTTTCTAATCTATGTAATTTCTTGATGCTTGTCGGTATATACTCGAGTATAAGCCTAGTTTTTCAGTCCTTTTTTTAGGCTGGAAAAGTCCCCCTCGGCTTAAACTCGAGCCAAGGTTATTTATTATTTTACTTTTATTATTATTATTACTACTATTACTATTATTGTTATTTTATTCTATTTATTATTATTACATTTATCATTTTACTCTATTATTATACATATATTATTTTACTGTATAATTGTTGTTATTGCTACATTCATTATTTTACTCTTTTTATTGTTATTATTACATTTCTTATGTTACTCTCTATTATTATTGGAAGGATACAAAAGCACATTTACATTGAAGAAGGTAAATAATCATTTAATCAGGGTTGGACAGACTTATCTTAAATTACAATTTTTGTAAATATTCAAAAATATATAACCCACTGATTCCTCAATTAATGTAATTTGATTGCTATATATTTTTATTTTGCAATTTACCAATAGCTGCTGCATTTCCCACTCTCGGCTTATATTCGAGTCAATCCGTTTTCTCAGTTTTTTGTCGTAAAATTAGGTGCCTCGGCTTATATTCGGGTCGGCTTATACTCAAGTATATATGGTAATGCAAAAGTGTTGGTTTCTAATCATTGTAGTTTCTTGATGCTTGTCGGTCAACAGTATTACTTGTTTCTTGGTCAATGTTGATGTAGAGATTGTCTGGGTTGCCTACTCTGGAACATGGAACATATTGTCCTTTAGGGGTCCCTTTCAAATCTAGGATACAACATCTTTCATATACCTGTATATATGTGTGTGTGTGTGTGAATCATTTCTATCTATACCTATGGTAGATGGTTCTTTGTCAAGAAGGTTTTGGTTATTTTTTCTTGCCCCGTGAAGGGAGTTGGATTGGATGGCCATAAGGAACCATTTCTCAACCTGGGTGTTGGGTCCCCTGCAGAGGTCATAAAAGGGTGTTAGAGGGGTCACCACAGACCATCAGAAAACACAGTTTTTTTTGTTGGTCATGGGAGTTCTGTGTGGAAAGTTTGGCCCAATTCTAAGATTGGTGGGGTTTAGAATGCTCTTTGATTGTAGGTGAACTATAAATCCCAGCAACTACTACTCCCAAATGTCAAGGTCTATTCCCCCCAAACTCCATCTGTGTTCGTATTTGGGCATATGGAGTATTCGTGGCAAGTTTGGTCCAGATCCATCATTGTTTGAGTCCACTGTGATCTCTGGATGTAGGTGAACTACAACTCCAAAACTAAAGGGCACTGCCTACCAAACCCTTCTAGTATTTTCTGTTGGTCATGGGAGTTCTGTGTGCCAAGTTTGGTTCAATTCCATCGTTGGTGGGGTTCAGAATGGTCTTTGATTGTATGTGAACTATAAATCCTGGCAACTACAACTCCCAAATGACTTTTTTTTTGAGTGAAGGACATACACTGGGTTGTTAGGTGTCTGGTGTCCAAATTTGGTGTCAATTCGTCCAGTAGTTTTTGAGTTCGGTTAATCCCACAAATGAACATTACATTTTTATATCTATCTATCTATCTATATCTTAAACAGTTATTTGGGGTGTGTGTGTATATATATGTATATTACAACAACATTATTATTATATTGTATGTGTATATATACATTAGTTATTATATAATATATAATCTATATAAATAAAAATGTAATGTTCGTTTGTGGGATTAACAGAACTCAAAAACCACTAGACGAATTGACACCAAATTTGGACACCAGACACCTAACAACCCAATGTATGTCCTTCACTAAAAAAAATGTCATTTGGGAGTTATAGTTGCTAGGATTTATAGTTCATCTACAGTCAAAGACCATTCTGAACCCCACCAACTATGGAATTGAACCAAACTTGGCAAACTGTTCTCCCATGACCAACAGAAAATACTGGAAGGGTTTGGTGGGCAGTGTCCTTTGGTTTTGGAGTTGTAGTTCACCTACATTCAGAGAGCACTGTGGACTCAAACAATGATGGATCTGGACCATCCTCTACACAAATACTCAATATGCTCAAATGTGAACACTGGTGGAGTTTGGGGAAAACAGAATCTTGACATTCGGGAGTTGTAGTTGCTGGGATTTATAGTTCACCTACAATCACAAAGCATTCTGAACCCCACCAACAATAGAATTGGGCCAAACCTCCCACACACAACCTCCACGTGGGCCACAGCAACACGTGGCAGGGGACGGCTAGTAGTATAATAAATGTATTATTATATAATAATATTGTGTGTGTGTGGTTTATTGTTTGTTACCCGCCTTTCATGGCTCTTATTGTTGGCAATAATAATAATGATACTAATCATAATGTTATTTGTTTTCTGCTTCCCCCCTCGGCTCAAATATTCTCTCTAATTATTATTTTATGTATTGCCTGCTTATCCTCACAGCTCTAATACTCTAATAATAATACAATAGAGTCTCGCTTATCCAACTTTCACTTATCCAACGTTCTGTATTATCCAAAGCAGTCTGCCTCCTGGCTGGATACACGGGTGAGGGAAGTGGAGTGTACATTTACCTCCAGAATAATGTCCAGGGTGGGAGAAAGAAAGAACCCTTGTTTGTTTTGGTGCTAAATTCATAAACACAGTAATATAACATAACGTTACTGTGTATTGAACTGTTTTTTCTGTAAATTTGTTGTAAAACATGTTTTGGTGCTTAATTTGTAAAATCATAATGTAATGTGTCATTTAACAGGCTTTTCTTTAACCCCTCCTTATTATCCAACCTTTTTACCTCTCCAATGTTCTGTTAGCCTAGTGGTCCTCAACCTGTGCATCCTCAGGTGTTTTGGCCTACAACTCCCAGAAATCCCAGCCAGTTTACCAGCTGTTAGGATTTCTGGGAGTTGAAGGCCAAAAAATCTGGGGAACCCACACCTTGAGAACCAGCTAGACCATTTATGTTGGATAAGTGAGACTCTATTGTACTGATAACGATAATGTTTATTGATTCCTGCTTCCCCACGGTTCTAATATTCACTCTTTTTATTATTACTATTTTGTGTATTACCTGCTTATCCTCACAACTCTATTGGCAATAATAATAATAATAATAATAGATTCCTGCCTTCCCCATGGCGCTAATATTAACCCCCCCCCCTCCTCCTCCTCCTCCTCCTCCTCCTTCTTGTTATATCTATTATCTGCTTGTCTTGATAGCTCTAATATTGTTGGCAGTACTAATAATAATGATACTAATAATGATAATAATGATAATGTTATTTTATTCCTGCCTCCCCCCACGGCTCTAATATTAACTAATTATTATTACTATTTTATGTATTACCTGCTCAATTATTGCCAAAAATAATGATGTTATTTGATTCCTGCCTCCACCCACAACCCTAATATTAACTGTTATTATTACTATTATTACACTGTGCGTGCCGAAGACAGCATCCAGACATACTCAGGAGTGCTTTGATTGTTCTTACTTTATGTATTACCTGCTTATACTCATGGTTCTAATATTGGCAGTTATAATAATGTTATTTGCTTCCTGCCTCCACCCACGGTTCTAATATGAACTCTAATTATTGTTATTATTTTAGGTATTGCCTGTTTATCCTCATAGCTCTAATACCATTGGCTATAAGAATGACAATAGTGATGCCAAAAATGATAATAATGCTATTTGATTCCTTTCTTCCCCTCATTACAAATATTAACTAATTATTATTATTTTATGTATTACCTTCTTATTCTCAGAGCTCTAATATTATTGGCAATAATAGTAATAGTGTTATTTGATTCTTGCCTCCCCTCATGGCTCTTATATTAACTCTATTATTATTGTTACACAGTCCATGCTAAACACGCCATCCAGACATACTCGGGGGTTCTTTAATTGTGCTTTTCCTGTATAAAACGGGGTTGGACTGTATGGCCCTTGGGGTTGCTTCCAACTCTAAGATTCTATTGTTCAGGGGCTGGGTGGCCATCTGTCAGAAGGACTTTGATTGCGCCCTACTGTTTGACAAAAAGGGGTAGAATTGGGTGGCCCTTGGGGTCTTCTCCAACTCTAGGATTCTATGATTCTAGAATTTAATATACGAGTTTGTTTTTTTCTATATATAGGTAGACTTTTGGATCAATAATATTAGAGCCACAAGATGTGGGTAACAAACAACAACAATAATAACAATTATTATTACTATTGTTGGTTGTTACCTGCTTCTTGTGGCTCTAATATTATTTGCAATAATAATAATAATAATAATAATAATAATAATAATGTTATTTGCTTCCTGCATCCTCCTACAGCTCTAATATTAACTGTAATTATTATTACTATTTTATTACCAGTTTATCCTCATAGCTCTAATATTACTGATAGTAGTAGAAAACTAATAATAATGATAATGATAACAATAATCACAATATTATGTGCCTTCTGCCTCCCCCACAGCTCTAATATTAACTCAAATTATTATTATTTTTTTATTTCCCCCTTGTCCTCATGGATATAATATTATTAGCAATAATAATATAAATTTATTTTCTTCTTGCCTTCCACCACAACTCTAATCTTATTAGCTCTAATCATAATGATGGTAGTATATAATGTAACTTGCTACCTGCCTCTCCTCATGGCTCTAATCTTCCTATCTCTAATAATAATAATAATAATAATAATAATAAATTTTGTGACCTGCCTCCCCCCACGATCACTCAAGTCAGAGCACAGCATAATATGTAGATATAACAAAAGGACCATAAAATACATATATTCAAAAACAGAACAAAGATTAGAATAATAGAATCTTAGAGCTGGAAGAGACCCTAAGGGACCATCCAGTTGGAATGGCCATCTGTTGGAAGAGCTTTGATGGTATCTTCCTGCTTGGCAGAAGGGGGTTGGACTGGGTGTCTGTTGGGGTCTCTTGCAACTCTAGGATTTTATGATTCAGGCGAACTCCCATCTGCCAGAAGAGAGAGGTCTTTAATTGTGTTTTAAATTCTGACTGCTCAATTAGCTATCAAATTTCTTCTGCCAGGCCATTGCACAGCTTAGGCGAGGTTGACAAAATACATTTATTATTACCATCTATATCTTATCTATTAAGAAGATTTGTTGACGATGTTACAATTTACACTGTGAGATATACATAAACATGAACTTAATCATTTAGCAATTGGCTATAGTTGGATTTAGGCTTGTGGTGGAAATTACACCATTTGGAGTTATGCTTGGTGGAGGTTTGTTACTTGTATTTTACTGGTTATTACGATCAGTATGGAGGATTTGTTTTGTTATATATCACCATTTATTACTCATTATATGGTGTTGGTTAGTATGTATTTGGTTGGGCAGATAGTCTTTAAAGTGCCACTGGAACAATATGTTGTTGAAGGCTTTCATGGCTTACACTGTGTTGCTGTGAGTTTTCGAGCTGTATGTTCCAGAAGCATTGTCACCTCACATTTCACCCACATCTGTTGCAGACCAGAGGTTGAGGGGTCTGTTGGAAACTGGACAAGTGAGGTTTATATATCTGTGGATTTGTGTATGTGTGTCAGGAGCAACTTGAGAAACCGCAAGTCTCTTCTCATGTGAGAGAATTGGTTGTCTGCAAGGACATTGCCCAGGGGATGGCCGAATGTTTTGATGTTTTACCATCCTTGTGAGAGGCTTCTCTTGAGTCCCCTCATGGGGAGCTGGAGTTGACAGAGGGACCTCATCTACACTTTCCCCAGATTTGAACCTCGGACCTGTCGGTCTTCAGTCCTTCTGGCATGAGAGTTTAACCCATTGTGTCATGGGGACTCCTATCTGTGGAATGTTCAGGGTGGAAGAAAGAATTCTTGTCTGTTGGAAGCAAGTGCGAACGTTGCAATTGGCCACCTTGATTAGCATTGAATGGCCTTGCAGCTTCAAAGCCTGGCTGATTGCTGCCAGGGGAAATCCTTTGTTGTGAGGTGTTCACTGGCCCTGATTGATTCTTTTCTGGAATTTCCGTGCTTTTTGAGGAAACCATGAAAATGAACAAAATCTGGCTACCAGTATTAAATAACTCTAAATAAAGAGCAACACTAAAAAAGCAGGGGAATTCCGGACAATAGAACTGAATGTTTTTAAATGTTCAGTGTGTTTTCATTTTAATATAATATAATATATATAAGAATTGTATGTGTTTTAAGACATTGAATAATAGCCTCTTTGTAAGCCGCCTTGTGTCCTCTTCAGGGTAAAGAAAGGCGGGCTATAAATAGAGCAAATAAATAAATAAATTTGGATCCATACTATTTTTGTCCAAAATGTTGATAACAGTATATCAGATCTATTTGCAATTAACATAGTATGGTTGTTGTTGTTGTGTTCTGCCTGTGAGAATGCTTAAAAACAGCAACAGGAGTTGTACCGTATATTCCGGCATATAAGACGACTGGGCGTATAAGATGACTCCCCCCCCCAACTTTTGCAGTTAAAATATAGAGTTTGGGATATACTCGCTGTATAAGACTACCCCTCTTCCAACACACACCAAATAAACATTTTAAAAGCATCGGATTTGATTTCAATATGGTAATTTTCCTATTACTGTCCCTCCTTCTCTGCCTCTCAGATCTCGCACATGTGCACATGCACCGCTTCACTGCAGTCTTTAGGAGCGAGATTTGAGAGGCAGAGGAGGAGGTACGGTAATAGGACACAAGGGCGGGCCAGACAGGTAAAAGAATTGTGTTTTTCTGAGCCCAGAGCCACTCTATCTCTTTTTTCCATATCCCAGGGCGCCCCAAACGCCTGCAGCTTGCTCCGGCCTTCACTTACACCTTCCCAGTGAGGCCCCCCATCACCTCACCATCTGGACCGCATTAAGTCCACGAATCCTGATGAATTGATTTTCTTCTACCATATTTGCAGAGCGTTGCCCTTAATGCTTTCATACAGTCGCTGCATATGGCAGGGACGCGGCCACTGCCATTTTTGAGCTCCCCCCACAATATGCAGCAACCACAGATTCTCCAATCCGGATTGGAAGTTTCAGCACCCACTCTATAAGACGACTCCCGGTGTATAAGACTACTCCTGCATATAAGACAATCCCATGCATAAGGCCACTCCAGCGTATAAGAGGATTCCTGTGTATAAGACTCCCGCATATAAGACGACTCCCTCTTATAAGACAACCCCTGACTTTTGAGAAGATTTTCTTGGGTTAAAAAGTAGTCTTATATGCCAGAATATACGGCAGATGTTTTGTCTAATTTTATCCATAAGTTGCTTTTCTATTTGGGAGAAAAACAGGGTGTGAATGAAACAATATTATGTTACAGGTTGAGTATCTCTTAGCCAAAATGATTGGAACCAGAAATCTTTCATATTTTAGAATACTTACATATCCATACTGAGATGGGACACATGTATAAACAAGAAATTCATTTATATTTCACATGCACCTTACATACATAGCCTGAAGGTAATGTTATATACAGTAATAGTTTGTGAACATTGCACCACCAGAAAGCAAAAAAAGTGTCACCATGTGGATAATTTTAGATCATAATATTTTGCATCGCAGAATCCTGGAAAAGGGAAATAAGGCATTCAGAGGGAAACAGTTTCTGTTGGTCGTTAATTCACAAAGCAATGTACATTTTACTAATATGGATTTATTCTTCCTTTATTCCTGTCTCAAAAATTATGTTGAGATTTGTTTTCTCTGGATGTAAAACAATCATTTTTTGGGAAGATGAAATAGAGAAGTTGTAAGTTAGTAATAGGCCTGTTCAACATTGAATCCTCTGTATGCATGTTTACCACATCTCGGCCTGAATTCAGTGCTCAGGCTTATTTTGCAGTATGTATGCCTCTGCAATTCACACACATGGGATATTTAAGATGTAGAGATAAACATCTTCCTTCTGGTTTGAGGGTAATAATGCTTTAATTATATGTACAATTATGAAATCAGACCCCCACCCTTCCTGGACTTCAGGAAAAAACTGAAAACATGATCAGGCCTTTGGTCAGTAATGGGAACCATGCAAGAAGAGACTATAAATTAACATTGACAACTCAGACTGGCCCTGGATTATGACCAGGATTATGTGATTTTATGTTGTTGTTTTAATGTGATGTTTTCACTGGTTGGTTTTAATGTTTTGCTTATTTATCAATGATTTGTGTACACTCAGCATCAAATTCTTGCCATTATAAGGACACCTTGAACCCCCTTTGGGTTGAGAAGGACAGGATATAAGTACGGTAAATAAATAAATACAATAGATGTAAATTTGGGAATACAGAAGATCTGGAGTTAACCTAGATAAAGTGGAAAAGTGAAACATGACCTTTCACATACACAAGACAGCGTAAGATGTAAATCAGAAAGGTGGTGCAAGCCTTATGTTGAAAGCAAGGGATTTGGGTCACTTTGCCTGTGAAAGATATGACATCTTACAGCCTAACCCCTATTGCTAGTCTAGACCATTTAAATTAGTAGGGTTTGCTTCTGTATTGACAGGCCATTCAACCATTGTAAGATACCCTGAGTCCCCCTGCTGGGGTAGAGAAAGGCGGAGTATAAATATGGCAAATAATAATAATAATTAATAAACGTTGATTGAATGGGTCTGTTTATTCATTTATTTACAGTGGGGGGAAATTATTTAGTCAGATACCAATTGTACAAGTTCTCCCACTTAAAAAGACGAGAGAGGCCTGTAATTGACATCCTAGGTAGGCATCAACTGTGAGAGACAATATGAGAAAACGCATCCAGAAAATCACATTGTCTGGTTTTTAACGAATTTATTTGCAAATTATGGTGGAAAATAAGTATTTGGTCACCTACAAACAAGCAAGATTTCTGGGTCTCACAGACCTGTAATTTCTTGAAGAGGCTCCTCTGTCCTCCACTCATTACCTCATCATCATCACTTTATTTCTTAATTAGTCGCTCTCCACCAAAGTGCTCCGAGCGACTTACAATCTAAAATTGCTTATACACAATATAAAACATTCAATATAAAAACATTCAACATAAAACATTCAACATAAAAACATTCAGCAGTGACTATGGCAAAATTTGATCCGATTACTTAAATGCACAACCAAACAGCCAAGTCTTGAGCGCCTTTACAAAAGGTTGCAACTCCGACATTGCTCTAATATATGGAGGCAATGAGTTCCACAGAATTGGAGCATAGATCGAAAAAGCTCTACGCCTTGTAGCTTCCAAATGTGCCTCCCTAGGGCCCGGTATGTATAGGAGATTTTCCTGGGTGGATCGAGGTGACCACTGATGGGGAAAAGGAATGAGGCGGTCCCTAAGATATAAAGGTCCTTGGCCATTTTGAGCTCTAAATGTCAGGATCAGAATCTTGTAAGAGATCCGATCTTCTATTGGTAGCCAATGCAGTTGTTGCAGAATCGGTGTAATATGGAGTCTTATAGATGATCCCACTAGCAGCCTGGCTACCGCATTTTGGACCATCCGAATCTTCTGGGTCGTTGACTTCGGAAGGCCAGCATATAAGGCATTGCAATAGTCCAACCTAGTGGTGACTGTTGCGTGGATTACCATTGCCAATGCTTCTACCGAAAGGTAGGATGCCAATTTCCTTGCCTGGCGAAGATGAAAAAAGGCAGTGATCTGGGCCTCCATCGTCAGAGATGAATCCAACACAACCCCAAGGCTTTCAACAGTGGCAGACAGAACCAGAGCTTCCCCATCGAAATCAGGCAGAGACTGGGTTAATTCTGGTGGCTGGCCAGGCCAGAGTATCTCATTTTTTGCAGGATTGACTTTTAGTCTGCTTGCTCGTAGCCAACTCATCACTGCTTCCAAACACAGCTTAAAGTTCTCAGGAATCACGGTTGTCCCAGGTTCGAGACGCAAGAGTAGCTGGGTATCATCTGCATACTGGTAGCACTCTATGTCAAAGCTCCGCACCAGTCCAGCAAGTGGTCGGACGTAGATGTTAAATAACGGGCGAGAGGATAACACCCTGGGGAACTCCACAGCAAAGGCAGGAGCTCTCAGAGCTTTGGCCTCACCACTCCACCCTCTGTCTCCGGTCCCGGAGGAATGAATTGAACCATTTGAGGGCTAAACCTCGTACACCAGACAGAGCCAATAGATGAATCAGCAAGTCATGGTCCACGGTGTCAAATGCAGCTGTGAGGTCCAAGAGTACCAATAGCGCTGATCCGCCTCGGTCTAACTGACGACGAATTTCATCAGTAATAGCTACCAAGACAGTCTCTGTCCCATGACCTGAACGAAAGCCTGATTGAAAGGGGTCCAAACCTGCAGTCTCATCTAAGAATTGCTGTAGCTGCCCCACCACTGTCCGTTCAATCACCTTGCCCAGAAACGGAAGGTTTGAAACAGGGCGATAGTTACTAGGTATGGCAGCATCAAGGCTTGGTTTTTTCAGGAGAGGGTGGACCACTGCTTCTTTAAGGCAATCTGGAAAAATTCCTTGCTCCAAGGAGCTGTTGATGATGCTCCTTAAGGGATTTTGTAGTCCCTCCCAGCACTCCTTAACCAACTGGGAGGGGCAAGGATAGAGGGAGCAGGTGGTTGGTCTTGCTGCAGCTAGAGTCTTTTCCAGGTCTTCCATTTCTAATGACACAAAATGTTCGATAAATTGGCCACTAAATGGCCAGGAGGCTTCTAGTTCCCTCAATGTGTCCTCTGTGGGAGGTAGCCCTTCGCAGAGCAGATTGATCTTATTTATGAAGTGGCTCTGGAAAATCTCTGCTGTAATATCTTGACTAGCCACATCTTTGGCCAGCTGGGTTGGATTTGTGATGTTACGAACAATTTGAGCAGGTTGAGATCTGGCGGAAGCTATCAATGAGGAATTACCTGTAGTAATGGCACGTATTTGAACTTATTATCAGTATAAAAGACACCTGTCCACAACCTCAAGCAGTCACACTCTGCTTGAGGTTATGGTCACCTCCACTATGGTGAAGGCCAAAGAGCTGTCGAAGGACACCAGAAACAAAATGGTCGCCCTGTACCAGACTGGGAAGACTGAATCTGCAATAAGCAAGCAGCTTGGTGTGAAGAAATCAACTGTGGGAGCAATCATTAGACAATAGAAAAGATACAAGACCACTGATCTCCCTCGATCTGGGGTCCATGCAAGATCGCACCCCATGGGGTCAAAATGATCACAAGAACGATGAGCAAAAATCCCAGAACCACATGGGGGAACCTATTGAATGACCTGCAGAGAGCTGGGACCAACGTAACAAAGGCTGCCATCAGTAACACACTACGCCACCGCCAGGGATTCAGATCCTACAGTGCCAGACGTGTCCCCCTGCTTACTGAAGGGGCTGACTGAAGGTTGCTCGAGAGCGTTTGGATGATCCAGAAGAGTATTGGGAGAATGTCATATGAATGTCAGATGAAACCAAAGTAGAACTGTTTGGCAGAAACACAACTTGTCGTGTTTGGAGGAGAAAGAATGCGGAGTTGCATCCAAAGAGCACCATCCCTACTGTGAAGCATGGGGGTGGCAACATCATGCTTTGGGGCTGTTTCTCTGCAAAGGGACCAGGGCGACAGATCCATATACATGAAAGAATAACTGGGGCCATGTCTTGTGAGATTTGGAGTGCAAACCCCTTTCCATCAGCAAGGGCACTGAAGATGAAATGTGGCTGGGTCTTTCAGCATGACAACGATCCCAAGCACACTGCCAGGGCAACAAAGGAGTGGGTTTGTAAGAAGCATTTCGAGGTCCTGGAGTGGCCAGGCCAGTCTCCAGATCTCAACCCTATAGAAAACCTTTGGAGAGAGTTGAACGTCTGTGTTGCACAGCAATAGCCGCAAAACACTGCTCTTGAGGAGATATGCATGGATGAATGGGCCAACATACCAGCAACAGTGTGTGCTAACCTTGTGAGGACTTACAGAAAATGTTGGATCTCTGTCATTGCCAATAAAGGATATATAACAAAGTATTGAAATGAACTTTTGTTATGGACCAAATATTTTACTTTCCACCATCAGCCCCCGGTGGCGCAGTGGGTTAAAGCACTGTGCCG
Source organism: Anolis sagrei (assembly GCF_037176765.1). Lineage (NCBI taxonomy): Eukaryota > Metazoa > Chordata > Lepidosauria > Squamata > Anolidae > Anolis > Anolis sagrei. The sequence goes on from NC_090032.1 coordinate 13,011,755, forward strand.
GCAGGACTGAAGGTCACAGGTTCGAATCCGGGGAGAGGTGGATGAGCTCCCTCTATTAGCTCCAGCTCCTCATGCGGGGGCATGAGAGAAGCCTCCGACAAGGATGATAAAACATCAAAAATCATCCAGGCGTCCCCTGGGCAACGTCCTTGCAGACGGCCAATTCTCTCACAACAGGAGTGGTTGCTCCTGACACGACAAAAAAAAAACCCCAAGAAAACAACCATCATTTGCAAATAAATTAGTTAAAAATCAGATACTGTCATTTTTGGATGTGTTTTCTCATGTTGTCTCTCATAGTTGAGGTCTACCTATGATGTCAATTACAGGTCTCTTTCATCTTTTTAAGCGGGAGAATTTGTACAATTGGTATCAGACTAAATACTTTTTCCCCCACTGTATATTCTCCCCTTCTCACCCCGAAGGGAACTCAGAGCGGATCACAGAACACATATACGGCAAACATTCAATGCCGTTATACACTGACAAGACAGACAACTGTACATAGATAGAAGTATATATAGGTTTTCCCATCTTCAGCATCTTGGAGGCTGTGCTCAATTCCGGCCATGGTGGGGTGCTGCCTCTCCATCTCCCCTGCTTTGTTTGTAAACTTTCCACCTTGATCGAATCACTGACATTTTCCTGGCATTTCCTTATGGGTATCTTAAATACCTTCCCACTTTAAAGTGGTACCTATTTATCTACCCACATTGCTGTTTTAAAAACTGCCAGGTAGGCAGAAGCTGGGCTAAAGGCCAGGAGCTCATCCCGACCCGGGCTCCAAATTGTCAACTTTCGATTGACAAGATTTACTTCAGCTGGTGATTAACCTGCTGTGCTAAAGCCCTTTTGGTGGAGGAGCAACCTGATGGCAGCCTGAAGTGGAGCATCTCTTCTGAAGTGGAAGAGACCAGAATGGTGCTTGTGTTCATGTGTGGGTGCGTGTTAATTTTAGACCCATCTTACCAAAATCTCCCTCTTTACAGCAAATGAAGAGGGTGAGAAAGCAAAGGAGACTGGTCCAGATGGTGAACGTCAAGGGCTAAAAAGGCAACGCGATGAAAAGGAAGAACATGGTCGTGCTTACTGTGAATTCCGAGAAGAGGCGTTTTATAGCCGGTGAGATTCAAACCAGTGTTGAGGCACATGCGAGCAGTGTTTTGAAATCAAACTAAAATTTACAGCATAGGAAGGAAGCTTTTATAAGCAAATTTACACAATGATTCATAACAGTAGCAAAATTACAGTTATGAAGTAGCAACGGTTGGGGGTCACTACAACATGAGGAACTGTATTAAGGGTTCGCGGCATTAGGAATTTTGAGAACCACTGGGTCAGGGTCAGGGATTGTTTGGGAGCATAAGAGCCAAACATGACTTTGTTTAGCCCATGAATCAGCCTGCTGCTGATTTAGATATTAATCTAGTGTGGACTAAACTAGTTTTGTATAATTTATTCAATTTCTTTTTTTAGTTCTCAAGGGGGTATGTTTTAACCTGACCAGATTATTTATTTCTTTTTTCTTGATGCAGATCCAAGTCTCCACCACCACCAGAAGAAGAACCTAGAGAAGACGATGATGAGACTCTGGTGATCCTGGACACATGTATGTATTGCTTACTTATGCTGATCAGCCTAAGTGTGGATTGTCTAGTGCACTCCCGGTGTTTTGGACTTCAGCTCCAATAATGTTCTGACCATTGTCTTTAAGATTGGAGTACATAGGGGCTCTAGTCCTAAATATCCGGAGGGGAACTAATCTGCAAACATAAATTGAGACGCAAATGTGTGCATAAGGTTATCATTCAGATCATGAGTTTTAGTGGTGTTGTCTTTGGGTTGGTGTGAGCTTTCCGGGCTATATGTTCATATTCCAGAAGCATTTTGTCCTGGTGTTTCACCTGCATCTATGGCAGGCATTCTCAGATATTGTGAGGTCTGTTGGAAACTGGAGTAGTGGAGTTTATATATCTGTGGAATGTCCGGGGTAGGAGAAAGAACTCTTGCCTGCTTGAGGCAGTTGTGAATGTTGCAATTGGTCACCTTGATTAGCATTAAATGGCCTTGCAGTTTCAAGGTCTGGCTGCTTCCTGCATGGGGAATACTTTGTTGGGAGGTGATTTTAACAGAAAGGAGGAAACCATGAAAATGAGCAAAATCTGGCTACCAGTATTTTAAAAAAAACAACAACTCTAAAATCAAAACAGTAAATAAAGAACAACAGGAAAATTCCAGACAAGAAACAATCAGAGACAGCTAATCACTTCCCAAGAAAGGATTCCCCAGACAGGACGCAGACAGGCCTTTTTTTTTTTTTTTTTGGTCGTGTCAGGAGCGACTTGAGAAACTGCAAGTCGCTTCTGGTGTGAGAGAATTGACCGTCTGCAAGGACGTTGCCCAGGGGACGCCCGGATGAATTGATGTTTTTATCATCCTTGTAGGAGGCTTCTCTCATGTCCCCGCATGAGGAGCTGGAGCTGATAGAGGGAGCTCATCCGCACTCTCTCTCGATTCGAACCTGCGACCTGTTGGTCTTCAGTCCTGCCGGCACAGGGGTTTAACCCACTGCGCCACCGGGGGCTCCAGCCAGGCCTTGAAACTACCAGATCATTAAATGCTAATCACAGTGGCCAATTGCAACATTAACACCTGCCTCCAACAGACAAGAGTTCTTTCTCCCACCCTGGACATTCCACAGATATATAAACCCCACTTGCCTAGTTTCCAACAGACCTCTCAACCTCTGAGGATGCCTGCCATAGATGTGGGCGAAACGTCAGGAGAGAATTCTTCTGGGACATGGCCATACAGTCCGGAAAACTCACAGCAACCCAGTGATTCTGGCCATGAAAGCCTTTGACAACGCCGTGTTGTCTTTAATATGTGGTGTCAGTCCCCGTCCCTTCTGAATAGGTCAGCATTGCTATAATTTGAAGCAGCTTTGAAAGGATTAGGAATACTAACTACTTTATCACACTAGAGAATGAATCCACTTTAAATCTGGTTTCTGTCTCCTGCAGAATTCTGGTGTTTGTAGTTTAGTGAGGCTGTTAAAGGCTACTCCCTAAACTACAAACCCCAGAATTCCGCAGGAGGCAGCAACCGGATTTAAAGTGGATTCATTCTCTAGTGTGATGAGGCTCTTAGGCTAATTCTCATCAATATAAAAAAGCACAGGAAACTGAACAAAAGTTACAGGATTGCAACTGATGTCCCAGCGTTTTAGGCCTAATATCAATTGCAGTATTTGATGGCAGTAATGGCGACAGAAACTGTTCCAATTTTAAAATATTTTCAAAAGGTATGCGGTTGAAAAATCCATTCAGATGAGGTTCAGTAATCTGCATGTTTTTGTATCCTATAGAAAGGCCTGTTTTGGAAGGATTTGTGTATTTCTGCAGGAATTTGGGATCAAGAGGGCAAAAGATGTTATTAAGGTTATAACATCCTCAGAATCTGAACACTGAGTAGAAGTTGGAGACTCGGTTAATTGCTTGCACAGCTCATCTTTGTACAGAAACACTATGACAACTTTACCTGCACACTGCTTTCTTTTCTTGCACAGATACATCCGATCTCCACTTCAGAGCCACCAAGGACCGCTATGGAGGACAGCCCTTGTTCCATGACAAATTTCCCAATCTTTGGTCTGGGGCAAGGAGTACACATGGAGTGAAAAGTGGGAAGGTCTGCTTTGAGGCAAAGGTAAAGAAGTCTGATCACAATTCCTGGAACCTTTAGCTGTAAGGAGCCTGGAGACCATTGCTTGCAATATATGATATATTTCTCTCTCCTCTTCCCCTCCCTTTACAGTGTGTTTTCTTTTCCAATCGAAAGGGAGGAAAGGAGGGAAAGGAGATATAATGTCCTCCTTGTTTGGACTGCTCTCTTTCAAACCCATCCAAGTTCCTGGCTTTTTTGTGTATGCCTAAATGTATTAACGTTATATGTGCAATTTAGTTCTCTTATTTATTATTTATTTATTTAAAACATTTATATTCCGCCCTTTTCACCCCGAAGGGGAATCAGGGCGGAGCACAGCACATACACGGCAAACATTGAATGATGGGACACAGATTCACATACATAAACATTAAAAAAAAAATTTCAAAATATTAAAATACACCATTTAAAGCGGTCCTAGCCATCCGCATCAAATCCAATTGGCCCTGTCATCTTTCCCACTGCCGCTTCATTGCCGTCCCGAAAGCTTGGTCCCACAGCCAAGATTTTACCATCCTTCTAAAGGACAGGAGGGAGGGGGCTGACCTGATCTCACCAGGAAGGGAGTTCCATAGCCGGGGAGCAATCACTGAGAAGGCCCTGTCTCTCGCCCCCACCAATCGCGCCTGTGACAATGGCAGGATGGAAAGCAGGGCCTCCCTGGAGGATCTTGGAAGTTTCCCCTAATATATTTGCAGGTATTTGCAAATCCTATATACATATAGCTATCTAGAGATTTCCATGTATCTGTATATCTGTATGTATATGTATCCATTATTTTATATGAATTTTCCCCTCACTTTTTGCAAGTCTCTGCAAATCCTATATAGATACAGATATTGATAAATATAGAGGTACCTATATATTATCTGTATATTTGTGTGTGTGTGTAAATAATTTTATATATGAATTTTCCCCTCATATGTTTGCAAGTCCTATATAGATATAAATATTGCAGGTAGGGAATGCACATATATATAGAGGATTTGCAAACATTTCTGGGGGAAATTTACGTGTGAAATTAATATACATAATTATAGATCTCTATCTCGCTCTGCATTGTTTATACAGATATTAAATGTTTGCCTGTTACTATGTTGGAAGCCGGCCTGAGTGTCCCCATGGGGAGATAGGGTGGGATACAAATGAAGTTCTATTATTATTATTATTATTATTATTGATACCATATTATTTTTATGGACCCTCCTTTTCCACTTACAGAGCTAGTTTACTGTTTTTCTTTGAAATACAGTACATGTTCAAAAGCAGTTAATCGACTTGTGCCTCAATTAATGTAATTTTATTAGTATCTATTTTTATTTTGAAATTTACCAGTTGCTGCTGCATTTCCCACACTAGGCTTATACTCGAGTAAATACGTTTTCCCAGGGTTTTTTGTGGTAAAATTAGATGCCTCGGCTTATACTCGAGTATATACGGTATCTTTTCCAGATCTGCTTTAAGACATATCCACAATGGCTATTTGCCCTTCTTTTCTCAGGTGACACAAAACCTCCCACTGAAGGAAGGTTCCACAGAGCATCAACTGCTTCGCGTTGGGTGGTCTGTGGATTTCTCTTGTTCGCAGCTAGGTAAAGAAATTTCCCTTCCTTCTGGGCAGATTTACACTATAGTTAAGGTGATGCTATCTGTGCGGATCCAGTGCCCTGTAACACAACCATGTTGCTGTCTTCTAGGTGAGGATGAGTATTCTTATGGCTACGACGGACGGGGGTTGAAGGCTGAAAATGGGCAGTTCGAAGAATTTGGTCAAACCTTTGGAGAGAATGATGTGATAGGTTGCTTTGCCGTAAGTACAATGCAGGAGTCTGTTCTTGAGGAGCTTCTTTGGTGTTTTCAGAGTAGGCTGAACTTTGTACAATTAGGGCATAGCCATTAATACAATGTTCATTCTAGCTCCATCTCTTAAAACATTCTCTCTAGTGGGGTAACTTTATTTTAATGTTTCCTGGTGTGTCCTAATGCCTCTTAATATTCTTAAAGCATCTTCGAATTGGTTGTGTTGCTACGTAGGGCAACCAAAAGTTAGTTTTGCCTTTCGCTCCTTTGTTTTCTTGGAACTACTTGTGCATGTGATAAGAAATATACCTCACCTCATGCTTCTATGTCCTGCATTGCAGAAGTTTGAAAGTAGCGATGTCGAACTGTCTTTCTCCAAAAATGGGGAGGACCTGGGTGTTGCCTTCTGCATCAGTAAGGAAGTGCTTGGAGACCGGGTTTTGCTGCCACACGTGCTGTGCAAAAACTGTGTGGTGGAGCTGAATTTTGGCCAAAAAGAAGAGCCGTTCTTTCCAGTTCCGGAGGACTACATCTTCATTCATGCTGTCCCTGTTGAGGACCGGGTGCGCACTCCCCTGCCTCCCAAAACTACAGGAGAGTGTGAGGTAACACAAGCATTCCTTCTTGGGTTGTCGTAGGGCTGTTGTAAGACTCAAACATTGACAAGGAAATAGAAAAAAGTGTTACGGGTTTATAAATTGGCAGCACATATGATGTTTTTCTTAGATGTAGATGTAAAGGAAAGACAGTGTTTCTTGGAGGTTAGATTTAAGAATTTGTTTGCAAAATGCATTACGTAGTAGTCATGGGCTCAAAATTTGTCCCGTTCGTTTCATTCGTGTTTCTGTTTTGTTTTGTCCATTTGGATGGCACGAAACGGAAAGGCCCCTCTTGAAACAAAACTGCGATCGATATGAAGGGCAAGCACACCTCCTTTTTGGATGATTACGTGGGGCCTGGCAGGGCCTGCAGTTGAGCACTGAGTAAGGAGTGATGCTTACTTGGTGCTCGACTGCAGGCCCTGTGAGGCCCAGGCACGTAGTCCCAAAGCCTGTACCCATAGTTCCAAAGTGCCGTGGCGTACGGGTGCAGGCTTTGGGCCTATGCACTCGGGCCTCACAGAGCCTGCAGCTGAGTGCCGAGTAAGAAACTCTGTTTACCTAGTGCTCGGCTGCAGGCACTCCAGCGCTTTGGGCCTACCTGCCAGGGCCTGGGCGCTTCTTACTTGGCGCTCGACTGGAGGCCCTGCCAGGCCCAGGGGCATAGATCCAAAGCCTGCGGATGCAGAATTTGGGCCTTGCAGGGCTTCCAGCTGCATGACAAATAAGGAGTGTTCCTTACTTGGTGCTCGCTTGCAGGTCCTGCAAGGCCGGGGTCCCTAGGCCCAGATCCTGCATCCATAGGGGCCCAGTTGCTTTAGGCCTACATGTGAAGTCTGCCCCCTCCCCCCAATAATGAAAACTAAAAACAAATATCTAACCTCCTAATTTTGGGAGTCTCAAACAACAATGGATTGGGGCCCCCACTGAAAGCCGGGACACAAAATGGATCAAGGGAAGTCCCGAATGCACATGATTATTACATAGTGCATTTCAAAACAGAAAATAATAGTGAACCAGTGAATAAAGATGGCATCAGATCTAAAGAACGAAAGAAAGAACGTGGAAAGACCACCACTAAAAAAATGTAAAAGACTAAACACAAGATATAAAATAGGAAACTCCATTAAAGATGAAAACATTGATGGGTTACAGTAAAAAATACAGATGGGATGTTACAAGATCGTAATGCACCTACAAACATTGTCCTTAGTGGACAACCCTATGCCTGCATTAAGGTAATTTTAGACACCATTGTTTTTCCTGAAGAGAGAATCACCGAATTAAAGGAAGTAGATGAACAGAGAGCAAATTGAGCACTTTATGGGTTTTTTTGTGTGCATCACGATTGACTTGAGAAACTGCAAGTCGCTTCTGGTGTGAGAGAATTGGTTGTCCCCAGGGGACGCACAAATGTTTTACTATCCTGTGGGAGGCTTCTCTCATGTCCCCGCATGAGAAGCTAGAGCTGACAGCAGTTCTGCCAGCACAAGGGTTCAACTCATTGTGCCACTGGGGGCTCCTACTTAATGGGTTTGTAAAGCAGCAGTCCTAGAAGTCAGGTCTTCCAGGTATAATCCATGTTTTGTGAATACTGTACTTTTTTGATTCTACGGATTTGAATGCACTTTGTGTTCAGCAAGCACTACCTTTTCTAATGTGACTGGTTTACTAATTTTTCTCTCTTTGTCCGATTCCAGGTCATGCTTATGGTTGGGTTGCCAGGATGTGGGAAAACCCATTGGGCACGTAAATACACCCAGGAGAATCCAGATAAGCGCGTCAACATCTTGGGGACAGACACAGTTCTCTACAAAATGAAGGTAAAAAAACCAGAGATCGTAATAATAATAATAATAATAATAATAATAATAATAATAATTTATTTATACCCCGCCACCATCTCCCCAAGGGGACTTGGGGCAGCTAACACGAGGCCAAGCCCAACAGTTACAACAAAGCAAATATACAACATAAAATGATACAGCATTAAAATATAATGAAAATAATAAAAGAACAATACAAAATAAACACAAGATGCAATATAAAAACACAATAATTGATCAAGGTGGGCAGGGCTGATTGCAAAGACTTTTTTAAACCCTAGGTGAGATAATTAGTGTGGTGTATCTGGAAGGAGGTTCAGGTGGGACAAGCAATGGGGTCTAATTTCACTAAAGGGTGAGATAAAGTGCATCAAAGGACATTTTATGCAGGGTTTGGTCAAGGTAAGGGATTGTTCATCGAAACCACTCTGAAACATCCAGGTTTTTAGGCTCTTCCTGAAGACTGCCAGGGTGGGCGCTTGCCTAATCTCTCCAGGAAGCGAGTTCCAGAGCTGAGGGACCACCACAGGGACCGAGGGACCACCACAGAGAAGGCCCTCTTCCTTGTTCTCACAAGTCGCGCTTGCGATGGGGGCAGGAGTCAGAGAAGGGCCTCTCTGGAAGATCTAAGGGATTGTGTAGGTTCGTAGAAGGAAATGCGGTCACGAAGGTAGGCGGGTCCCAAACTGTTCAGGGCTTTGTAGGTGATAACCTGCACATTGAATTGGGATCGGAAAATAAACCGCAGCCAATGGAGCTCCTTAAACAGGAGGGGTAGACTGCTCCCTGTAATTCACTCTGGTTAGCAGTCTGGCTGACGAACGTTACATCAATTGAAATTTCTGGGCTGTCTTCAAGGGCAGCCCCAAGGAGAGTGTATTGCAATAGTCCAACCAAGAGGTAACTAAGGCGTGGACCACCATTGCCAAGTCAGACTTCACGTGGTATGGTCGCAGCTGGCGCACAAGCTTTAGTTGTGCAAAAGGCCTTCCCAGCCACCACTGACACCTGAGCATCAAGCGTTAGCGCTGAGTAGGAGGTTCCCCAAGCTGCAGACCTGTGTCTTCAGGGGGAGTGCAACACTGTCGAGCACAGGTTGCCACCCTATACCCCGGTCCGGCCTGTGATTTACCTGGAGGATCTCTGTCTTGTCAGGATTAATCTTCAACTTGTTCACCTTCTTCTAGACCATCACAGCAGCCAGACACTGGTGTAGTATCTGAGGGGCTTCCTTGGAGTTAGGTGGAAAGGAGTAGTAGAATTGGCCGTCATCTGCATAGAGATGGCACTGAACTCCAAAACTCTGGATGATCTTGCTCAGCGGTTTCATGTATATGTTGAAAAGCATGGGGAAAAATGGAACCTTGTGGGACCCCACAGATCAAAGACCAGGGGTTTCAGCAGGTGTGCACCAGCTTCACCAACTGCAGTTGCAGTTTCTCAAGTCGCTCCTGACACGACAAAAACAAAACAAAAAAACCCTCAATTTGCTTCTGACATGATAAATAAATAAATACTTGAAGTTATATTTTGATCCCCCAATTACTCTTAAAGATACTTTTTGATCAGTTTTGCATTGTTTTCTTTTTCTTGTTAGACAAAGGGAACTCAACCTGAAGAAACACCTGACAGAGCAACTCGAGATCAGCTGTTTCAGCAAGCTGCCCGTTGTGTTAGCAAGCTTATCCAGATTGCTCCCAAGGCAAAGAGGAACTTCATTCTCGATCAGGTATTACTGTTTTTTAAATAAAAAAAAATAGTTTGAGGTTGAGGAAGTGAGAAATTTGCAATCGCAACTAAAAATCCTAGCCATTGTGACTGTTAGCCGTAGTGACTAACGGTTTAGTAAAGGTAAATGTTTCCCCTTGACATTAAGTCTAGTTGTGTCTGACTCGGGGGGGGGGGGGGTGCTCATCTCCATTTCCAAGCCGAAGAGCCCGTGTTTTCCATAGACGCCTCCAAGGTCATGTGGCCGGCATGACTTCATGAAGCACCGTTACCTTCCCTCCGGAGCGGGACTTATTGATGTCCTCGCATTTGCGTGTTTGCGAACTTCAAGCTTTTATCATTTTGATTTTTTTATCATTTTATTAATGAGATTTTTATGTGCTGTTGATGATACTTATGTAATTGTATTTATACTCATGTATTGTTGTCTGCATGTGGCACTTGGAGTACTTCTGTGGGCCGTCCTGAGTCCCTTTGGGGAGATGGTGGCTGGGTACAAATAAAGATGATGATTTTGAGTATGGCAGAAGCCGGGGCTAACAGCGGGAGCTCAGTCCACTCCCTGAATTTGAACCGCCGACCTTTTGGTTAGCAAGTTCAGCAGCTCAGTGGTGTAACTCGCTGTGCCACCAGTGGCCAGGACTAGGAGTTTACATGTACAGTAGAGCCCCGGTTGTCTGAGCTCCTCTCATCCAACACTCTGTATTATCCAATGCCATCAGGTGGCCAATTGGAAACATTGCACCCTTTGATATGTGTTCATGAGAGGGGTGACTTTCCTGTCGTAGTCAACTGTGAATCGCACATTGTGGTATTCCTGTGCCTGCGCAGGCCCAACTTCGGAACCTTCTAGAAGCTTAAAGTGATTGTATCCCCCTCCTGGCCCCGCACCATCTCCTCTCGAGTATATAAGACCCCTGGGAGGGGCCAGCCATCAGTCCTCTTTTTTCTGCCATCAAGTAGGCTATCAACTAGTGAACCTTCGTTGATTGTTGGATATTGACTTGGACTTGACTTGGACTGACTTACGACAAGGTACGGCTTTCTTTCCTGTTGCAAAAACTGGGAAGAGAAGGAGGAGGAAAGCACATTTCCAAAGGGAAGGGAGAGAAGAGGGGTGAATCAAAAGAGAAAGAGGAATAGGTGGGAAAAAGGGGGGGGGGAGGGAAAAAGGAAATGTGATGCCACTCTCCCTGCTCTTGGCGCAGTCAGAGCCTCGCTTTGGAGACTTATTTACTAACTGTACCCTCCACGCGTTGCTGTGGCCAACCTTCCCTCCCTTTTTCTCGCCTTCCTTTCCTCTTTTTTCCCCCCTTCCTATTTATCTTCTTCTTTCTTCCATCTCTACCTGTTTCTTTTCTCCCTATTTTTGCTCTTTGGTTACATCCTTCCTTCCTTCCCTCCCTCCCTGTCTTTTTCCTTTCACTTTTTTATTTCCTTCTCTCCTTCCTTGCTTCTCTACCCTTCTTTCTTTCCTTCCTTCTTTCCCTCCCTCCTTCTCTACTTCTCCCTTTCCCTCCTTCATTTCTCCCCTCTTTCCCTCCTTCTCTCTTTACTTCATGACTTTCCCTTCCAACTCAATTCTGTAAGTCTATTTAATTTGTATTATATAGTAATATATAATAGTAACATATTATATAGTAATCCATATAACAATGTATAAAATATTGTGTTTATATCTTACATAGAAAGAAGGAAAGGAAGAAGGAAGGAAAAAAGGGAGGGGAGGAGGGAAAGAAGGGAAGGAAAGGAAAGAAGGAGGGACAGGAAGGAATGAAAAAGGAGGGAAGGAAAGGAAGGAGAAGGAAGGAGGGACAGAAAGGGGGAGAAAGAAAAGGAAAGAAAGGGAGGGGAGAGGAAAGAAGGGAAGGGAGGGAGGGAGAGAAGGAGTGGAGTGTGGCAGAGGCAGCTATCTCTCAGTCTGGATGTTAATAGGAGAGAGAGAGAGAGATAAATGTGTGAAAATTAAAGCAGAAGGATCTACAGAAATGAGAGAGAAGAAGGGGAGGAAAGAAAGAAGGAGTTGGAGGAGGAGGAAGGGAGCAGGACGCAGAGGAATGGGAGAATTCAAAAATAAAACTTGTTTCTGCCTCTTTCTTTCTTTCCTCCCTCCTGCAGTGAAGGGAGGGAGGAAAGAAAGAGTTGGCGAAGAAGGGAAGTCTCTTTCGCCTCCTCCCTCCCTCCTGCCTGCTGATTCCACTGGGGCATCTTGGAAGAAGAGGAAGCGACGAAAGAGGGGGGGGGCAGCCAAGAGGAAGAAGGGTGCTGCTTCTTCTGGCGAGGGAAGGACTTGAGGAGCCCCTCCACCATCCTCTTCTGCTTCCTCACTTCTAAAGCCTAATGCTTTAACGGCCGGCAGTTTCCCCGTGAGGAGGAGGTGGCATGGTCATGGGTCTCTTTATGGGCATGCAGTTTCTCCTTTGTGGACATGCAGTTTAGAAGTCCTTTCTGCTTTTTGTTTTTGTTTTTTGTTTTGTTGCTTTTTTTTGAGTGAAGGACATACATTAGCCTGATAAGTGTATTGTGTCCAAATTTGGTATCAATTCCCCCAGTGGTTTTTGAGTTTTGTTAATCCCACAAATGAACATTACATTTTTATTTATATAGATTTGGGGCTTTTATAACCCATCCTTTCTCAACCTCTGCAGAGGGACTCAGGACGGCTAGACTTCTCTCCAACCCAGACTTGTTTCCAAATCCGGGGGAGGGGGGGGGGCTCGTGGCTGGAAAGAAGAAAAGGGGGGAGAGAAGGCTTTTCTCCTTACCTGGCTGGGTGGGCGGAGGAACCCCCCTTTCTTCCTGCACACGCACACACAAATTTTGTTCCAGATCCTCCCTCTC